>NC_053389.1:254440364-254762364 GCF_905171765.1 Bufo bufo
AAGACCAGGCCACTTTTTACACTTCTGACCTACACTACTTTCACCGTTTATTGCTCGGTCATGCAACTTACCACCCAAATGAATTTTACCTCCTTTTCTTCTCACTAATAGAGCTTTCATTTGGTGGTATTTCATTGCTGCTGACATTTTTACTTTTTTTGTTATTAATCGAAATTTAACGATTTTTTTGCAAAAAAATGACATTTTTCACTTTCAGTTGTAAAATTTTGCAAAAAAAAACGACATCCATATAGAAATTTTGCTCTAAATTTATAGTTCTACATGTCTTTGATAAAAAAAAAATGTTTGGGTAAAAAAAAAATGGTTTGGGTAAAAGTTATAGCGTTTACAAACTATGGTACAAAAATGTGAATTTCCGCTTTTTGAAGCAGCTCTGACTTTCTGAGCACCTGTCATGTTTCCTGAGGTTCTACAATGCCCAGACAGTACAAACACCCCACAAATGACCCCATTTCTGAAAGTACACACCCTAAGGTATTCGCTGATGGGCATAGTGAGTTCATAGAACTTTTTATTTTTTGTCACAAGTTAGCGGAAAATGATGATTTTTTTTTTTTCTTACAAAGTCTCATATTCCACTAACTTGTGACAAAAAATAAAAAGTTCTATGAACTCACTATGCCCATCAGCGAATACCTTGGGGTCTCTTCTTTCCAAAATGGGGTCACTTGTGGGGTAGTTATACTGCCCTGGCATTCTAGGGGCCCAAATGTGTGGTAAAGAGTTTGAAATCAAATTCAGTAAAAAATGACCTGTGAAATCCGAAAGGTGCTCTTTGGAATATGGGCCCCTTTGCCCACCTAGGCTGCAAAAAAGTGTCACACATCTGGTATCCCCGTACTCAGGAGAAGTTGAGGAATGTGTTTTGGGGTGTCTTTTTACATATACCCATGCTGGGTGAGATAAATATCTTGGTCAAATGACAACTTTGTATAAAAAAATGGGAAAAGTTGTCTTTTGCCAAGATATTTCTCTCACCCAGCATGGGTATATATAAAATGACACCCCAAAACACATTCCCCACCTTCTCCTGAGTACGGAGATACCAGATGTGTGACACTTTTTTGCAGCCTAGGTGGGCAAAGGGGCCCATATTCCAAAGAGCACCTTTCGGATTTCACTCATCATTTTTTACAGAATTTGATTTCTAACTCCTTACCACACATTTGGGCCCCTAGAATGCCAGGGCAGTATAACTACCCCACAAGTGACCCCATTTTGGAAAGAAGACACCCCAAGCTATTCCGTGAGGGGCATGGCGAGTTCCTAGAATTTTTTATTTTTTGTCACAAGTTAGTGGAAAATGATGATTTTTTTTTTTTTTTTTTTTTTCATACAAAGTCTCATATTCCACTAACTTGTGACAAAAAATAAAAACTTCCATGAACTCACTATGCCCATCAGCGAATACCTTGGGGTCTCTTCTTTCCAAAATAGGGTCACTTGTGGGGTAGTTATACTGCCCTGGCATTCTAGGGGCCCAAATGTGTGGTAAGGAGTTTGAAATCAAATTCTGTAAAAAATGACGAGTGAAATCCGAAAGGTGCTCTTTGGAATATGGGCCCCTTTGCCCACCTAGGCTGCAAAAAAGTGTCACACATCTGGTATCCCCGTACTCAGGAGAAGTTGAGGAATGTGTTTTGGGGTGTCTTTTTACATATACCCATGCTGGGTGAGATAAATATCTTGGTCAAATGACAACTTTGTATAAAAAAATGGGAAAAGTTGTCTTTTGCCAAGATATTTCTCTCACCCAGCATGGGTATATGTAAAATGACACCCCAAAACACATTCCCCACCTTCTCCTGAGTACGGAGATACCAGATGTGTGACACTTTTTTGCAGCCTAGGTGGGCAAAGGGGCCCATATTCCAAAGAGCACCTTTCGGATTTCACTCGTCATTTTTTACAGAATTTGATTTCAAACTCCTTACCACACATTTGGGCCCCTAGAATGCCAGGGCAGTATAACTACCCCACAAGTGACCCCATTTTGGAAAGAAGACACCCCAAGCTATTCCGTGAGGGGCATGGCGAGTTCCTAGAATTTTTTATTTTTTGTCACAAGTTAGTGGAAAATGATGATTTTTTTTTTTTTTTTTTTTTTCATACAAAGTCTCATATTCCACTAACTTGTGACAAAAAATAAAAACTTCCATGAACTCACTATGCCCATCAGCGAATACCTTGGGGTCTCTTCTTTCCAAAATGGGGTCACTTGTGGGGTAGTTATACTGCCCTGGCATTCTAGGGGCCCAAATGTGTGGTAAGGAGTTTGAAATCAAATTCTGTAAAAAATGACGAGTGAAATCCGAAAGGTGCTCTTTGGAATATGGGCCCCTTTGCCCACCTAGGCTGCAAAAAAGTGTCACACATGTGGTATTGCCGTACTCAGGAGAAGTTGAGGAATGTGTTTTGGGGTGTCTTTTTACATATACCCATGCTGGGTGAGATAAATATCTTGGTCAAATGACAACTTTGTATAAAAAAATGGGAAAAGTTGTCTTTTGCCAAGATATTTCTCTCACCCAGCATGGGTATATGTAAAATGACACCCCAAAACACATTCCCCAACTTCTCCTGAGTACGGAGATACCACATGTGTGACACTTTTTTGCAGCCTAGGTGGGCAAAGGGGCCCATATTCCAAAGAGCACCTTTCGGATTTCACTCGTCATTTTTTACAGAATTTGATTTCAAACTCCTTACCACACATTTGGGCCCCTAGAATGCCAGGGCAGTATAACTACCCCACAAGTGACCCCATTTTGGAAAGAAGAGACCCCAAGGTATTCGCTGATGGGCATAGTGAGTTCATGGAAATTTTTTTTTTTTGTCACAAGTTAGTGGAATAGGAGACTTTGTATGAAAAAAAAAAAAAAAAAAAATCATCATTTTCCACTAACTTGTGACAAAAAATAAAAAATTCTAGGAACTTGCCATGCCCCTCACGGAATACCTTGGGGTGTCTTCTTTCCAAAATGGGGTCACTTGTGGGGCAGTTATACTGCCCTGGCATTTTCCAGGGGCCCTAATGTCTGGTAAGTAGGTAAATGACCTGTGAAATCTGAAAGGTGCTCTTTGGAATGTGGGCCCCTTTGCCCAGCTAGGCTGCAAAAAAGTGTCACACATCTGGTATCTCCGTACTCAGGAGAAGGTAAGGAATGTGTTTTGGGGTGTCATTTTACATATACCCATGCTGGGTGAGAGAAATATCTTGGCAAAAGACAACTTTTCCCATTTTTTTTATACAAAGTTGGCATTTGACCAGGATATTTATCTCACCCAGCATGGGTATATGTAAAATGACACCCCAAAACATATTCCCCAACTTCTGCTGAATACGGAGATACCACATGTGTGACACTTTTTTGCAGCCTAGGTGGGCAAAGGGGCCCAAATTCCTTTTAGGAGGGCATTTTTAGACATTTGGATACCAGACTTCTTCTCACGCTTTGGGGCCCCTAAAATGCCAGGGCAGTATAAATACCCCACATGTGACCCCATTTTGGAAAGAAGACACCCCAAGGTATTCAATGAGGGGCATGGCGAGTTCATTGAAAAAAAAAAATTTTGGCACAAGTTAGCGGAAATTGATTTTTTGGATTTTGTTCTCACAAAGTCTCCCTTTCCGCTAACTTGGGACAAAAATTTCAATCTTTCATGGACTCAATATGCCCCTCAGCGAATACCTTGGGGTGTCTTCTTTCCAAAATGGTGTTATTTGTGGGGTGTTTGTACTGCCCTGGCATTTGAGGGTCTCCGCAATCATTACATGTATGCCCAGCATTAGGAGTTTCTGCTATTCTCCTTATATTGAGCATACGGGTAATGAGATTTTTTTTTTCCGTTCAGCCTCTGGGCTGAAAGAAAAAAATGAACGGCACAGATTTCTTCATTCGCATCGATCAATGTGGATGAAAAAATCTCTGCCAAAAAAAGAAAAAGGAGGGGAAAGGCGTCTGCCAGGACATAGGAGCTCCGCCCAACATCCATACCCACTTCAGCTCGTATGCCCTGGCAAACCAGATTTCTCCATTCACATCAATCGATGTGGATGAATAAATCATTGCCGGGTTTTTTTTTTTTATATATACAAAGTGTTTGCCAAAGTATGTGAACACCGCCACCTCCTCAGCTCATATGCCTCGGCAAACATATCTTTTACTGCAGAGGAGAAATCTCGTCTTGCAGCGCCGCATACACCGACTTGCGTGTAATCTGACAGCAGCACAATGCTTCTGTCCGAATGCACATCAGTGCTGCAGCTGGTCGATCGGTTGGTCCACCTGGAAGGTAAAAAAAACAAAACAAAAAAGAAAAAACCAGGCCGCAAAGCAATAACTTTATTAACTTTAGAACAGAACATATTAACTTTTTTAAACTTTTTTAACTTTTTTACTTACCGGTAATTTTTTTTTTGTTTAGTTTTTTTTACCTTTATAGAACAAACCTCTCCTTCCCCATGGGACAATGTGCAAAGCGCAAATCGCCCAAAGATGTGGCGAAGTACGTTATGCACTTTATCCCAGGTGAAAGGAGAGGTTTGCAGCAGCTGAGAGTAAAAGGGCCCTAATAGCCCTGTGTGCCTGTCCTGTGAGATGCAATCCCTATGCTAGGTGTACCTGTGTGTGGTACTTCCGGAAACACTCTCCATAGCATAGGGCAGGGTGGTCAGCACAGTCAGGACAGAAATAGCGGGTGTCACGCCTTATTCCACTCCTGCTACAGACACGACATCTTTTTCGGGGTGACGGTTGGGTTGAGGTACCAGGAACGACACTGGGGAAATGTCGCTCGTGTAGACGGCTAACTACACTGGGGGATGGGGCCACGGAACCTCCTGGGTAAAGGAGGTTCTCGATGATCTCTTCCTGGAATTTGAGGAAAGATCGTGTTCTCCCAGCCTTACTGTAGAGAACAAAACTATTGTACAGCGCCAATTGAATTAAATATACAGACACCTTCTTATACCAGCGTCTGGTTCTGCGGGAAACTAAATACGGAGACAACATCTGGTCATTGAAGTCCACCCCTCCCATGAGCGCATTATAGTCGTGGACACAGAGGGGCTTTTCAATGACACGGGTTGCTCGCTCAATTTGGATTGTCGTGTCTGCGTGAATGGAGGAGAGCATGTAAACGTCACGCTTGTCTCTCCATTTCACCGCGAGCAGTTCTTCGTTACACAAGGCAGCCCTCTCCCCCCTTGCAAGACGGGTGGTTACAAGCCGTTGGGGGAAGCCCACGCGACTAGTTCGCGCGGTGCCACAGGCGCAAATCCGTTCTAGAAACAAATGCCTAAAGAGGGCCACACTTGTGTAAAAATTGTCCACATAAAGATGGTACCCCTTGCCGAATAAGGGTGACACCAAGTCCCAGACTGTCTTCCCACTGCTCCCCAGGTAGTCAGGGCAACCGACCGGCTCCAGGGTCTGATCTTTTCCCTCATAGACACGAAATTTGTGGGTATAGCCTGTGGCCCTTTCACAGAGCTTATACAATTTGACCCCATACCGGGCTTGCTTGGGATGTACTGTTTGAAGCCAAGGCGCCCGGTAAAATGTATTAGGGACTCGTCTACGCAGATGTTTTGCTCGGGGGTATACAAATCTGCAAATTTCTGGTTGAAATGGTCTATGAGGGGCCGAATTTTGTGGAGCCGGTCAAAAGCTGGGTGGCCTCTGGGACGGGAGGTGGTGTTGTCGCTAAAATGCAGGAAACGGAGGATGGCCTCAAATCGTGCCCTGGACATAGCAGCAGAGAACATGGGCATGTGATGAATCGGGTGCGTTGACCAATATGACCGCAATTCATGCTTTTTTGTCAGGCCCATGTTGAGGAGAAGGCCCAAAAAAAATTTAATTTCGGAAACTTGGACTGGTTTCCACCGGAAAGGCTGGGCATAAAAGCTTCCCGGGTTGGCGGATATAAATTGTGTGGCATACTGGTTGGTCTCTGCCACGACTAAGTCCAAGAGCTCCGCAGTCAAGAACAGCTCAAAAAATCCCAGGGCCGAACCGATTTGAGCCGTCTCAACCCGAACTCCAGACTGGGCGGTGAAAGGGGGAACTACAGGTGCGGCTGAAGTTGGTGACTGCCAATCAGGGTTTGCCAGCACCTCAGGGATTCTAGGGGCTCTACGGGCCTGTCTTTGCGGTGGCTGCGACGGGGTAACTAGTGCACGTGCCACCGTACCAGCTTCAACTGCCCTTCTGGTGCTCGCCACGTCACCATGTTGTACGGCAGTGCTGGTACTAGGTCCAGGGAGGGCTGCGCTGCTGGTGTATGCCTCACCACGTGATCCGGCAGCGACAGCCCCACTCTGCTGCTCTTGAAGCGGATCCTGCATAACCTGTGGTCTAGCGACATGGGGCCGGGTACGCCTGGTGCTGCCAGGGACCTCCACCTCCTCGTCCGAACTTTGGGTCAGAGAGCCACTGCTTTCCACAGGTTCATATTCTGACCCGCTAGATTCATCAGATGAGGGTTCCCACTCCTCATCCGACTGGGTCAGAATCCTGTAGGCCTCTTCAGAAGAATACCCCCTGTTTGACATTTTGGACTACTAAATTTAGGGGTATTCCCTGAGACTACCCAAGAAAAAAAGCAAGCCTGTCTTAGAAAGGGGAGGCTAGCGAAGTACCGGAGGCCGCTGCGGTTGATAAAAAATATCAAAACTGATTTTTTTATCGCCGCAGTGCGTGTAAAATGAATGTGCAGTGATCAAAAAATATATATTTTTTGTCACTGCGGTGGGGCGGGCGTGGGTGAACGCACGTGTGGGCGACCGATCAGGCCTGATCGGGCAAACACTGCGTTTTGGGTGGAGGGCGAACTAAAGTGACACTAATACTATTATAGATCTGACCGTGATCAGTTTTGATCACTTACAGATACTATAAAAGTACAAATGCTGATTAGCGATACGCTATTCAGCGAATAAAAGTGACTGCGGTGCGGTGGGGTGGGCGCTAACTGACGCTAACTACCTAACCAAGGGGCCTAAACTATCCCTAAAACCTAACAGCCAATACTAGTGAAAAAAAAAAAGTGACAGTTTACACTGATCACTTTTTTTCCTTTCACTGGTGATTGACAGGGGCGATCAAAGGGGTGATCAAAGGGTTAATTGGGGTGCAGGGGGGTGATCTGGGGCTAAGGTGTAGTGTTGGTGCTACTCACAGTTCAGTCTGCTCCTGTGCTGGATCCAACCGACGAAAAGGACCAGCACAGGAGCAGAGAAGCCATATAACAGATCATATTTACTAATATGATCTGTTATATGGCTTGTGATTGGATTTTTTAAAAATCGCCAGCCTGCCAGCCAATGATCGTTGCTGGCAGGCTGGTGACGAACTTGTTCTTTAACTTTTGCCGGCCCGCGATGCGCATGCGCGGGCCGGCTTGGAGCGAAATCTCGCGTCTCGCGAGATGACGCGTATATGCGTGACTGTGCGCAGCGCTGCCACCTCCGGAACGCGAATCTGCGTTAGGCGGTCCGGAGGTGGTTAAAGGGAGTCTGTCACCAGATTGTGACCTTATAGACCGCTTACATAGCGCTCTAGCATAGCAGTCTATGATTCTAATGGTACCTTTGATGTTTGCTTGTGAAGTTCCCCCAAGGCAAAAACGGACTTTTATTCATATGTAAATTAGGGCTCGCAAGTTCCCAGGGCGGCGTTCACCTCGTTGGAGCCTAGGCTGTTCTGCCTCTTTTCGTCATATCCCCGCCCCAGCCTCTTCCTCTGCCCGCCCCGCTCTTCCTTTGCGTCCTCCTTCTCTGCAGCGAGATCCCGCGCCTGCACTATCCATTGCTTGGCCGGGGCATGCGCACTGCGATGCCCATTGTGGGTGTCTCTGGTCCACCTCCTCGCCGCTGTTTCTCGCCGTTGGCCGGCGCATGCGTAGTAGCTACTGCGATGCCGTGCCCACAATGGGCATCGTAGTGCACATGCCCTGGCCAAGCAATGGATAGTGCAGGCGCGGGATCTCGCTGCAGAGAAGGAGGATGCAAAGGAAGAGCGGGGCGGGCAGAGGAAGAGGCTGGGCCGGGGATATGACGAAAAGAGGCAGAACAGCCTGGGCTCCAACGAGGTGAACGCCGCCCTGGGAACTTGCGAGCCCTAATTTACATATGAATAAAAGTCTGTTTTTTCCTTGGGGGAACTTCACAAGCAAACATCAAAGGTACCATTAGAATCATAGACTGCTATGCTAGAGCGCTATGTAAGCGGTCTATAAGGTCAAAATCTGGTGACAGACTCCCTTTAATGTGACTTTCTCTAAACTTTTGAATGCACATGTCCAACTGTTCAATGTTTCAGTACTTTTTGTACAACTTGCTGTTCTCTAACAAGGAGCTGAACGGCAAAATTTTCATCAGGTGTTTGATCCATAAATTGTCCAATAAATTTCCTGGTTCAATTAGAATTGGTATTTAAACAGTCCTCCTCATCATGCTGTTCACATTTTGACATCATGAGACCAAGACGACACCTAACAATTGATGAACAGTACCTCGGCATTGCAAGGCTTTAATGGCTGCCAACAATGTTGGAAACGATAAGGAGAGCGCTATGCATCAGCCACTATTGTCACCAGACAAGCCTTTGGTGGTGGTGGTGTTACAGTGTGGGCAGGTGTGTCTAGTCAATACAGAACTGCCCTATACTTTGTGATTGGTACAGTGACAGTCCCATACTACTTGAAGAACATTATTAATCCAGTCATTGTCCCTCTGAGTGAACAACACAGGCCTAATTTCATCTTCATGGATGACAATGCACCAGCTCATCGAGGTCGCATCATTAGGGAACAGCTGCTGGAGACTGGGGGACCTCAAATGTAGTGGCCTGTACTTTATCCAGACCTGAATCCCATTGTAAACCTATGGGATCAGCTTAGTCGCTGTGTAGAGGCTCATAACTCTGTACCCCAGAACCTCAATGACCTGGGGGCTTCCCTTCAAGAAGCGTGGGATGCCATGCCTCAGCAAACAATAAGTCAACTTGTGAACAGTATGAGACGTCGTTTTCAAGCTGTAATTGATGCTCAAGGCTACATGACAAGTTACTGAGACACTGACATTTTTGTGGGGTATACCCACCACTGGTGTTGGCTTTTGTTTCTATAAATAGTTTGAGATGAGGAAATCTCCATTGCATGCCTCTACTTAAATGCCCTACTTTCACTGTAGCGTGAACTTTTTATGTTTTCCACACATTTCCCCCGAAAGCCAAATATCCTTAACTTTTTGTAAGTAGTGGTATATAAATAATTACAGGGGTATCGTTATAGGAAGTGTAGTGGTGGCATTTGCAACCACGCCGTGCTGCCTGAAGGGGCCATATAGTAAGATGCCTTTACAGAGCCATAACTAGCAGGGGTGAATGAATGGGGGCGGTGGGCCAGGGCAGGCCCACTAACATGGTAGGGCCCACTAGGATTGGAGTGCCCGGCGAACACCACTGTCAACTGCCCTGGCATCTGCAGGATGCACAATGACATAACTGTGTCGTTCTGCCTGTGCTAGGACACGACCTGTTCAAAGAAGACTCTTCTCATCATGGGATCGAGGTAAGGTAAGTGCAAGTTTTAGTTTTTTTTCTGGTGGCAATTGACTATGGGGGAAGAGGGGTGTTATTATTTACTCAGGGGGCACAAGGGCATTAGTATTTATTCAAGGGGCACAGGGGCATTATTACATTTTAGTGGGCATTAAAGCAACATTATTACTTTTTAAGGGGCACTTGGAACATTATTACCTTCAAAGAGGCATACATTGGGCATTATTACTATCTGGAGGTAAAAAGGGCGCACCACAGAGGCTCAGTTGCCACGTGCTGTTTTGGGATATGTCACTGCTGAACCTCTATGAGTGGTAGCAGTGGTCAACGTGATTATAGAGGGGGTGTCACTTCTGGTCCCCCGGGGACTGGAAAAAGCAGGGATGGGAGCCTCATAACGGGAAGAGGGTGGCTGGGAGAGCCACATAAAGAGATTTACATAGTTGTAACCATAAATACTCCTAAAATAGAAAACATATACAAAACATACGAACTGGCGATTTACTTTCATTTCTTCTTCAATTTCACCCAACGTGGCAGCAGGTGGGGAAACAAGCTGGGCCAGATTTTCTTGTTCAACCGTTAAACTCACCAAAAACAAATAGTTTCCATATCAAAGACTATGACGTGGTCACTGCCTCTGTTTATTGTCCCTAAGATCCTGGTTTCATCACTAGATGAGTGTTTCAGAAAGTGCGAGTATGTAGCTCTCCTGAACATAGAATTTACAGATAGTAAGTCAATTGGCCTCTAATTCAGTGCACTGGTCATTAGGGTTTGCCAGGGATCTACAATGAATACCTCTACATTCGGCTATATAGCGTTCCTGGCCACGCGACAGCTGCTGCGCCCAAGAATCGTAGTGGGATTGCAGCGTAGCGGTGCTCTTACAGAAATGAATGAGGTTACAGAGCAACTTGCATGTATAGCGCAATCGTGACCCCAGAATTACAAAAAAAAATTGAGCACTGTTGTATTTTTTTTTACGATTGTAGGCTCTGGTTCCACCAAACATGGGAATAGTGCTGCAACCTCATTCATTTCTATGCCAGCACTGCTACACTGTGATACTTGGGTGCGACAGCTGTCACGCAACTAAGATCGCTGTGTAGCCGAACCCTAAATGTTGTCTGAACGCGATGATTTTGGTTGGACCAGCTGACCATCTAATGTGTATGGAGGTGTCCTGATTCTGCCCTGACAGATGTCATGCAAAAGAAGGTTTAGGTATGTTGGATTTCACTATGCCCAATCTTTTATCATGGGGGACATACGCTACCGTTAGAGGTGTCTGGCAGCGGTATATTCTTCTCTCCCCGTCCCCATTGAGAACTCATCCACACTGACTGACGTAGGTGTATGGGCAGCCTTAGGACAGGCCAATAGTGGATGTCCAACCCATGACCCACGCAGATCATCAAAACGAGGGGCCAGCCAGCTCCAGAAGAGCGATGTGGCCCCTTGTTGCTCGAGGAAACATACAATAGCTATGACTGTCTAGACTCTAGAGCATGGCTCTCTCAAGATAGATAGATAGATATTGATACAATAGATGAGATAGCTAGATAGATAGATATTGATAGAATAGATGAGAGAGATAGATAGATAGATAGATAGATAGATATGAGATAGATAGATAGATAGATAGATATGAGATAGATAGATAGATAGATAGATATATATGAGAGATAGAATAGATATGAGCGATAGATAGATAATAGATAGATTCATTGATTGACAGATATTATATATATAGATAGATAGATAGAATAGATGAGATAGTAGATACAAATATAGATATTAGATGGATAGATTGATAGACAAATAGATATTAGATAGAATAGATGAGATAGATAGACAGGCAGATAGATGGAATAGATAGATAGGAGATAGATAGATATTAGATAGACAGACAGATATTAGATGGAATAGATAGATAGTAGACACAAATATAGATATTAGATGGAATAGATAGAATAGATGAGATAGAGAGATAGATGGAATAGATAGATATTAGATAGATATATGGATGGATGGATAGATAGATATGAGATAGATAGATATGAGATAGATAGACAGACAGATATTAGATAGACAGATATTAGATAGATAGATAGAATAGATAGATAGAATAGATGAGATAGAGAGATAGATGGAATAGATAGATATTAGATAGATAGATAGAATAGTTTTTGACTTAGATGATAAAGGGGTTAAGAAAAGATCACCATATTTTTTTTAAGCTAGGCCTTGTGAAAAGGACCAAAGTGGGGACTAATATAAGACTAGTCCTTTTCTGCCTTCTCACCACGCTGTCTGTGCGTTGCCAGCTCCTACTGAGATTTATGTGGAAATGTCATCCTGTAATTGGGTTTGTGTTTTTTTCACATCAGATGTGGTTCTACTAGAGTCTCTGACAAGTATGTTAATGTGCAGTCTCTGCGCCGCTGCAAACAATACATTTTTAATGCGCCCTTTAGGATTCCGAAGCGTTTCCCATCACGGCGTGTAAGCCTTCGCCTGTCTCCCCCTCCACCCTGAAAGAAGCCTGAGAGCTGAGATATGAGCACTGAGACCTCTTGACAGGGAATGTGCTCAGCAAGGAGCTTTGAAAGAGGGTCTATAGAGATTTGCAAACACAAAACCCTCCACACCTGCACCGATGATCCGGAGAGAATTTTTACATGGATATTCAAAAAGAACAATTCACTTGAGGGAGAAATAAAAATGACACCCACTGGGGCTCTTATCAAATTTCCTTAAGCACTAAAGAGCTTTCATTGTCATGAACCTTCGCTCTTGGCATTACATGTATAGGAGGCTCTTTTTTCCATAAATAAATTATTGTAATTTATTTTTACTGTTTTTTTTTTTTAAACCACAAAACCATGCCTCTATTTTAACTCCCTATTAGTGCCCTCCCTCTGCAGTTTTTGGTAAAATTGTGGTACTCAAACTGGCGTTTTTGGGATTGGTGGGGGTCCCAGCAGTTAAGGGGTTTGCCGAAATGTTTAATACTGATCACCTATCGTCAGGATAGGTCATCAGTATGTGATTGATGGGGGTCCAACGCCTGGCACCCACCACCCATAATCTGTTTGAAAAGGCTGCAGCGCTCTGGTTAGATTCACGGCCTCCTCACAGCTTACCAAACACAGCGCCGTCTATTTGAAGGTGGCTGTGATTGGTATTGCAGCTCAGCCCCATTCACATGAAGGGTCACAAAACATGGCTGCTTATCTCTTAATCAGTGCCTCAGCTCTCCACAGGCATACTTACCAACGCTTGGGTTGGGGGGATGGAGAAGGGGGGGGGGGGGGGAGGGAGGGGTGCAGTACTATCTGCACATTGTAAAAAAAATAAAATAAGTTGTGCTTTTTTAATTTTTAGAATAATGATCCAGCCTCTATATTAAAGGGGTTATCCCACTTTGCCTTTTTATACTTACCTGCTGCCAGCGCGCCGTTCACTTCCTGGATTCTGGCTGGGGGCGGGCTTCATCTTGATTGAAGTCTTCTCCCGGCCAGGCCGCTGGACTGAACGCCCACGCCGCCGCGCATGCGCCATGGTGACTTATTCCTGGCCAGTATAGTACAGAGCCGGCGTGCGCGTTCGCAGCTCTGTACTATTCTGACCAGGAAGAAGTCACCATCGCGCATGTGCGGCGGCGTGCGCGTTCAGGACAGCGAGCGGCCCGGCCGGGAGAAAAGAAGGAGTCTTCTGCGCAAGCGCGGCCATTGGGATTCCGGAGAAGAGCGGTGGCCGTAACCAGGGGAGACCGAATGACAACAATGAGGTAAGTGGGGATGAATTTTCTCCTAAACGGTGGGAATGGGTTAGGCCTCATGCACACGACCGTTTTTTTTTGCGGGTTCCATTTTTTCGTGATCCGTGACCGTTTTTTTGTCCGTGGGTCTTTCTTGATTTTTGGAGGATCCACGGACATGAAAAAAAATGCAAGTCAATGTGGACGGATCCGTTTGACGTTGACACAATATGGTGCAATTGCAAACGGATCCGTCCCTCATTGACTTTCAATGTAAAGTCAGGAGTTAATATACTATAGGATCTGAGTTTTCTCCAATCTGATGGTATATTTTAACTTGAAGCATCCCCATCACCATGGGAACGCCTCTATGTTAGAATATACCATCGGATTTTAGTTACATCGTGAAACTCAGATCCAACAGTATATTCTAACACAGAGGCGTTCCTATAGTGATGGGGACGCTTCTAGTTAGAATATACTACGAACTGTGTACATGACTGCCCCCTGCTGCCTGGCAGCACCCAATCTTTTACAGGGGGCTGTGATCAGCACAATTAACCCTTCAGGTGCCGCTGAGGTGACCTGTCATGTACTTGCACATCGCACATCACTGTGAGTTGTATTGCTGTGGAGCTGTGCGATACACTGAGTCTGAGATACGCTTGTGTTGTGGTGCAGGGCGTGATTATTTTTTTTTAAATTAGTAAACATTAATTTTGAACATAATGAAGAGAAATTCTGTACCAAGTGTAGGTGATGTGGGCGGCATGATATGTGGGTGTGGCTGTGTTTGGGTGTGGCTTGAGGGTGGGCGGGGACACAGGGGCCCCATAATCTCCTATTGCCCGGGGGCGCCATGAGTTGTCAGTCCGCCCATGATCGCAGCTCAGCCTCATTCACCTGACACAACCCATGGACCAATGTGAAGCCATTTCTGGAAGAAAGCAATCATGTATTTCTGATCCTGGACCACCCATTCAAAGTAAACGTGGGACAAAAGTCTCCCGTTTCAGTAAGCCAGTTAGACTGACACTAACAGGTGTTTTACCAACTGTCCTATGTCCTAGGCTGTCTCTCCCATATAATATACAGGGCTGTCTAACCCTTGTTGAAGAAGGTGCCTCAGTTGGCCTGGAGACAATAACTTCTCACCACCATGAGTCTAAATATTAACTGTATGGTAGTATCATCTAGGTCTTATGCACACGTCTGTGTTTCGGTCAGCAAACAACGAATACGCGAAACATGGACACCTTCCGTACGCACTCTCGTCAATAAAAATGACTATTTTCATCCACAATATGGACACGTTCTACCACCTCCAGAAAAGCCACACGGATCCTCAAAAGATACAATGTGTGCATGGCCCCATAGAAGTCAATAGGTCTTAGATATTGTGTGGCACTGTTATTAGCACTGGGCTGTTATTTGGTCAGTGTACACATAGTTGACAACTATCTTGAATTTGGTGGGACTATCCCTGATTCTCAGAGACAGGCCCGGAAGATTCGTAATGCCCTGGGCCGATAATGGACGGGGGTAACATAGACCTGCTCATACATGTGTGTTCCTGGGTGGGGTTGGGGTGTTCCCAGGAGAGGGGCTTAATTTGGTGTATGGTGGTGGCAACAGAGCTGTTAGTACTGTTAGGGAACTGTATATTTAGTGAACTGTATGGAAGTGTTAGATGGATAGCAAATGGCACTGTCATTTGGTACGGTACTAAGCAGTGTTTGGTACAACAGCATGCCATGTTGGTGGGAGGGTGCCAAGGCCATGTTGGTGGGAGGGTGCCAAGGCCATGTTGGTGGGAGGGTGCCAAGGCCATGTTGGTGGGAGGGTGCCAAGGAAGTGGTAGCTGTGGGCAGCCAGAATGTAATCTGTTTACTCAATGTCAATGTAGAGGATTTGGAGCTCTGTATTAGAAAAAATACACAGCTATCAAGATATACTAAAAAAAAAAAAAAAAAAATCAGCACAGAATATGGTGATACAATATGGAGAATCACTTCAAAGTAATCACTCTCTTATCGGTGAAGGGCTGACATCTCGCACCACCGCCAGCCAGCAGTTCTGCACACAGCTCCATCCGCTGTGCAGTGGACGGACCTGGTTACTGCAGCCCTACTCTCACTGAAGGAAATGGGATCATGGCTGAAGTAACCAGCTCTGTCCACTGCACAATGGAAGGAGCTGTGTGGTTCTGGTGACAGAGCTACTTCTCAGCGGTTAATCGGCGGGGGCGTTGGATCCCCGACGATGGTAAAGTGAAGATAGGCCATCACTTGTAAAGGGTTGGACAGCCCCTTTAAATTGGATAGTGACATGTGAGCACCATAGAGCTTTATTTACAGACGCCCCCTTTAGCTGATCCAGTGATTGGAAAAGGGAAAGCATCAGTTAGCTGACATGTACGGTATTAATTAATAGCACCACTAATGCGAACAGTAATGCCTTCTTGGAATGAAGCAACATGTGCCGACCTTAGCATTTTCTAGACCAATGTAATTAGGGGTTCCAGTAAAGATTTCTTAGATTAATAGTTTCATGATTACACACAAGGTAGAAAATGAATGAGCAATTAGTAGAAAAGTGCTAGGAATTCTGGGTAAGCCGTGCCATTAAAAAGAATTGAGTGAAACTGATAGGACGGAGGAAGCCGATTCGGCTGGGATGCTGTGAACCTCTGCTAAGATAAACAAATGCCATATTGTGTGTAGGAAGCAAATAAAAAAATGGACTTTGATGTTTAGTTGCTGGGCAGATACTGAGAGTTTTCCTCCTCGTCACTCTAATAACAGATGAATGGTCTTCAATGAAAGCGTTCAGATCTGAAGCAAATATAGACAGCGAAGCAAAACCAAGCAACCTACTGCGCATTTAGAAAGCCAAACAGTATATGACAGCAGATAGAGAGCAGCAGGGGCGCAACGAGAACGGTTGCAGAGGGTGCGTACGCGACCAGGCCCGGCAGGATGGGGGGTCCGCAGCCCCGCAAGTACTTTTAACAGCCAGTCGGGCTCAAGGCCTCTCTGTGCAATTTATTTTTATGTCTACACTGCGGCTGGCTGCGCTACCTGCGCTGTGCGCACATTAAATAGCCCATGCCCACCTACCTACCCATACCCTCTCCAGTGCTGCGCCACCAGCTGTGACAGCGCAAGACCCGGCGCTGAGGTCACAGGTCTCACAGGATCACGCGGCACTGCAGAGGGTATGACGGGATTGTACTGACAGACGGCCGGAGTGGAGCAGAGTAGGTAAGTATTTTTTATTTATTTATGTATGCACACACACCGGCTTCATACGTAGGGGCACCTGGCAGTGGCGGCAGTGTGGCACTGTGGCATGCCGTACTTGAATTCAGAAAGGGGAGCCCGCGCCGGACATATGAGGGCAGGACGACTGGCAGCATATCCTTCATCATCATGAAATATACACAGAGAGGGACAAAAAAATGAAATTTACACAGGGAGGGGCAACATAATGAAATATATACAGAGAGGGGCAAAATCATGAAATATATACAGAGAGGGGCAAAAAACACATAGTGTACAGCAGTGACATCATTACACACCATTAACAGAGTATATTGTACAGCAGTGACATCATTGAGCATAGTGTACAGCGGTGACATCATTACACACCATTAACAGAGTATATTGTACAGCAGTGACATCATTGAGCATAGTGTACAGCGGTGACATCATTACACACCATTAACAGAGTATATTGTACAGCAGTGACATCATTGAGCATAGTGTACAGCAGTGACATCATTAACAGAGTATATTGTACAGCAGTGACATCATTGAGCATAGTGTACAGCAGTAACATCATTACACACCATTAACAGAGTATATTGTACAGCAGTGACATCATTGAGTATAGTGTACAGCGGTGACATCATTACACACCATTAACAGAGTATATTGTACAACAGTGACATCATTGAGCATAGTGTACAGCAGTGACATCATTGCACACCATTAACAGAGTGTCATGAGTTGGGGGTCCCAGGAGAGACCTCCGCGTCGTCAAGCAATAAACAAACGGAAATCAGGTACAGACACACAAGAGTTTATTGCACAAACAAAAACCAGGGAAGGCAGCACAGACAAAACATGAGCTCTATGTACCGTCAGCACAGTGGGAGAAAACCCCCACTGCGCCACTGTCTAGTAATACTCCAGAGGGGCGGGACTAAGCAACTCCTGGTATTCACTAGGGCCCCAGATGGTAGGGTTAGGCTTTGCAGCAGGAAGTTGCCAGGGTCCACTCTGGAGCGTGAACTAGACAGTGACAGCAGGAACAAATGGACAACAGGTACCAGAAGGTACCAACGGCACATAGGCATACATAACATAGACAGGCAAATACAAACAGGGCAACTAATAACACAAGCAGGAGTACATAGCAAGGAAACAGGAGTGACAATGAGCAGAGAAGAACTTGCTCCACCAGTAGTAAACTGCATGGCCTCACCCATGGCACTCTGCTGCAAAGAAAGGTGCAGCAAGGGCTTGCTGAACAGAGACATGAATACACACAAGGTAACTAAAACATAACTGGCAGAACAGATAACAGAAACACAGGAAAGAGGACATCAATGAATAAGTAGGAAACCCACAGAGCACGCACAGACAGACAGACAGACAGGGATCCCATGGGTCAGCAGCATGGGAGAGTGAGTACAAACAAGGAGCAGGACAAAACAACACACACCAGGAAAGCTGACACAGAACTGAGGAAACCTCAGCCTTAGGCCTCATGCACACGACAGTATTTTTTCACGGTCCGCAAAACGGGGTTCCGTTGGTCCGTGATACGTGACCGTTTTTTCGTCCGTGGGTCTTCCTTGATTTTTGGAGGATCCACGGACATGAAAAAAAAAGTCGTTTTGGTGTCCGTCTGGCCGTGCGGAGCCAAACGGATCCGTCCTGACTTACAATGCAAGTCAATGTGGACAAATCCGTTTGACGTTGACACAATATGGTGCAATTGCAAACGGATCTGTCCCCCATTGACTTTCAATGTAAAGTCAGGAGTTAATATACCATAGGATCGGAGTTTTCTCCAATCCGATGGTATATTTTAACTTGAAGCGTCCCCGTCACCATGGGAACACCTCTATGTTAGAATATACCATCGGATTTGAGTTAGATTGTGAAACTCAGATCCGACAGTATATTCTAACACAGAGGCGTTCCCATGGTGATGGGGACACTTCAAGTTAGAATATACTGAGAACTGTGTACATGACTGCCCCCTGCTGCCTGGCAGCACCCGATCTCTTACAGGGGACTGTGATCCGCACAATTAACCCCTCAGGTGCCGCACCTGAAGGGGTTAATTGTGCGTATCATAGCTCCCTGTAAGAGATCAGGGGCTGCCAGGCAGCAGGGGGCACACCCTCCTCCCTCCCCAGTTTGAATATCATTGGTGGCCAGTGTGCGGCCCCCCCCCCCGGCCGCCCCTCCCTCCCTCTATTGTATTATCATTGGTGGCCAGTGTGCGGCCCCCCCGGCCCCCCCTTCCTCCCTCTTTCTATTGTATTATCATTGGTGGCCAGTGTGCGGCCTCCCCTCTCCCCCCCCCTTCCCCGATCATTGGTGGCAGCGGAGAGTTCTGATCGGAGTCCCAGTTTAATCGCTGGGGCTCCGATCGGTAACCGTGGCAACCAGGACGCTACTGCAGTCCTGGTTGCCATGGTTTCTTAGCAATAATAGAAGCATCATACTTACCTGCTGCGCTGTCTGTGACCGGCCGGAAGCTCCTCCTACTGGTAAGTGACAGGTCTGTGCGGCGCATTGCTTAATGATCTGTCACTTACCAGTAGGAGGAGCTCCCGGCCGGTCACAGACAGCGCAGCAGGTAAGTATGATGCTTCTAATATTGCTAAGTAAGGGGAGGCCGCACACTGTGCCACCAATGAAAATAATACAATAGAGGGAGGGGGGGGGCAGGGGGGGCCGCACACTGTGCCACCAATGAAAATAATACAATAGAGGGAGGGAGGGGAATCACAAACACACAGGAACGGAACTGCAGCGAGAGCATAGACAGAAGGTCACAGCCAGAGGTAACGACTGTGACACAGAGTATATTGTACAGCAGTGACATCACTGAGTATAGTGTACAGCAGTGACATCATTACACACCATTAACAGAGTATATTGTACAGCAGTGACATCATTGAGTATAGTGTACAGCAGTGACATCATTACACACCATTAACAGAGTATATTGTACAGCAGTGACATCATTGAGCATAGTGTACAGCAGTGACATCATTACACACCATTAACAGAGTATATTGTACAGCAGTGACATCATTGAGTATAGTGTACAGCAGTGACATCATTACACACCATTAACAGAGTATATTGTACAGCAGTGACATCATTGAGTATAGTGTACAGCAGTGACATCATTACACACCATTAACAGAGTATATTGTACAGCAGTGACATCATTGAGTATAGTGTACAGCAGTGACATCATTACACACCATTAACAGAGTATATTTTACAGCAGTGACATCATTGAGCATAGTGTACAGCAGTGACATCATTACACACCATTAACAGAGTATAATGTACAGCAGTGACATACTTCAGTATATTGTACAGCAGTGACATCATAACCCACCTTTAGTACACTGTACATATGTGACACTGTTACCAGTCGTCTTTTATGAAAGACAGTATATAACACCCCTACCTTTTAGATATGTTATATTGTATTGCAGTGATGTCATTACCTACCTTCAATAGGTGACATTGAACAGGAGTGACTTCACTGTTCTCCAAATATCTCTGCCAATTATTACTCACCAAATACAGGGAGTTAGGCTATTTCTTTTTTGGACACACCTATTGGGTGTTGGCACATTTCCTGCTGTGGGTGGCGATGATTATTATTGACAATTGTATTTTTTTTTGCTATGTTCAGCTATTACGGGTAATGCACATAGAGTACTGAGATCTGTACACCGGGAGAATAAGACAGCCAGAATGAATCCTCCGGGAAGAGCGACAGGAAGTAACTGCGATGAGAATGGTACATTCAGGAACTTGTCTGGATGACTTAATTCACAGTCTGTTCCCTTCTGACACATTGTGTAACAGAACACAGTGGGTTTGTGTAGGAGGCAGAGGCTGGAGAACAGGCCTGATGACTGCAGAAAGATCGCTGACGGTTGTGCTGTGGAGGACGGGGATTCCTGAATCACAAAATTGTTCCTTTTTTTTTAATTTTATTTATAAAAGTCTTGCGTGGGTGGTAAAGTGACTCAGTGATTTTTATTCAATTCCTCCAAGGGGACAGCGTGCAGCATCTATAGACAGCACGACTCTCAGAGGACTCAAAGGTTCAGGTTAATACAGGGCATAAAAGCAAACTGTAAGTGTTCAATTTCCCTGCAGCGCCTCAAAAGGAGAAATTAAGCATTACACAGTTCACACTGAAATCAAGATCCTGACCGAGTAACATACAAATGTGCATAGTCCTCCATGCATCATAGTAGCTGATTTCCACATAATCCACATATGATCCACAATCGGTACTCATCCAGTACTCATTTAGAGTTACATAACATGTTCTTGTCCAGTCACATCCAAAGTCAAATTCAGATGCATCATACTTACCAACCTTTGAGTTGGTAAAATCAGGGCATATAAGCTCCACCCCCAGCAATGTCCCAGACCCGCCCAGAAACAACCATTTATGGGCGGGGGACAGCGCAAATTTGCCGGGACTGTCTCTGAAAATCAGGGACAGTCCTGGCAAATTCGGGACAGTTGGCAGCCATGAATGCATTGTGGGAACTCAGGCCTCATGCACATGATTGTATGTATTTTGAGGCCCGCAAAAAACGGATCCGCAAAAAATACGGATGACGTCCGTGTACATTCCGTCTTTTGCGTAACGGAGCAACTGGCCCTTGATAGAACAGTGCTATCCTTGTCCTTTGCGGAACGGAAATACAGACAAACGGAAACAGAATGCACACAGAGTTGCTTCCGTTTTTTTTTTTGCGGACACATTGAAATGAATGGTTCTGTATACGGTCCGCAAAAAAACGGAAAACGCAAAAGAATATACATTCGTGTGCATGAGCCCTTAAACAAAGGATTTGCAAAGTAACACCACACAGTTTTCATGGGGGCAGTGCTGTTTACCACTTTTATGGAGGAACTCCTGTTGAAAATGTTATGGGCGCAATCTCTGGTTGGTACTGTTGATAGACTTTGTCTCTGGCCAGTGAAGTTGCATGTGTCCCTTTTAGCTGACACTGTTAAGGGAGCACTCTTTAGTTCAAACTGTCTATAGACATGATCTCTAGCTGACACTGTTAAGGGAGCACTCTTTGGTGCTGGATCTAAGGAAGGAAGCATAATTACCTGCCTCCTGCCAATGGATTCCACTGGTTTCGGTCCCTGCCTGTCAACATCCTGTTTCATGCAGGTCACGAGTCTGCTGCAGCCAATGACTGGCCGAAGAGGTGATGTTTCCTCAGTGACGTGACACATTGGAGACACGACACTGCTGCAGCCAGTCACTGGCTTCAGCGTCCACATGACCAGAGTCAAAAAGGAAGTCGACAGGCAGGGACTAGAGTGAGGCAGTTGGGATAGGGGACTGAAGGAGCCAAAACCCAGCAGTCGGGAGCAGGTAGGTATGCTGCCTTCCACAGGTATGGCCACATGGGGAGGGGGGGGGGGGGGGGGGGTTAGTCTGGCAGAAAGGCCCTCCCGAATATGAACAACCCCTTACATAAGGAATTTTCTGGCTGACCCTTCCATGAGGGCACTCTCTGGATAGTTCATTTTTCTAGGGCTGAAACTGTTATGGGGACATTTCTCTGCGTTGTTATTTGGGAGCACTTAATGGTGGAGCTCTGATGGTTGTTATGAGGGCATGGACAGTATTTGAGTGTGAAGCTTACCTGTAAAAAGTTGGTGTATGTCCTAAAGGTGGGGTCCACTCAGGGGCGGACTGGGAACTTAAATATTGACAGAAGGTGGGGCAACACAAGTAGATGGGGCCAATCAAAGTTGTCAGGGTCGGCAATACCATAGTGCAGCACAGAATACCATGGCTGGATGGACTTTCTGTAATAATGACCCCTATAGTGCCCCCAGTAATATGTACCTAGCCAGCAGCAGAGAGGAGGGTTCGCTTAGACCTGAGGGGCATCGGCCCACTGGGAAAATTCCCTGTAGGGTCTGCAGCCATTAAGGGCTAAAACGATTACTCGAATTAATCGATTAACTCGACACAGAAAAATCCTCGATGCAAATTTTTTGCATCGATGATTCGTTTGTGCCAAGTGACCACAGAGTGTGAGTGAAGAGCTTGCTATTACTCACGCTCCGTGGTCACCCGCCTGCCCGCACATGGCTGCACTGGATCCTGACGTACACACATCATCAGGACGTAGTGCATGTAAGCACACACTATGACCTGACGCTGTGTGACTTCAGGTCCCAGTGCAGCCAGTGAAGAAGAGGATAGAAGATCTCTGGAGTGTCGGCAGCACCCTTACAGGAAAGGTAAGTATTTTAGTTCACCAGCGCTGCGGCTGGGCACTCATGGCTAGGAGGGGGAGCTGGTGGCATTGGGGGAGGAGCTGGTGGGGAGCAAATGATGACACTGGGGGGGAGCTGATGGCACTGGAGGGGGAACTGATGGCACAAAGGAAGGGGGAACTGATGGCACAAGGCAGGGGGAGCTGATGGCACTGGAGACTGATGGCACAAAGGAAGGGGGAACTGATGGCACAAAGGAAGGGGGAACTGATGGCACAAGGCAGGGGGAGCTGATGGCACTGGAGACTGATGGCACGGGGGCTGATGAATTTTTATAGAAAACATTCTTTTAATTCGTTTTTTTCTTTTTAGAGTATTCAATCAATAGTTGGATTAATCGGTAGAATACCTGATTTCTAAAATAATCGATAGCTGCAGCCCTACAGCCAGTCCACTACTAGGCCATTCATTGGCACTGGTTAGAGAAGGGGCTCTCCTGAGGCCCATCCTTGTCAAAATCAATCACGACTCAAAAACATCACCTCACGATCGGTCATCTTAACTGAAAAACTGACAGTGGATGGAGAAGAAGCAGATGTCTCAGACTGGTGTTGTAGATTATTATCCTCTGGCTATTCTTAGAATTCCAAAGGAAATAAGGAAGGTGTACAGTACCTTCGTGCTCTGCAGATTCTTGTTTCTAGGGGATACAAAGTGATTGCTTCTTCAAGTCTACGAGCGAGACGTACAGACAGGCTGCATTCAGAAATCCCTGGCACAATGCAGACGGAGCAGCGCCCGCTGCATGCGCCTTCATAAACTATTATTTCTCCTTGAGGGAGTGCAATTATCCTAATTTTTGCACCTGAAATGTCTCCCCTCAAGATTTTGTTAGGCTGTCATTGTCACTCTCAAGGAGGGCTGTGTCGCTGGCACTGCTATTTAGCTATCGCAGTGGAAGGGTAGCTTCACCGTTCACACCGCAAAATCCGCATCTGAAAAATCCAATGGGTGGGGATTTATCAGAACTAGTACAAAGCGAAAACTGGCTTAGTTGTCCATTGGAACCAATCAGATTCCACCTTTAATTTTTCAGAGCACTTTTGGAAAACAAAATATGGAATCTAATTGTTTACTATGGGCAACCAACGCACACGTTTTGATAAATTTCCCAGATTTCTGTAGCTGTTTTGCAGTTTCTGGACCCCCCATGGGGCTAATCCAAGTGCAGACATAGCCATAGTATCCATGCGGTCACGTGAAGCGTGATGCAGATTCCCTTTGAGAACAATGGGACGTTAGTCAGTGCACAAATTCCACTGTGTTAATGAGCCCCTAGGGGGGCACTGTGGCTGTCACGGTTATGAGGGCACTTAGGCTTTATTGGTATGGGCACTTTCCTGTTAAGAGGGCACTGTGACTGGCACTATTATTGTTCCAGTGTGCCTCTCAATGTGTAAATTTCGGCCCTGTGCCCGTCGGACACTATGGGTTACTATGGCCCTGTAGATGATATTGGGGCAGGTGCTGTTTTGGGGACATTGGCCAGGAATTACAGGGATAAGGACAGTCAAATGAAAGGTCATTTTGCAAAAGCAGGCAAATATCTACAGATGCAAGCATTGTGCACACAAATGATTGTAATAGTTCCTATATGATGTGTTCCAAGGCCTCATTACCACAATTTTCCCCTCAGCAATAAGATTAGGTCACTTCTCTCCATTTTCATTCATGATTACTGCTACTTATCCCTTTAAATGAAGATGTCATTCGCTTCGGCTATTTCCGGAACATTTCGGCTCCTTTCGTCAATCCGAGACGAGTCCTTCTCGGTCATTGCTTTGAGGCTGGCGAGTGGCCACGCCCCAAGACCTAGGCCTCGTCCAATCAGAATGCAGGAACTAGGGCAGAGTGCGTGTGTGTGCCGCGAGGGGAGGGGGAGCGGGGGCAGCTGACACATGCGCAGTTCACCTCTTCCCCCGCTCCGTGCTGTGTGTGTAATGTCTGGGCTGAAGAGTGGATTTTAAAGATGGCCGGAGCGGCTCCCGTCTACTGTGTCTGCCGGCAGCCGTACGATGTGAGCCGGTTTATGATCGAGTGCGACATATGCAAGGACTGGTTCCATAGCAGGTGAGGGGGTGCTGTTGGAGCTGTAGGGGTTCTGGGGGGATCCGACTCTGCTGGGAGCTTAGGGGACGGCTGGGACATGGAGGATAATAACAATAAGGTGGTCTCTGAGCTAGTGAGAAGTCAGGGCCCAGACTGGCAGCGGGTACACTAAGACATCCTGACTTACTGTGGGCTCTAAACTTCCTGGGAGGAGTCTGTGCCCAAGATATGGGGGTACCTCGACCCTTGTGACCAACTAGAGCCCCCTAAAATCATGACACCCCCCAAAAAAGTAACTACATTCTAATGTCTGTGGCTTCTTAGGTAGCGATAGTAAAAGTCAGCCCCCTAAAAGTAGTGTTATGTTTGTTTATAGCTGCCCCCCAAAACTGTTGTCTTGACATTGTGCCCCCTAAAAGTACCATTTTGTCTGCGACCATAGTTGTGCCCCCCGAAAGCAGCTCCCCAGTGCATTGTAGTTGTCCCCCAAAAGTAGCGATCTGTTTTGGCTTATAGGTACCCTGATATGTAGTCGTGCCTAGGTTATTGTGGTGACCTGCCAAGTGACCCCAAAAGTCACTCTCTAAAGGATGGCCATGCCCAAGTAACCGTGACAACTTCTCAAGCTTATTGGTGCCCCTTTTACAGAGTGGTCACGCTTGGGTTATAACTGCCCCCCCCCCCCCCAAAAAAAAACTAGTGACTTCTTGTTGTTGCCCCCTTTCAAAATGTAGATTTAACTATGTTACAAAGTCATGATGCATCTAGGAACTAAGTGATCCTTAGGGTCATTTGTCTGACCCCCCCCCCCCCTGAATATATTTGCTAGGGAGTAGTGTTCACCCAAGGGGGTTATAGGTGCACCCCAAACATGGTGACATCAGAAGGGTATAGTTCAGTAGTATAACCTAGGCAATGTGGATATATCCTAGAGAGGGTTCTAAGGGCCCCCATTACGGTGTGACAACCATGCAGTGTGCCTGTCAGCCGTGGGTAGAAGTTGTGAGTGTCGGTAGTCAGTGTGGGTTGCACTGCTGTAACATGTGCGATGTGACCTTTCCATTGCTTGCTATGATGACAACAATGAGTGCGGCAAGGTGACAACTGTATTATCGCCTCCTACAGTCAGACTTCACTTTACTCCACACCCATGGCTGTAGACAATGGATTGTCATAACCCACATTCCAAGTGCACTTACTTCCCCGGTGTCTTTTGTTTGCCTGTTATGTGATAACTTTGGCGGAGTGGACGGGTCACTTAGAAATGACAGATGGGAACTTTGTGGACAGCGATCATTAGGGACAGGACATCAGACGCATGGTCTGGAATAACGTCCCACGTGGGCTTGAGCAGACAGAGCGGAGATCTGACATTGTGGGGATTTTATATGTGTGATGCTGGTTTATGGCCCTTTAAACAAAGGAAGTAGTTGGGGGATCAGCTCCCAGCCCCGCTGTCCCTGGTGTCCCTATCCACTTTACCGTACAGGTTTTCCCTTGGTTATGGCAGCAGCCAGTTGTGTTTCTTTTTATTGTGTCGGTTGTTTTGCTCTGCTCTGGTTTCAGCTTTGTTTTCAGGCATCAGGCCGGGGGTATTTGCTCAGACGCCGGGGGAGGAGGGAGGTTGTGATTGTAAGGGGAGCTCCTGATTGACAGCATGGCTGTGAGGACATTTAAATCCTCCCATTTAAACAAAACAGGGTGCACTCTGCTGCCCCCGGTGTCCGCAAACATCAATTACAGGCCAGTGTGACAATACTCTTGTCCTGGCCTCTTTCATGATGTTTGGCTGCCGTCCTATTGTGTGTTTGTGTTATTGTTTTGAGCGTAGGAAGAATGTGCTGTGTCGTAATCAAGGGACGGGATTTGTGCTAGTTATGTTCTCAGTGTTGTGTAAGAGAGCGCAGTGTCTGCTGCAGGAGCTTTGCCTGGTCTTGTTTGGCTGTTATCTTTTAAGTTGTGACTTTTGGTGGGAACATAAGTTTACACTGGCAGTTGCTTTAGTGCGAAAGCTCTTTGGTAGCTGGTTCAGAAGATTTGCAAGTGGCATGCGAGAGTTTTGTAAATTACAGAAGTTTTGGCAGGAGACGGTATGGGAGCCATTGCTGGTCCCTGGGGGGTGGAGGAGTTCCCGATGCGAGGGCTGGCGCTGGTCCCCGGGGAAGGTCCTGGTGCGAGGGCTGGCGCTGGTCCCCGGGGAAGGTCCGGGTGCGAGGGCTGGCGCTGGTCCCCGGGGAAGGTCCGGGTGCGAGGGCTGGCGCTGGTCCCCGGGGAAGGTCCGGGTGGGAGGGCTGGCGCTGGTCCCCGGGGAAGGTCCGGGTGCGAGGGCTGGCGCTGGTCCCCGGGGAAGGTCCGGGTGCGAGGGCTGGCGCTGGTCCCCGGGGAAGGTCCGGGTGCGAGGGCTGGCGCTGGTCCCCGGGGAAGGTCCGGGTGCGAGGGCTGGCGCTGGTCCCCGGGGAAGGTCCGGGTGCGAGGGCTGGCGCTGGTCCCCGGGGAAGGTCCGGGTGCGAGGGCTGGCGCTGGTCCCCGGGGAAGGTCCGGGTGCGAGGGCTGGCGCTGGTCCCCGGGGAAGGTCCGGGTGCGAGGGCTGGCGCTGCTCCCCGGGGAAGGTGCGGGTGCGAGGGCTGGCGCTGCTTTCAGCACATACTCATTACCTTGCACCCATACATCATTTCATTTCTTAGTCTTGACCCAGGACATTGACTCCTCCAGTTCTGTAACTCTCATTTGCCAGTTCTCTAGTTTTTTGTTTTTGGGGATAATGTAATTTATTAGCGTATGCCTGTGCCCGGCAGCAAAATTGAAGAGCGTATGCTCTGGTGCTTTGACAGCAGAACCGCTCTGGTGTGACGGGAAGTTTCTCATTCTTTCAGATGAGATGTTGATTCTGCTCTCGCTCATTGGCAGAGGCTCCGGCAGTGCTTCTGATTTAAGACTAAAAAGTGGATTTTGATGATAACGCTTTATGGTGCATGGTGGCGGTGCCAGGGATACTGATGATGGATGCCTGTGCCGCATCGGATTTTATAAGGCCTATAATATTTCCACAGTTATAAATTTTCAGAATGTGTTTTGTTCTTCCTATTTTATTTCATGAAAATTTTAAATAATGTAAAGCTAATAGGGAACATTGGATGTATTATATTTGGTGATGCATGATGGTGAGAAGCAAGCCCATTTGGAAAAAAAAAAAATAAGTTATGCCATCTGTACCACCCCTTCTCAAAATGAGGACCAACTGACTGCTGCAAGTCCCAGGAGCCCAGCCATGACCATTCTCCCCCTTGTCACTGCCCTGTGCCTGGCTATAGTTGGCTGCAGCAGGAGCCTCCCCCTCTGCCCTGTCTGTAGTAGGACACAGTCACACCCCTATGTCATTTACCTGTGTATTCTTTGTGGGATTTCTACAAATCCTGTGCAGAGACAGCCATTGTCGGCAAGATATCCCATTTTTACTTGTATCATTCTTTTTGTATAGGTTTAGAGTTTCCTTAATTGGGTCCGTAGAATGTGTCCGCACCCGTTCTGCAATTATCCGGAACGGGTGCGGACCCATTTATTCTCTATGGGGCAGGAATGGATGCGGACAGCACACAGTGTGCTGTCCGCATCCGCATTTCTGGAGCGCGGCCGCGAACTTCCGGTCCGCGGCTCCGGGAAAAAAATAGAACATGTCCTATTCTTGTTCTTGGGGTTGACCAGTGTGTTTGTCAGATGACTAGATGCCACTTACTAATATAGCCTTTGGTGAAATTCATCACCATTTTCTAGATTTCATAAGCTATGCCCCCTTGTATACAAAGTCTTTTCTGCTGTCCATACAGAGGTCCTGTCCATAAGATGTCCACTGATTGGAGGGTCATGTGACCAGGCAAATCCCCTCCATGTGATGTCTCCTCCATTTAAATACACTGCACTTGCACTGTTGGAAGTTTAGTGCAGGGGCAGTGTGCTTGAATGGAGAAGACATCACATGGAGGGTCATGTGACCAGGCAAATCCCCTCCATCAGTGGACATCTTATGGACAGGACCTAATGATTTTGAAATATAGAAAATGGTGCAGAATTTTAACAAAGACTATATTAGTAAGTGACATATAGTCATCTTACAAACACATTGGTCAACAGTAACCAGAAAGTGACTAACCCCTTTAAAATTTAGCTGCTGAGTGTTTGTAATGACCGTTATGCCTGTGGTCTTCAACCGGTGACAGCCCATCTCTTGGAGGGCTACAGCTCCCAGTATTTCTGCATACAAACGTACTAGTGACTACCCATGGTGTGTATGGCAGCTATCCTGGTTGTCACCCAGCTTTCCCAGGCATTGCTACGACTAAGAAATGCAGAATAGAATTTGAAAGGACTTGACAGAAAAGCGGCAGGAGGACTTATATTTACTGTGATTTTCTTATTTTGTGCATTAGACCTTGCCCTACCCCTTACAATACAGTTGTTCATCCGTACGATACACCCAGTGTGCTGTCTGTGGAGCTGACTAGTAGCCCTGGGTATCCATGATGGTACTGTAATCGGCCTTTTGTGTGTTGAAGAGATAAAGGGCTTCTTTTGATGTTGCAGAAGGAGATAATCCGCCATCAGTTCATCCATAGAATTACACTAGCCTTCTGTTGTCTGTCAACAAAAAAATAAAAATCCCTGAATTTGGTGCAGATCGCCCGTTGGCAAGAATAGAATTTAGGCGTTTAAAATGTTGCAATTAAGGTGGAAGTCGCCTTAAAGGGGAATCTGCCTTCAGATTTATTCTGCCGTATCTGAGGCCAGCACGCTCTCTGATTCCACTCCTGGGTCGCTTTCTCGTTATACGCGTCAAAATGAGTTCAAAAGATGTATTCCCCTCACGATTCCCCGCTGCCGCCATTCAGACTCTTACTAGGTCTCCACTTCCTGGTCGTGGCTGAACACACAGGAAGTGCCCAGGTAGGCCTGATTAGCCAATGACTGTCCCTAGTAGTGACCCGCCTCAGCCAGTGATTGGCTGAACAGGCAGCTCCTGCTATTTCCTGTGTACTGATCCTGAGTTACATCCTGTATTATACTCCAGAGCTGCACTCACTATTCTGCTAGTGGAGTCATTGTGTACATACATTACTTATCCTGTACTGATCCTGAGTTACATCCTGTATTATACTCCAGATCTGCACCCACAAATCTGGAAGCTTCAGAGCAGAAATCACCCAGCATTCTCTGCTGATTTAGTGTAGAGCTTGCAGTGGTGTTTTTACATTCTGGAAAGTGTCATCTTTACATCAGGCTCTGAACAGTAATCCTGTAGGAATCTACCCCCCCCCCCCCCACCCCCCTGCATTTTCTAAGGTCCATATATACACTGCTCAAAAAAATAAAGGGAACACAAAAATAACACATCCTAGATCTGAGTTAATTAAATATTCTTCTGAAATACTTTGTTCTTTACATAGTTAAATGTGCTGACAACAAAATCACACAAAAATTTAAAAATGGAAATCAAATTTTTCAACCCATGGAGGTCTGGATTTCGAGTCACACTCAAAATTAAAGTGGAAAAACACACTACAGGCTGATCCAACTTTGATGCAATGTCCTTAAAACAAGTCAAAATGAGGCTCAGTAGTGTGTGTGGCCTCCACGTGCCTGTATGTCCTCCCTACAACGCCTGTGCATGCTCCTGATGAGGTGGCGGACGGTCTCCTGAGGGATCTCCTCCCAGACCTGGACTAAAGCCTCTGCCAACTCCTGGACAGTCTGTGGTGCAACGTGACGTTGGTGGATAGAGCAAGACATGATGTCCCAGATGTGCTCAATTGGATTCAGGTCTGGGGAACGGGCGGGCCAGTCCATAGCATCAATGCCTTTGTCTTGCAGGAACTGCTGACACTCCAGCCACATGATGTCTAGCTTTGTCTTGCATTAGGAGGAACCCAGGGCCAACCGCACCAGCATATGGTCTCATAAGGGGTCTGAGGATCTCATCTCGGTACCTAATGGCAGTCAGGCTACCTCTGGCGAGCACATGGAGGGCTGTGCGGCCCTCCAAAGAAATGCCACCCCACACCATTACTGACCCAATGCCAAACCGGTCATGCTGGAGGATGTTGCAGGCAGCAGAACGTTCTCCACGGCGTCTCCAGACTCTGTCACGTCTGTCACATGTGCTCAGTGTGAACCTGCTTTCATCTGTGAAGAGCACAGGGCGCCAGTGGCGAATTTGCCAATCTTGGTGTTCTCTGGCAAATGCCAAGCGTCCTCCTACGGCCTCCTCCACGTCTCCTGATGTACTGGCCTGTCTCCTGGTAGCGCCTCCATGCTCTGGACACCACGCTGACAGACACAGCAAACCTTCTTGCCACAGCTCGCATTGATGTGCCATCCTGGATAAGCTGCACTACCTGAGCCACTTGTGTCGGTTGTAGACTCCGTCTCATGCTACCACTAGAGTGAAAGCACCGCCAGCATTCAAAAGTGACCAAAACATCAGCCAGGAAGCATAGGAACTGAGAAGTGGTCTGTGGTCACCACCTGCAGAACCACTCCTTTATTGGGGGTGTCTTGCTAATTGCCTATAATTTCCACCTGTTGTCTATCCCATTTGCACAACAGCATGTGAAATTGATTGTCACTCAGTGTTGCTTCCTAAGTGGACAGTTTGATTTCACAGAAGTGTGATTGACTTGGAGTTACATTGTGTTGTTTAAGTGTTCCCTTTATTTTTTTGAGCAGTGTATATTTTTTAAGTTGAGTGTGTACTCTAGGAAATCCCCTGATGTATCAGCTATTGTGAGCCAAAACCAGTAGTGAAGCCTACTCAGAGATAAAGTAAATTAGACCGTTAAATGTATGTGTTGGTAAGCTCCAGTGATGTCACTGTGCATATACGGACCGGTATCTCTGGAGCTTCGCCAGGTCCATGCCAGCTTCTGCACTGGCAGAGGCACAGCGAGTGACAGTAGAGCACAGCTCCCACCGCATGTGCTATGTAGTCATCCAGAAGTTCAAGTGTCATGTTCTTCTTTGCCTCCCACACCAGCTCCTCAGAGTGGGACTGTCTATCCTGCAGCCATAGGAAGTGAAGGACCTGGGCTGTGCACTTTAACCCCCCTTCCCCCCCCCCCCCCCCTCTTGCAGGAACTGGAGGCTGATATATAGAAACATAGAATGTGTCGGCAGATAAGAACCATTTGGCCCATCCAGTCTGCCCAATATACTAAATACTATGGATAGCCCCTGGCCCTATCTTATATGAAGGATGGCCTTATGCCTATCCCATGCATGCTTAAACTCCTTCACTGTATTTGCAGCTACCACTTCTGCAGGAAGGCTATTCCATGCATCCACTACTCTCTCAGTAAAGTAATACTTCCTGATATTACTTTTAAACCTTTGCCCCTCTAATTTAAAACTATGTCCTCTTGTAGCAGTTTTTCTTCTTTTAAATATTCTCTCCTCTTTTACCTTGTTGATTCCCTTTATGTATTTAAAAGTTTCTATCATATCCCCTCTGTCTCGTCTTTCTTCCAAGCTATACATGTTAAGGTCCTTTAATCTTTCCTGGTAAGTTTTATCCTGCAATCCATGTACCAGTTTAGTAGCTCTTCTCTGAACTCTCTCCAAAGTATCAATATCCTTCTGGAGATATGGTCTCCAGTACTGAGCACAATACTCCAAATGAGGTCTCACTAGTGCTCTGTAGAGCGGCATGAGCACCTCCCTCTTTCTACTAGTAATGCCTCTCCCTATACACCCAAGCATTCTGCTAGCATTTCCTGCTGCTCTATGACATTGTCTGCCTGCCTTTAAGTCTTCTGAAATAATGACCCCTAAATCCCTTTCCTCAGATACTGAGGTTAGGACTGTATCACTGATTTTATATTCTGCTCTTGGGTTTTTACGTCCCAGGTGCATTATCTTGCACTTATCCACATTAAATTTTAGTTGCCATATTTTTGACCATTCCTCTAGTTTTCCTAAGTCCTTTTCCATTTGGTGTATCCCTCCAGGAACATCAACCCTGTTACAAATCTTTGTGTCATCAGCAAAAAGACACACCTTACCATCGAGGCCTTCTGCAATTTCGCTGATAAAGATATTAAACAATATGGGTCCCAGAACAGATCCCTGAGGTACCCCACTGGTAACAAGACCTTGGTCTGAATATACTCCATTGACTACAACCCTCTGTTGCCTGTCCCTCAGCCACTGCCTAATCCATTCAACAATATGGGAGTCCAAGCCCAAAGACTGCACTTTATTGATAAGCTTTCTATGTGGGACAGTATCAAAAGCCTTACTAAAGTCTAGATACGCGATGTCTACTGCACCTCCTCCATCTATTATTTTAGTCACCCAATCGAAAAAATCAATGATTAGTTTAAAAGGGTCTCCCTGAAGTAAACCCATGCTGTTTTTCATCTTTCAATCCATGGGATTTTAGATGGTCCACAATCCTCTCCTTAAGTATGGTTTCCATTAATTTCCCTACTATTGATGTCAGGCTTACTGGCCTATAGTTGCCCGATTCCTCCCTACTACCTTTCTTGTGAATGGGCACAACATTTACTAATTTCCAATCTTCTGGGACGACTCCTGTTGCCAGCGATTGGTTAAATAAATCTGTTAATGGTTTTGCTAGTTCAACGCTGAGTTCTTTTAATAGCTTTGGGTGTATCCCATCAGGCCCCTGTGACTTATTTGTATTAATTTTAGACAGCTGACTTAGAACCTCTTCCTCTGTAAAGACACATGCATCAAAAGATTCATTAGTCTTCTTTCCTAACTGAGGTCCTTCTCCTTCATTTTCCTTTGTAAAAACTGAACAGAAATATTCATTGAGGCAGTCAGCTAGTTCTTTATCTTCTTCTATATACATTCCTTCTTTTGTTTTTAATTTGGTAATTCCTTGTTTTAGTTTCCTTTTTTTATTTATGTATCTGAAGAATGCCTTCTGGCCTTTATTTCCTGACTGAGCTAATTTCTCTTCTGCCTGTGCTTTGGAAGCTCTTATAACTTGTTTGGCCTCTCTCTGCCTAATCTTATAAATTTGTGTGTCATCCTCGTGTTTTTTTTTTTTTTTTATAATTCCTAAATGCTATCTTTTTGTTTTTAATGATTTTGGCCACTTCTGCTGAGTACCACAGTGGTCTCTTCCTTTTTTTGCTTTTACTGACAAGCCTAATGCAATTTTCTGTTGCCTTCAATAGTGCCACTTTTAAGTAGTCCCATTTCTCCTGGACTCCAATGAAACTGTTCCAGTCTGATAGGGACTTGTATACCACTAATCTAATTTTAGAAAAGTCTGTTTTTCTAAAATCTAAAACTTTTGTTTTTGTGTGGTGTGACTCAGTCACTGTACTTATAGTAAACCACACTGACTGGTGATCACTAGATCCCAAGCTTTCCCCTACAGTAATATCAGATACCAAATTCCCATTTGTGAATACTAAATCTAAAATGGCCTCCTTCCGGGTTGGCTCCTCCACTACTTGCTGTAGAGATAATCCCAGTAGGGAATTTAGAATATCTGTACTCCTGGCAGAACTAGCTATTTTGGTTTTCCAGTTTACATCTGGAAGATTGAAGTCTCCCATAATGATAACTTCCCCCTTCAATGTCATTTTAGCTATTTCCTCAACTAGTAGATCATCTAATTCTTTGACTTGGCTAGGTGGTCTATATATCACACCTACACGAGTTACCTTATGATTATCAAGCTGCACTGTAACCCAAACTGACTCTAAATTGTTCTCACTAACTTGTATCAAATTAGATTTTAGGTTATCTTTCACATACAGGGCCACCCCTCCCCCTTCTTGCCTTCTCTGTCTTTCCTGTATAGAGAGAACCCTGGTATTGATATATCCCAGTCATTACTCCCCTTGAACCACGTCTCAGTAACAGCCACTACATCTATATTCTCAGATGCCATTATAGCCTCAAGTTCATTGATCTTATTCCCTAGACTGCGAGCATTTGTAGACAAGACTCTGAGCTTGTCATTTCTTAACCTTTGTGCTACTGGCCTCTTCTGGCATTGTTCCGGGGGGCAGTTGGACTGCTGGATTATCACTCTTTTGCCCCCCTTTCCTAGTTTAAATGCTTCTTGAAGGGCTAGTACTGGTATTGAAGGGCTAGTACTGTGACCTCTCCCAATCTCCTCACACTGCAGCTCTACAGTCTAGGAGGGGACACGTGGATAGTCCACATTTAGACAGATATGATTAGTATGAGGGAAATTGCCACTTATGAGCCATACTTCCAGTGTAAAGGCTGTATTGCACTGGTTGAATTTTTCAGCAGATAATCGCTAATAAGCGTTCGTTAGCGATTATCTGGCAGTGTATTACTGCAGCTGATGGACGAGCAATCCAAATCTTTTGACATGTAAAAAAAAAAGATCACTTGCATCATGGCAGATTGTGGTGTCTAATAGCAATCTGCTGCCGACAAACCACTATACAGCATGGGGACGAGCGATGGCATAGCCATTCCTGTTTTAATAGCTTCATGCATTCCCCATGTAATAACAATTCTGGAACATCTATTCTTATGGCTCTATGTTATGCCAGTCCTTTATTATTTCTACTAGAAGTTCTGAATAGATTGCCAGCAGTCTGCAGTAAGGGTACTGAAGGGGTAGTAATAAGTTTGGGGTGTGTACCTGCACAGTCTCTGAAAATGGCAGCACTGATTGGATAGATTGAGTCTGTGTAGGTACACCCCCCCCCCCCAACTGGTTACCTCCCTTCTGTGCCCTTACTGCAGACTGCTAGCAATTTATCCATAACTTCTAGTACAAATAATATAGGAATGGCACAACATAGAGCCATAAGAATAGATGCTCCAGAACTGTTATTACATGGGGAATGCATAAAGCTATTTAATGTCAGGAGAGGTGACAGGTCCTCTTTAAGGCCTAGTTCACATTTTACTGATTTGGTCAGTGATTTCAATCAGTGAGTCAAAACCAAGTCTGGAGGCTACACATAGATAATGTATAAGGCCTCATGCACAACACCGTGCTCTGTTTTTTGCGGTCCGCAAACCGCGGATCAGCAAAAAACGGAAGCCGGGCCATTGTGGTCGTGTGCATGAGGCCTAATGGAAAAATTTGCACCTTTTTCTGTGTTTTTGACCCACACCTGATTTTGGCTCACAATCCTTAAAGGGGTTCTGCAGTTTGTTTAAAACGGCCTCTGACCGGCGGGGGTCCGACACCCGGGACCCCCGCCGATCAGCTGTTTGAGAAGGCAGTGGCGCTCCAGGAGTGCCGCGGCCTTATCAATGTTTACTGCTGGCCGAGTGACGTCACGACTAGTATCAACTGGCCTGGGCGGGTTCAAGTGAATGGAGCTTAGCCGCGCCCAGGCCATTGATACTAGTCGTGCCGCTGCCTTCTCAAACAGCTAATCGGCGGGGGTCCCAGGTGTCGGACCCCCGCTGATCAGATGCTGATCTATCCAGAGGATAGATCATCAATTTAAACAAACTGCAGAACCCCTTTAATGGAAATCGCTGATAGTGTGAACTAGACCTTAGGGTCTCGGAGCGCTGTCCAGCGGTCACCACCAGATACGGAGAGCTTCAGAAGGCTCCGTGTAGGACGGTGTAGGTTTACCATAATGCTGGAAAGGGTTTTTGCTGGATGAGAAGAAACCCTTGATGTTCACCTGTACGTGAAGAGCAGGAGGGGCGATCCCACTGGTCGTGTAACGTTGGGATGCATTGGGTTGCTAATCAGCGAGTCTTATGTGCGGCGGTTGCTGTGTGTGTATCCGCATTGATTGTGTGTGTAAACGACACTCAGAACCAATTGCCGTGTAAATATTTAGCGCGCTCTCAAAACGACATCTCGCCGCAGTTGTGCTCTTACATAATGTCCCACCTGCTGCCTCGTATGTCATTTGCATTTTTTTTCGCTTTACAGAATTATGATGAGGTCTTCCCATTAGTGACTTTTTTTTCTATAATCGTCATTTGCTTAAGCAAGTGTCTAATTTCTGTTGATTGCCGTCAGGATTCAAGTGCAGAATCATTTCAACACGTTTCCATACACGGTGCAAGTAATAAGGAGCCTTAATGACTCCGAGCTCCTTCATCTGGCGTCTAGAATCCCATCTTAGAGCGGCATACAGTCGGGTAGACAGTTTCTGGCCGCACCAGAAGCCCACCAACGGGAAATCTGTAGACATTAATAGGAAACAACCCAAAAAGTTGGGCACCAGCAACATTCCTAGGTGCAGTGGCTACTTGGTCAATCTAGTACCAGACCATGGGGACTGTCAGGCTGCTACTAGTCCAGCAATGATCCTGTATGCAGTGTTGGTCTCCCACCTGTGGCTCTTCAGCGATATTGAACTACAATTTCCAGCATGGCCTTAGAACCACAGGTTGGAGACCAACAGCGTTGGTCTCCTACCTCTGTCCCTGTGCGCTGGGGAAATCTCACGCCGTTCAGTATTCGGCGCAGGCGCAGTGAGAAAGCCGGCAGCCGGCGAGCGCCCTTCACTCACTGCGCCTGCGCTGAATACTGAACAGGACGTCGCAGGCGCGAGCTTTACACTGCAGACAGGGCCGGCAGTAGGAGACCAACGCTGTCTGGCCATGTCAATCTAGTGTAGCAGGGCGTGGCCAGAGGTGGGAGAACGGAGCCTCTAGGAGCAGGGGCAATCCATATCGGGATCCTCCGCTAACCGGAAGCCGAACTTTAGACGCCGAACTTAAAACAGAAGTTCACTCAACACTACTAGAGGCTAATTAGCATATATTAAAAGTTAGATTTCTGGAGTAATGGGGGCATAGATAAAAGTAGGAATAGGCTAGTTAGGATCAGCTGACATTAGCACATCGCTAATGTCAGCTAGTTTAATAGGGTTAAATCTAGTGACAGAAACCCTTTAAGGCCCCTTTCACACGAGCGAGTTTTCCACGCGGGAGCAATGTGTGACGTGAACGCATAGCACCAGCACTGAATCCTGACCCATTTAAAATTTTATTTTTTACATAGATGTGACTGGGGCTTCAGTGAAAAACGCATCGCATCCGGAAGCAAGTGCGGATGCAATGCGTTTTTCAATGATGGTTGCTAGGAGATGTTGTTTGTAAACCTTCAGTTTTTCATCACGTGCGTGAAAAACGCATTAAAACGCATTGCACTCGTGCGGAAAAAACAACGCAATCGCAGACAAAACTGACTAAACTTGCTTACAAAATGGTGCGAGTTTCCCTGAACGCATCCGGACCTAATCCTTCACGCTCGTTGCCTCCAGAGTCACCACTTTGGTCTTTTTTTACCTGGCTTCAGTGGTAAAGTGCCCTTCTGCACATGTGACCACTGCAGCCAGTCACTGGTCCCATTGGTATATGACCCATCACTACTGCAGCCAGATACACACAAATCGGGGGGGAGGTAGAAGAATGGTGATGTTGGAATCGACGGAGGCCCAAAAGGATGGTTATTGGTTTTGCTACAGTTCCTGATTTTGGCCATGTTTGTCCTTGACTCGGACTAACCCTTTAAGATTTGCGCCTTCCACGGGAGTGAATTCCAGCCCTGAAGGGTTTCCTTTGGACCTTGGTTGCTGATGGAGGCTTGAGCAGGAGCTCTTCAGTCCTCATACCTCTATGACTTGTTACAGGCTCTTTGTGCAGGGAGTAGTCACATAGCCGTTGCTGGGCGTAGGTAGCAGGTGCACTGGAAATGATGCTCGAGAAATAGTTTCCTGCAGTCCTGACGAGGACTTGCTGTTTGGTTTCGGAGCCGTGAACAGATTAGACTGTTCCACTTCACAGTCCCTTGTGGAAGCTATTGTCTAGAAGTGAGCTTGGCGGGGACAGAACACGACGTTCTTGGCGGATCACTGACACAATTGGTTGAGGTTTTAGGTCTGACTCCGGCTGATTGCCAGCTTTTGGTCAAGGTATGTTGTATTGGCAGTAGTCCCAGGTTAGTGACTGTCTCCCCTCCCAACGCCTGGCGCTCCGAGCATGGCCTCTCAAGTATCTCACAGAGAGTTGATGGCGTAATTAATTTTTACTTTACATTCAGTCCCCAGTTACCCATTGGAGAAAGACGACGGAGAAGATGAACTGTCGGAGCTTTTGTTCGCGTGACAGATCCATTTTGCCACCTTTTAAATCGACTCCCACTTCTGTCAGTGCTATTTCCATAACTTCTGGCTTCTTACAAATCCTTTTTTACTACTTTATTTTTTTATTATTTATGTTTTAATTGTTTTTCTTTTCTTTTTCCATGTATTTGCTTGACACGGTGCACGTTACTTACATGCCTAATGAAGGCATGTGTTCTCTAGGAGACTTTACGACTCTTAACCCGTGCTGCACGCTGCCAAGCATCCTGTATGACCCATTGTAATCTAATCCTCCGCGCTTTGTTCATGTGCAGCTCAGGATCCCGGCACCTTGGGGAGACACGCGGTCAGTCCTGGCTTCCATTTAGGAATGATAGAATAAAACGTCTCCTCTACTGATCTTCTGAACTCTACAGTATTTATTGCACCCCTAAATATCAGTAGTGTGGACCCGTTGCTTGATTTTTAAATATATATATATATATATATATATATATATATATATATATATATATATATATATATATATATATAATAAAATTTTATTTATTTTTCCCCACATTTCAGTGGTCCAGCGTTCGGATGCATATGGATTGAAATATATTTAATACTTTTTCCCGGCAGCACTTTAATTGTCGGTAAAGCGCTTTTGAATGGCCTGATGAATCCCGCTGTCAGCGTGGTCATTGATCTCGGAGAGAAAATTGTACCTTCCTTCCTAGCTTCTTAGACCACAGCTGAACCAGGACCATAGATCAGCCTTGTGAGAACATTGACAGCAGCGTTTTGTCTATGGCTGATTTATATCCGAGGCCTTTATGGACAGGAAGGAGAGATTTTTTTTTTTTAACCCCAGTGGATGCTTTTTCCATGTTTTAGACTCAGGATGGGCCCAAATTAGAGGATCTGACCACCCTCTCCATGAAGTTAAAAGGCTGGTGCATCTTGTAATGCTGGTTTGTGATGTTCCTCTTTTATTCCTCATGGAATTGTAACTAGTTGGCAGCTTGGTGTTATCATTTCCAGTGTTGGTATGTAGGGACGCAGTAACCAGCTCCAGTGTCAGAACTACACAGCTCCTTCTATTGTGTGTAGTGGACGGAGCCCCAGTTGCTGCAGAACAGCTGATAAGCAGGGGTACGGGATGTCTGACCCCCACTGATCAAATATTGATGAGGGAGGGTAGGCCAACAAAACCAGAAAACCCCTTTAAGGGTCCATTCACAGTCCACAATTTTGTTCCGCATTTTGCGGAACGGAATTGCGGACCCATTCATTTCTATAGGGAAGCATGGTGTGCTGCCCGGATCCGGAATTGCGGATCCGCACTTCCGGGTCCGCAATTCCGTTTCCGAAAAAAATGGAACATATCCTATTCTTGTCCGCAATTGCGGATAAGAATAGGCATTTTCTATTAAGTGCCGGCGATGTGCGGTCCGCAAAGTGCGGAACACACACCGCCGATGTCCGTGTTTTGCGGATCCGCAAAACACACACTGACGCGTGAATGGACCCTAAAAGTGATCACTGAATGCTATTACTTATTACTAGGACAGTAAGATTTTATGACCATGGGCAGTACCGCTATGGGTGGCAAGAAACATCATCTGCCAGGTTGTGATTCTGTGGTTGAGAGTATAGGGCACAGCATTACAGTGACAATGGGACATTTATAATAATGCTCACTCTGCCTATAAGGGGTCCACACACATTAGATGACCATGGGGTTGGCAGTATTCATAGATGTGCTTCCCAAAAAATCCCTACTACATGGCCCCCCTATTTTTTTTATTTTTTTTGTAAGCAGGCTATTTTCGGGAGGGAAGCGTTCCTTCCCAGCAATCGCCTGCTCATGAGTTAAGGAGACTGCTGCTATTACATGCAACGATCTCCTCCACAGTATGGGGAGCAGTGATCACCAATGCCTTCGCTCGTCCCCATACAGACTCGGAGCGTGATTAGAAGGCATGATGTGCTGCCGGCAAACAATGATTCTGGTGACTGCACAAGCGATCAGATCATCCGGCAGATAATCGCTAACGAGCGTTTGTATGAACTGTTTTTGGGCAGTGTAAAGGAACCTTAAAGGGGCCTATAGAAAAAAAAATAAGAGTGCATTCAGGCAGTTTAGATATATGGTTATCTGGATGGAAAACAATAGAGCTCAGCTACTTTAAAGGGCTTGTCCTACAAAAAATAGTGTATAGTTTTCAAACCAGCGTCTGGATCTTAATTCTTTTGTAACTGCATGTAATTAAAAGTGAGATTTTATTGAATAAAATCTCAATCTGTATATCGCCACCTGCTGTTTGCTTTTTGTAATGTCTCTGTCCTACTCACTGAGGTGGATGCACATGCTCAGTTCCTTCCTTCAACTGCCACCAGCTGCTACAGAAAGGGCATGCCCCCTAATCTGCCAGCTTGAAATAAATCTAGCAGAGCAATGAATGGGGAGATCTCTGGATCCATAAGAGGTTGTCATGTACTAGACTGTGTATGATATTACATTTTTACATAATTCATGGAATAACCCCTTTAGAAAAAATAAGAGCTCAACATAGATGTCCAAAGAATGTGTTCAAGGAAGGGTATTTTGCCTTGTTTATTAAAGGAATGTTCTAGAAAATAGCTAATGGGTGTCTGGTCTGTTTGCTAACCAGTAACCAAATGCCAGTCGCCCGTTGCCTAGCAACAGGGGCAACTAGTAGTTTGGTGAACATGCCAGACTCGGTTGTTCCAGTGTAGTCACCAGGCTAGTCCTATTGATGGCCGCCATTCACAGGGCTATAGATGGGAATGGATTATAATATGATTAGTTTTTTCCTAGTGGGGGGACAGGAGACAGGAGGGTCTTGCTGCCGGAGTCTCGCAGTGCTTGGGCCCAGAGGGCTCCTCATAGTGAAGGCTGTAATAAGGAATGTGACATTAAAGTGATATACAGAGGATGCCTGAGGGAACGCAACTGACTGTATTGTCTCGGCTTCCCCATTTTACTGGCCAGGCCTATTGCGATATATTTGTAATCGCTCTTCAACAAATGAAAGGGCCGACCTGGGTTATGACGCTGGAGTCCTTTTGGTTTTACATTGTGTGACAGCCGACGATAGGGTCTGATTTGCCTGGTGACAGAACATGTGACAAATAATGGACCTGGCACCAATCTGTTCTCATCGGAGCGGCTTGTTCTGCTGTGGTGCGTTCTGTTCTGAGGGATGCAGTTGGCTTAGTCATCTACCACTGTTTTGTTCTTGTAAAAAAAAAAATCTGATTATTAGTGCCAGTTCAGCCGAAAACCTGAGGCAGGCTAAATTAACCCTGGAATTACACTGCGCTGATGGCAAAGAACATGTAAAGTACCTTGCCAATGTCCTAACTGACCTCTATTTCAGTCATTATTAAAGGGAACCTGTCACCAGGATTTTGTGTATAGAGCTGGGGACATGGGCTGCTAGATGGCCGCTAGCACATCCACAATACCCAGTCCCCATAGCTCTCTGCGCTTTTATTGTGTTAAAAAACCTTTTTGATCAATATGCAAATGACCTGATATGAGTCCTGTGTCCGGAGATGAGTCCAGCGGAAAGGAGCCCAGCACCGCCCCGCGTCCTCCGAATCTCCTCCTTGCTGGCTGACGTCACAGAGCTGGAGCGCTGAAATCTCGCGATGCGCGAGCTTGCATCATGTTCATTCCCTGTGCTGTTTTGTCTGGCATGTTGCTGGTAGGATCATTTGTATGAATGATCCCATTGATGAATGACTGGCTGCAATGCCACTAATTGTTGTCTGGTGTATGACCATCTTAACCTGCCATGGAGATTTTTTTGACATCTTGGAGAGCTGATTGTACTGTAGAACAGAGCTAAAGTGCCCTTTACATGGGCGGACGATCAGGGCAATTAACAGGAGGCAGTGTTCCTAGTAATTTCTCTGTATAAGGGCTTGTTCACACGACCGTGTGAAGCCCGTGTCTGTGCTGTGGACCGCAAATTGCGGTCCGCTAAGCACGGGCACCTGCCGTGTGGCAGCCGCATAGGGATCGCGGCCCCATTCACTTGAATGGGTCCGCGATCCCACCGTCCCGCAAAAAGAGCAAGCATCTCTGGATTTGCGGACCCATTAAAAGGAATGGGTCCGCATCCGTGATGCGGAATGGCCACGGAAAGGGACCCGTGTATTGCGGATCCACAAATGCGGTCCGCAATACGGGCACGGGCTTCACACGGTCGTGTGAACGTGCCCTAAAGGCACTGCTGATCACCTGATGAATGAGCAAATGCAGGATTGCTGCATGTAAAGGCAGCTCTCGCCTCCACTCATAATGAGGCAATTATCGGGAGTGAGCGCTTCGCTGCTAATAATTGTGTACACGCGGTTGACCCATGTTACAGGCAGTGGGTGTGGATCCACTGTACCAACCAACCGGTTTGGCTGTGGGTACACTTTAAGGGCTCATGTACACGGCCGTTGAATGTGTCCGCAATCCCAATGATACAGTGCGAAACTGAGACACAGAACGGAAGGCCATTATGAAGTGCTTCCGTGGGTTTTCTGGGTTTTCTGTCCATGCCTCCGCACCACAAAAAAGTAGTGCATGCACTTTTTAGCGGTGCGGACCCCATTCAAGTAAATGGGTCCACGTCCGCAGACGGTGGGCACACAGTCGGTGCCCGTGCATTGCGGGCCGCAATTTCCTTTCCTCAGCACGGCCCTGACTGGCACACAAACGTATTTTCTTTCCGTGTCCATTCCGTTTTTTTTTTTTTTCTCCCATTTTTTTTATGCGGACCCATTGAAATGAATTAAAACGGAAGATACACCGTGTGCATTCTGTTTCCGTATGTCCGTATTTCCATTTTGCAAAAAAATATAACATGTCCTATTATTTTCCGCATTACGGACAAGGATGGTACTGTTCTATTAGGGGCCAGGTATTCCGTTCCGCAAAATACGGAATGCACCCGGATGTCATCCGTATTTTTTGCGGACTGCAAAATACATACGGTCGTGTGCATGAGGCCTAAGGGCGTTATCCCAGTATTCATCCTTTAACCCCTTTACAGGGATCTTGCCTTTGCTGCAGGGAAGCTACCAGGCTGCTACCTCTTGAGATACTCCCAGTGTGTTAAGTGTCTGACTCATAGGGGTAAAAGACACCAGTGTGAAGCACCGAAGGGTCATCCAATATCTGTAGTGTAGAGATGGGCCTAAGTCAGGGAAGGCAGCATACAAGCATTTTTGTTAGACAAGTCCAAGATCAGGGCAGGCGGCAGAAGGACAATCCAAGAAACAGGCTAGGATCACAGCAGGTAGTAGGGCGGAAGAATGGTACAAGGGTGGTCAGACGGAGTACACCTTTGCTGGTTACTGTAGACTAGTAAACCTAAACTTCATGTACCTTGCTGCTGGGTAGGGTGCTGTAAATACTCTGCAGCCGGCTGGAGAAACATTTGGGCTTGTGTACGCTGGCCCTTTAAGAGGCCAAGAGTGAGCGCTCACTATAGAACAGGCCAGCAGGCCAAACAGAAGATGCACAGGCTACAGCTTGCACACCATGGAGGATGCGGGCAGCTGGAAGCACCGCCGGCAGGAGAGTGGGACAGCGGCAGGCAGTGTTAGTAGCGTGGCCACTACCTGTGGGGGCAGTGGTGGGCCTGGACCGCCAGTGCAACACATGTAATGTAGATTGTCTGTTACTACAGCCTCTTGATGCTGCTTTGCATGTGACTGGAGGAGAAAACTAAAATCCTCTTCAGTACTCTGTACGATAACTATTTCAAAAGTGACCTTGTTGCCCTTAGCAGTTCGGTTCTAGAGCAATGAAATGTGCACTCCTATTGGTTGCGATTTAGCAAAAATGGGTCTGAATTGGCAAGCACCTGTACTATATGTTTACTGCATTGTTTGTGCGGTCTGTCATTGATAGACCTTTCGGAACATTTTCCTGCAATTTTACCATGGAGAGAAACAAAGTTACATGAAGGTTGCATCATCTGATTTAATACAATATGATCCTGGACTGGAATGAGTATTTTCTGACTCAGGACACTTTCATCCTAGCTCTCTATCATCTAGTGCAAAATGGCGGCATTTGGTTTCGGTCAAGCTGTATTACCTATTACAGATGACAAAACATAACCTGCCTGGTCAAGAAAAAAAAAAGTACATCCATTGAAAGTGACAAGTGAAAACAATCAGCCTCATGCACACGACTGTATGTGTTTTGTAGTCTGCGAATTGCGGCTGTGCAAAATACGGATTCTGTGTTGCATCTGCGGTTTTTTTTTTTGGCGCTTGACTTCATTGGGTCCGTCTTCAGCATTTTGTGGCCAAGTATAGTAAACGTTCCATCTTTTTGCAGAATGTATATACGGATGCAGAAACCACACGGATCATGCGTATGCTTTCCGCATCCATATGTCCGTTACGCAAAAAGAAAGAACATGTCCTATACTTGGCCACAAAATGCAGACCATGGACCCTTTGATGTCTCCGTGTGCCCGTTCCACATATTATTATAGAACATGAACTAGTCTTGTCTGTAATGGGTGTGAGAAAAATGCGGCTGGCACACAAAGGTGTCCGTATTTTGCATACCAGACACGGTCGTGTGCATGAGGCCGTATTCAGTCACACGATTCCAGCCAGAGATGGGTCATGTGCCTTGATTGATGGCACCTAGCACTTCATACTCCACAGCTGAGAACTGGCGGCCATTTTCCTCCCCTAGCTGCCGGTGTCTGAAGATGCTGGAGGCACAAAGTAATGTGCTGAATTTCTAATGAGTGATTCCTATGGGAAACTTCCTGGAGACATCTTCTAAAATCCAATATCGGGAAAGGCCATGAATATATGTGATCTGCACCGTGTGATCCTATTATCTGCACGTCTCATACGAATCCATAGAAACAATATAGATTATTTAACTTTTTACTGAGAATTTTTATCTGGCTTATTAGAAGTAATATTCTATTTAATGTATGATTTACATTATATCCACCCAGCTCTTCCTGACCAGCAAAATCTGCCCAGTTAGGGTGTATTCACTCGACCATATGTATTTTGCGGTCCGCAAAAAATACAGATGACGTCTGTATGCCATCCGTTGTGGTGTTTTTTTTTTTTTTTTGGGGGTGGGACCCATTTTAACAATGCCTATTGTCCCTAAAACGGACAAGAATAGGATATGTTCTATATTTTTTGCTGGACTGCGGAACAGACATACGGTTTTTGCAGACCCATTAGAATGAATGGGTCTGCATCTAATCTTCTAAGAATGTGGATCGGATGTGGACCAAAAATGCAGTCGTGTGAATGAGGCCTTAAAATCTGATATAATCTGATGCATCACTGCAAGTTTAGGTTTGGAAGAGCTGACAACCCTCTGGGCGTTGTACTAGTGGCCATTTTGGTTGTCATCCAGGTTTTTCAGTAGTTTTAAAAAAAAATAATAATAATTAAAATAAAGAAAACTTAAAGGGCTTCTGTCACCCCACTAAAGTCATATTTTTTTTTTTGGGCTAGTTAAATTACTTATCCTGCTATATATGAAAATATAATGGTGTTACTTACTTTGATTCAGCAGTTTCTTCTAAAAACAAACTTTTATAATATGTAAATTAGGTCTCTACCAGCAAGTAGGGCGGCTACTTGCTGGTAGCAGCTGCAGAAAACCGCCCCCTTGTCGTGTTGATTGACAGGGCCAGCCGGGATCTCCTCCTCCGGCCAGCCCTGTCGGCATTTTTAAAAATCGCGCGCCTGTGTTCATTCTGCGCAGGCGCTCTGAGATGAGGAGGCTCGCCTCCTCAGAACTCCCTCAGTGCGCCTGCGCCGATGACATCACCGAAATAGAAGACGTCATCTCAGGCTATGAGCTGAGCGCTGCGATTGGCCAGCGCTACAGCCTGGAAAAAGGAGACGCCGGCAGGCTCCACCCAGTTGAGCCGAACATATGAAGATACTGGAGCCTATACAGGGAGAACGGAGCGGCGCCCAGGTATAACAGTAAGTGCAGGGAGATCCCTGGGCGCCGCTCTCCATGTCTGTATGCTTAGTTTAGATTTGTTATTCTAGTGAAAGGTCCTCTTTAAAGGATAACTGTCGCACTTAGACCCTAATTTCAATTTTCATATATGTAGTTACTAATAACATGATATTCCAGAATCAGTTACTATTAGACTGACTTACCCCATATTTAATAAGATTCAGCCCTTAGCAACCAGTCTGCATAAAACTGCAATTTCCCTATTCAGTTAGGATGGCCGCCACTGCCCTCACCCTGAGGCTAATCCTGCCTGCCCTCACTAGCCAGTAACAATAGCCCCCCAAAAGTGTCAGTAACCAGAGCTCTCCCCCCTGAAGGGTTAATCTCCTGCAGCACAAAGGGGTCCTCTTACCACATGTTGCTTTCATGTATACACTGAGCAGACGGCAGATCTCCCTTCCCTGGTCTGCGCTGCTTCCACTCTGCATTCTCCAGCTCTGCTGAGTGAGGGAGCGTCTGCCAAGCGCAGGGACAGGGAGAAGTGCACACAGCCCAGGCACTGTTATCAGCTGCTGGGGAGGACCTGGCTTTAATCATTTACTTACAGTCCCTGGCTGTCAGTAATCTGAGCCTGCACGCTGCGTGCTCCGTCTATAGGACCATGCCTAGCAACCTTATTTTAAGTACAGGGAACAGAAATGTGGAATTACAGACATTCCAACCTGCAAAAACTCATTTCAGGGAGGTGCACTTCTCATTTCAGGGAGGTTTTCTTATTTTTTTTCTTTTACAAGCTTTTTATTACATTTTCCAAACATATGCAGTATCTGCACACTTTGCTCTATGGTGTGGAGGACTGGGCTCATTACCCTGCCCCAAATTATCATATTTATGTATATGATTAAAGGGGTTCTGTCACCACCTATAAGCCCTGTGAGCTAAACATATGCTCATGTCCAGGGCAGCATTCTGATTTCTAAGGTGGCCTTATAAAAGCTATTTGTGGCTTTATTCTGTGGAAAAACAGGTTTTACTAACCTGTCAATCATTGAATTAAGGTGCCCAAGCAGGGGAGGTCTGTGGATGCATGGTGCCCGGCCGCACGCATAGCCGTTCGTGCCCAGCGCCGCCTCTCCCTCCTTCCCCCTCCACCCGCTTTGAGATCCCGCGCGTGCGCACAGGCTCAGCCTGATGCGCCGTTGCGGACTGCTGGCATCGGCTTCTTCTTGCACTGTGCGCACGCGCCTAGAAGGGGACACTGCTACAGGTTGCTGGAAAGGTTTACGACGAGTAAATAAACCTTTCCGGGATATATTGTTTCACATGCGGGCGTCAGGGAGCCGCTATCTAATAGCGGGAGACTCCCTGAACGTCCGGGAGACTTGAGATCCCTGGAATTAAGGGGTAATTGAATACACAGTGAAAAGTTTAAATAGGGTCACCAACGTGATATTAATCACCACAATCCAATACTCCAAAAAAAAAAAAAAATACGACAGTTATCCTTTAAGGGCCCAGATTTACTAATGTGTCTACACCTAGAATCTGTCTTAAAAAGTCGTGCAAATTGGCGCAACTAGGGTTTCTACACTTTCTTCTGACTTGCTTAGTAAGGGGGTGGGGCTTAGCTGTAAAGCATCAAAATTGCACCACAATTCTGGCGTAAAATTCTCCCACAAAGTAAGCCAACCAATCGTTGGTATAGAGAGTCAGAGAAAAGTGTCTACCCCTGCACCATATTTAGGCTACATTCACACGATCGTGCCGTGTTTTGCCGATCCACAAAACACAGATTCCGCTCGTGTGCATTCCGCATTATAGAAATGCCTATTCTTGTCTGAAAAACGGACAAGAATTGGACATGTATTCTTTTTGCCGGGCCATGGAACAGAGCAATATGCTGTCCTCATCTTTTGCGGCCCGTTGAAGTGAATGGCTCCACATCCAAGCCGCAAATGGTCGTGTGAATGTAGCCTTATTATCCAGCCTGAGACCCTGGTTCAGGTCTAGACTGCCTGGGGGAAGGGGTGAGAGATGTGACTTTGTTTCCTTTAAGAGAGCCTTTAAGAAGTCGTAAGGGCCGCGGCCATGTGTCAAGGGTGATTAAGACGAACCATAAGGAGGGGAACGCGTGTCTCTGCCACTTGATTACACCTGCCACAATGTACGCCCAGTTGGAGTAGCCAGTTGTGATCGACCGGCCTCTACAGAACAACTGGCTCTTCTGCTGTTGAATAAAGCAGATCAAAGGAGAAGCTTGAGAGAGCAATTTAGGTCACTGTACTGAGCGCCCATCCCCCACTCGTTTTTTGTGTCAGTTTCTTGAGGCGCCCACATTTTTCCTGCTCACTGTGGACGCCATTTACTGTACACACACCTCAGGTTAATGTGATATGCTGCCATATGGATGTTCATAAATTATTAGTAGAGGTCGGTGCCATTTGCTTTCTCAGGAGCGGCCGCCATGTATCTTTGGCTCATAACCGTATAACGCAACCCTCTTAAATTTTAATGTGGTCCTCATGTCTGTATAAGGTGGCGGTCATGGTTATCTGGTCGTAAATCGCTGTTACTGAGGCGGGTCCACAAAAAAGTAACACGCTTTCTCAGTCGGTGAGGACCTACTGACATCCTTGAGACAGGACGGGGCTCACGTTTCAAAGCATCTGCAACAAAAGGCTATGAAAATGGCGTTCAGAGACATGCATTTAAAAAAATAAAATAAATTTGTATTAGACCGGGAGACCACATGTGTTACGCATAGACCGGGGCATTGTCTTATATCTCCATTTCAGTGTGAGCAAAAAGAGCTTGCAAGTGGGGGCCATTGCACTAATTTCCGAAAAAGACGGATTATGCATGTGTTGTAATGAACGCTTCTGTTAGTTGACTGTTTGACAAATTGAAGCACTGGCTGGGGAGATTTATCAAAACTGGTGTAAAGGAAAACTGCCTTGGTAGCCCATAGTAACCAATCAGATTTCATCTTTCATTTTTCAGAGCTTTTATGGAAAATGAAAGGTTGAATCTGGTTGCTATGGGCAACCAAGACAGTTTTCCTTGACACCAGTTTGATAAATGTCTACTGCTATCTTCACCCCACCCTGCCCCTATTCCACATATCGGACCATAATCGTTGCTCAAAGGACTTATGTAAAATTGCGCTTCACCACAATCCTATTGTGACCTCAGAATTTCCTTGTGGGGGAAAAAAGATTTCCAAAATTTTGACGTTGAAGTTGTGTGACACGGCTATTTTACTGTAACCAAGAGCTGCGGGGCCCTATACCTATCCAATATACTTTGGGGGTAATTTACAAAGACAGGTGTTTTTTACTATCGGCTATTGTATGACGAGGCGTGCACGCGTCTCCACTACTCCAGGCCCTGATTGGAGTCGTTTTCACTCCCCTTTTACGCCCGTTTCTGGGTTCAAAAGATGGGAAATTTGTCAGGGCCGAAATCCTGGCCTCCATCACTCCCTCATCACTCCCTCACCACTCCCAAGTGGTGAGTGCAGCACAAAACGGGGTCTTGCAACTTTTTTGGCGCCATAAAGTGAAGTGGCGCACTTAATAAATGACCCCCTTTTGTGTTTTTGTTTCCTCACTATTTTTAAGATCTCTGCTTGTTGTGAATGGATTCTTTACATTCAGAAGCTAAAAAAAAAGACATGTAGACCTAATGCTTCTCACAGCTGAGGGTTTGCTACAGTTGTATATAATTCGGATAATCCTCCTGTGAGGATACATCAGCATCTCGACTCTCTGTCCTGCTTTATGATCTGGTTGCATTCGCCTGTAGAGCCTATATATGGGGAATGGGTCGCCCTTGCTCTTCGCGCTGTGACTCCCGGGCTGCAGGGGATGATGCAATGCGTGCTCACACACAGGGTTGACCTGGTTTGTAACTGGTAATTAAACCTCGACAAAAACACGGCTTACGTGTGCATGATGCATGGATTAGCTCCGTATTGATGCGTAATAAGAACGGGCTTACTCACGGCAACATGGCGAAATTCTGACCTGTGATACTGTTATGCACAAATGGCCTGGTTGCTTATATCAATCAATCAGAGCTCTGCTTTTATTTCTTAAACAGCTCTGAAAAGATGAAAGCTGCACTGTGATTGGCTGCTAGCTGACAGCACTCGTTTTCAATACTGCTGACCGCAGGTTTCCTCATTGTTGATACCAGAGGTCTGCTGCTTAAAGGGGTATTCCGGGATTTTGATACTGATGACCTATCCTCTGGATAGGTCATAAGTAACTTATCGGTGGGGTCAGACACTTGGGACCCTGGCCGATCAACTGTTTGAGAAGGCACCGTCGCCCCCGGTGAGCGCCGCAGCCTCCTCTGTGCTCACCAACCACAGCGCCGTACATTGTATAACGGCTGTGAATGGTATCGCAGCTCAGCCCCATTTACTTCTCTGGGGCTGAGAAGCTCCTAGGCCACGTGACTGGTGAACCCCTTTGAGTTACAGTGGGGTCTGTTCTGATTTGGCAACAGGAAAATTATGCACATAAAGTTACTTTCTCTGTCAAATATGTTGGAATCTGTGACGGCGGCTCCGGAACCTGTGACAGAGCCTTAAAACAGTTCCAAATAGCTTAGCCTACCGTAATATTCGGCACTGTGAAAACCTATAGGTGGATCAGTTTGCCACCGTATATGGATGAATCTAAATATAAAAAAAGTCATATTAAATGGAACTGAACTACAGCGTAACGGCCGCGGGCACCGGCCATGTGCCCGCGATCATGTTTTATTTTGTTTGCAGTGCGGTCGGATCAACTTGAATGGGCCCGGATCCGTCTGCGAAAACTGCAAAGATGTTGCCCGTGCATTGGATACAATGCACGGAATGGCTGAGCAACTGCCGTGTGTGTGTGAGGCCTAAATGGAGCTTAAAGGGATTCTGTCACCAAGTTTTGGGCTATAGAGCTGCGGACATGCACGGCTAGATCGCCGCTAGCATGTCCGCAATATATCTGTCCTATAGGGCTGTGTGCTTTTAATTTCTTTAAAAAAGGATTTTATAGATATGTAAATGAGTCTTGTATGTGTTTAAGGGGCTGTACTAACCTTCCTGGAGCCCAGCCGTGCCCAGCCAGTGAAGGAGCCCAGCACCACCTATGTCCTCCGAATCTCCTCCTTTCATCAACTATAGATTGCCGTAATCTCGCGATGCGCGAGCTCGCGCATGCGCAGTTCTTTCCCTGAGGCTGATGCCAGCACAGGGAAAGAACACTATACCAGCACTGCGCATGCGCGAGCACGCGCATCGCAAGATTACGGCAATCTATCGTTGATGAAAGGAGGAGATTCGGAGGACATAGGCGGTGCTGGGGCCCCTTCACAGGCGGGCGTGGCTGGGCTCCAGGAAGGTTAGTGCAGCCCCTTGGACACATTCAAGACTCATTTACATATCTATAAAATCCTTTTTAAAGAAATTAAAAGCACACAGCCCTATAGGGGACATGCTAGCGGCGATCTAGCCGTGCATGTCCGCAGCTCTATAGCCCAAAACTTGGTGACAGAATCCCTTTAACTTCTGTTGCGTTGCCTGTGAATTTTTTTTGTTTTTTTTGTTTGTTTTACCTCTTGTTAGTTTTCACATCTCTAGACACTACATAACTGGTATGTATGGCAGTGGCACTTTCTGAGATAAGCTTCAAAGCCTGTCAGCCGGGTGGGGAGGTGTCCGAGATAACACTTATTTTTGTTCTGAAATCTGCTGGGCAGGTCTTGAAGAGCGGTGTGCTGATAAGGCCTTATTCGTATAAGCAAATAAAAATATAGGACATGGATTGCCCTCCAAGACCATTTACTTGGGCAGATTATCTGGCCAGTTTTCGGGAATGAGTGTTTTAACAAACCTTTGTTGCTGATTACCCCATGAACGTTTGCTCGTTCATTGGGTAGATGGTGGCAGTATTACACTGCCGGATCATCACTACTGCACAGGCAACATCCGTGTGGATTCCACAGATGGATCCAGATCGATTCAACTTGAATTGGTCCGTGATCCATCTGCACCGCCCAAAAAAATACATGTTCTATTTTTTTTGTGGTGCGGAGGAACGCAGAGAAACCCCACGGAAATACTCTGCAGTGCTTCCGTGGGGTTCCATGTCTCCGTCTGGCACCGCACCTTCCGGTTTGTGGATCTATTCAAATTAATGGGTTCACATCCGAGATGCGGAGTGCACGCGGCTGGTGCCCACATATTGTCGACCGGCTGTTTGCGGGCTGCAATACAGACACGGCCGGGCAACGGCCATGTGCATGAGCCATTACTGTGAAGGCTCCACTAGTGGCCTGTAGCTTGAGGAGGAACAGCGGTCCATAAAGCCATCAATCACAGTATTCAACCATGTCCTGAAGACTGTGATACAGTTGAATGTGGTGTCACCTGATGTCAGTTCCCTAGTCACCAGCCATGAAATGATGCTTGGGCAGTCTTGCATATTTCCTGACCCTGTGGCAGGTTGTGAAACACAGCTGTAGGGTACTGCCGGAGATGCCAAATCCAGTGCTCAGCTTAGGCTAGCTTCACACATTTGTCAAAGAAATCTGGCAGGCTGATCCAGAACTATCTACTTCGCACCTGTCCACAGGATTGTCTATGGTATTGCATCTCAGCCCTGATGACTTCAGTAATTTGGTCAGTTATTTTCATCACTTATAGTGAAGCCTACTCAGAGATCAGGCGTATAGGAAAGATTTGCACCTATTCTGTGTTTTTGACCCGAACCTGGTTTTGGCACCAAATAACTGAAGTGCGAACTTGGCCATAGCCATATTTTTCTAATCTTGAATAACCTCATCAATGCCACCATAGCAGTATAGTCAGGGCACATGGGCGTAGGGATCGCCATAACAGCTATAGCAATGGCTATGGGGCCCTACGCCACTGGGGGCCCGGGCCACCGGCTGAGGATTTTATATATACACTGCTCAAAAAAATAAAGGGAACACTTAAACAACACAATGTAACTCCAAGTCAATCACACTTCTGTGAAATCAAACTGTCCACTTAGGAAGCAACACTGAGTGACAATTAATTTCACATGCTGTTGTGCAAATGGGATAGACAACAGGTGGAAATTATAGGCAATTAGCAAGACACCCCCAATAAAGGAGTGGTTCTGCAGGTGGTGATCACAGACCACTTCTCAGTTCCAAAGCTTCCTGGCTGATGTTTTGGTCACTTTTGAATGCTGGCAGTGCTTTCACTCTAGTGGTAGCATGAGACGGAGTCTACAACCCACACAAGTGGCTCAGGTAGTGCAGCTTACCCAGGATGGCACATCAATGCGAGCTGTGGCAAGAAGGTTTGCTGTGTCTGTCAGCGTAGTGTCCAGAGCATGGAGGCGCTACCAGGAGACAGGCCAGTACATCAGGATACGTGGAGGAGGCCGTAGGAGGGCAACAACCCAGCAGCAGGACTGCTACCTCCGCCTTTGTGCAAGGAGGAACAGGAGGACCACTGGCAGAGCCCTGCAAAATGACCTCCAGCAGGCCACAAATGTGCATGTCTGCTCAAACGGTCAGAAACAGACTCCATGAGGGTGATATGAGGGCCCGACATCCACAGGTGGGGGTTGTGCTTACAACCCAACACCGTGCAGGACGTTTGGCATTTGCCAGAGAACACCAAGATTGCCAAATTCGCCACTGGCGCCCTGTGCTCTTCACAGATGAAAGCAGGTTCACACTGAGCACATGTGACAGACGTGACAGAGTCTTGAGACGCCGTGGAGAACGTTCTGCTGCCTGCAACATCCTCCAGCATGACCGGTTTGGCATTGGTAAGTAATGGTGTGGGGTGGCATTTCTTTGGAGGGCCGCACAGCCCTCCATGTGCTCGCCAGAGGTAGCCTGACTATCATTAGGTACCGAGATGAGATCCTCAGACCCCTTGTGAGACCATATGCTGGTGCGGTTGGCCCTGGGTTCCTCCTAATGCAAGACAATGCTAGGCCTCATGTGGCTGGAGTGTGTCAGCAGTTCCTGCAAGACGAAGGCATTGATGCTATGGACTGGCCCGCCCGTTCCCCTGAATCCAATTGAGCACATCTGGGACATCATGTCTCACTCTATCCACCAACATTGCACCACAGACTGTCCAGGAGTTGGCAGATGCTTTAGTCCAGGTCTGGGAGGAGATCCCTCAGGAGACCGTCCGCCACCTCATCAGGAGCATGCACAGGCGTTGTAGGGAGGTCATACAGGCACGTCGAGGCCACACACACTACTGAGCCTCATTTTGACTTGTTTTAAGGACATTACATCAGCCTGTAGTGTGTCTTTCCACTTTAATTTTGAGGGTGACTCCAAATCCAGACCTCCATGGGTTGAAAAATTTGATTTCCATATTTTTTTTTTGTGTGATTTTGTTGTCAGCACATTCAACTATGTAAAGAACAAAGTATTTCAGAAGAATATTTAATTAATTCAGATCTAGGATGTGTTATTTTTGTGTTCCCTTTTATTTTTTTGAGCAGTGTATATATAAATTTTTTTTTTTTTCATGTGGCGTAGCTACAGGGGTCGCAGGCCCCTCCAGGACAGACAGAGAAAGCGCTATCTGCAGGGCGTGTAGGCTTTGGGCAGTGCGATAGGGGGCGGCCGGAGGCAGAGAGGTGTACCTGCAGTGAGGAGAGGGAGTGGTCCCGCTCCCAGTGTGGGCAGCAGTCCTACTGGACGGAAGTGGAGGAAGCGGAGCGTACAGCGAAGCTGCATGCTGCTGGGCCTGGCAGCGCTGCTGTAGTGTGGGCGCGCAGACGTTCAAATGGCTGTGAGGTGAGGGCTGGCTGACTCTGGGACTGGTAAAACTTACTCTGGAGTCCTGAACCATTATATCTGGGGAGGAGGAGGGAGCAGGACCCTGGAGGTCTGGACCAGTACATTTAAGGAGAAGGGGGGAGCAGGACCTTGGAGGTCTGGACCATTATATCTGGGGAGGAGGGGGGAGTGGGATCCCCCGAGGTCTGGACCATTATATCTGGGGAGGAGGGGGGAGCAGGACCCTGGAGGTCTGGATCATTATATTTAAGAAGGGGAGAGCAGGACCCTGGAGGTCTGGATCATTATATTTAAGAAGGGGAGAGCAGGACCCTGGAGGTCTGGACCATTATATTTAAGAAGGGGGGAGCAGGACCCTGGAGGTCTGGACCATTATATAGGGGGGAACAGGACACTGGACCATTCTATTTAGGGGGGAGCAGGACCCTGGAGGTCTGGACCATTATATGGGGAGTAGGGGGAAGCAGGATCCTGGAGGTCTGGACCATTATATATGGGGAGTAGGGGGAAGCAGGAACCTGGAGGTCTGGACCATTTTATATAGGCAGGAGGGGGGAGCAGGACACTTGATGTCTGGACCATTATATCTGGGGACTGGCGGTGGGAGATTTAGGATGGGGGTGGGAGGTCTAAGAGGGGTGTGGGGATGTTGGGGTGGGAGGTCCTGGAGGGGTGTTTGCGTGGGAGCTCTGGAAGGGGTGGGAGGTCTGAGAGCTATGTGGGGGTGGGAGATCCGTGAGGGGGGCGTGGGCCCATAATTTTTTTTTGCTATGGGGCCCAGTCATTTCTAGCTACGCCCCTGTCAGGGCACATCCCTGGATAAATAATGGGGCAGGTTTACTAATCCTGGCTAATACTAATTTAGACTAGATATTCTAAAGATATCCCACATTTGCTAAAGTTGCTTATGATGGATGACAAATTTGGGGCATGGCTGGACACTTTTGTCTAACTTTATACTAGAATTTTGCCAAAAGTTTCTTGGCTGCCTTGCCTTGACTGCAGGTATTGATGGCCTATCCTCAGGATAGGTCATCATTATTAGATCGGCGGTGGTCCTACAGCCGACACTCCTGCCCATCAGCAGTTTCAGGCAGCTGCGGTGCCAGAAACTGTGGTGAACGGAGCGGAAGCAGAAGGCTCTGGACTTTGTATAGTTTCTGGTGCTTAATTACTGCAGTTCGGCTCCCATTCAGTTGAATGAAGTGAGGTGCAGTACCCTGGCACGGCCACTTCATGGAGTATGGAGCGTTCTGGTTACTGCTATGTACACCGTATAGTTTCCGGTGCTGAGGCTGTCCAAAATAGATGGTCGTGGCGTGCCCAGACCCTCACCAGTCTGATGATGACCTATTGCAAGGAGCTAGCTCATGCATCAAGAGATTACGGCGCTCTAGCTTTCTGACGTTGGGGAGCAAGGAGGAGATTCTGAGGATGCGGGGCGGTGCGGGGATCCTTCACGCTGGACTTATCTCAGGGACAGGACTCATCTCAGGTTAATTTGCATATGGATCAAATCGGTTTTTTTTACACAATAAAAGCACACAGAGCTATGGGGACTGGGTATTGCGGATGTGCTAGCGGCCATCTAGCAACCCATGTCCTGAGCTGTATACACAAAATCCCGGTGACAGGTTCCCTTTAAGTCTCTGGCTTCCATTGTTCTTTAGCTGGCCGGTAAAAATGACTTTTATTTTATTATTTTTATTTTAAGTAGATGCATTTTTAAAAGATATTGTACACTATAATGGGATGTAGGGGTCTGTTTTCTTTTTTTTTTGTCCAGCCGTTTCCTCCACTGTTTTAACGCCCACTCAGTTTATCGCTTTCCGGCGTGTTGTAAAATCTGTCTGCCCCCCCCCAGTATCCGAGATCACACACGTGATGTCGACCAATTTTCAGGTTGTTCCTAGAATTGCTTCTAATAGACCCTTGACCAGGGTGATCTTCTAATTGCTCTGCCTCCTGCGAGCTGCACTGCCGGGTGCCTTCACTGATACCGTTTTTTTGTCTGCTGTGTGTTTTTCTTTTTATCCCTTTTAAAGGGAATTGCCCTAATTACGTTCTGCAGCCTGTTTCCTGTAATTAAGATCAAAGCAGCGGTTTTCTCCTTTACAACCCTCGTAAAACATCACGGTTGCAGCAGCTTCCCTATGGCTGCATCTTCACGATTTTGTGGCTGGTTTTACTGTGAAATAATTGTCTTTTTATGTTGCATTTTATGCTGCATTAAGGTTCAGGGGGTCAATTAAAATAATATAACCCCCAAAACCTCCCCTCCCCATTCTCTGCTCGAGAGTTACTGCAGATAGTTGAGCCCGTAGAGGGAGTATATCATTTTGGTGTTCCCCTGTCTTGGGTAAGATGACCCTTTGCCGTGCATTGCATGTTTTCATGTATTGCAATAGTGATGTGATGAAATGACTTTCACAATGAAAAATATCTTTTGCTTTGTGTCCACCACATGGTAACACGTTTCATCCTGATCGCCTTATTTCATGAATATAATCACAGAACAGCAGTAAAGACTGACACACACAGAGCAGTAGGAAGAATAATATTGGTCATACTGTGCAACTGTAGATCGAGAACAATTCTGTACTATCTTTCTTTCCTTTTTTGTTTTTCTTAAGATGCCTTGGATAGCTGTTGGCTGAATTCTTGTTCACTTTTCCTCCCAAATTCTTCATGCAGCTTTGGATGTGAGAAGAGTATAAGTGATGATTGCAACTCAGATAAAGTGTAACAAGTTGATATAGATTTAAGGGTGCATTCACACGACCATAAGTGTTTTGCGGGCCGCAAATTGCAGATCCGCAAAACGCGGATAGCAGACGTGTGTGTTCTGCATTTTGCGGACTGCACATGGCTGGCGCTATATACAAAATGCCTCTTCTTATCCGCGATTGTGGACAAGAATAGGACATGCTTTCTATTTATGATTTTTTTTTTTTTTGTGGGGCCACAGAACAACAGATGCTGACAGCACACAGTGTGCTGTCCGCATCTTTTGCGGCCCCGTTGAAACGAATAGGTCCGTACCTGTTCCGCAAAATTGTAGAACGGATACGTACCCAGAATTTCGGTTGTGTGAATGCACCCTAACTGTGACAAGAGGTTTTAGGAGCTGTCGCCTCTCCTGACATGTCTGTTTTAGTAACTATTTGCATTCCACATGTAGCAACTATTCTGGGGCATCTACTCTTATGACTCTTTGTTGTTGCATTCCTCTATTAATCATACTAGAAGTTATGAATGATTGCCTAGCCGCTGGCACTGAAGGTTCAGATAGGCATTACCAGTTGGGAGTGTGTCCTTGCACAGGCTGACACTCTCCAGTGAGCACTGCCAGTGTCAGACTGCACAGAGACACCCCCCCACTGGTAACACCCATCTGGACCGCTATGAATTTATTCATAAGTTCTAGCAGCAATAATAAATGAAGTGACATAGAATAAAAATAAATGCTCCAGCATTGTTATTACATGGGAAATGTAAGTAGTTACTATAACGGACATGTCAGGAGAGGGGGCAGATCCTCAAGTAGGGATGTCTTTATGAGAACCTTTTCTGGGAGACCTCTTGGCACCTGCTTACCCCTGACACCATATGGATCTCCTGAATGTGGGTTTCCACCAGAACCTTTCACATTCCAGTCCTGGAAAGTCGCCTGCTCTATGGTTCTATTCCATTCATGGTTGGTGGAAAGTGGTGTTGAAGAGAAGCTACCTTGTGCATGTTGTGCCAATGGATCAGCAGTTGGTGTGACCCAGACAAATCTCCACAAGACCATAGAGATCTGACGCCAAATACGTGTTGGGGTTTGTGGAGGTGCCGTCCACAACCTTCCTGCATGCGCATATTATTCCTTTTGTGTATGTACTACTTTTGGCCCTTTTGATCTGGCATACTCTTTGTGTATGTGTTTGTCTTTTGCCAATATATATATTTTATACTGTGGTCTTAACAATAAAATAAAGATATGTTTTGATATATCCTGATGGTTATTCTTGGTTACGGGTGCTTGGGTTCCCCATTTAGGAGTGTATTACAGCACCAGTGTTTCATTTTAAGTTGCGAATTTGGGCCCTCATTGAGGTTCCCCTCTAGCTCATATTTGATTGGTTTTCTAAAATCCATGCGGGACCTGAGGCCAAAGCTTGTTCTTTAGATCCTCCTTACCAATTGGACTTGGAATTTGTTAAAAAATATTAAATCTTTGCTGCTTATTGCCACCACTAGGGGGCCTGTTTGTTGACATCTGTATAATAATAATTGTTATGAGTAAGAGCAACGCTCATAAATTGTAAAGGTCTATTATAAAAGTGGAAAAAAATAACCACACCTTTTACTAAAATGTCCATTTTCTCCCTACAGCTGTGTAAAAGTTGAGGAACATCAGGCGGCAGATATCGACTTCTACCACTGTCCGAACTGCGAAGTGCTTCACGGGCCCTCCCAGTGTAAGTATACACGGCCGCGGAGTCTGCTGGGGGCCCAGGTCTTCTATATAGCCGATAGCCACTGCATTGATTTTGGGTGAAGGGGACTGAAGTTTTTGTTTTGTGTATACGTCATCCATTATGTAATGTAAGTATTGGAATATATGATGTTATATTGGGCTAATGGTTTTATTTATGTCATGCTAATTATTTTGCTCCTTATTCCCCTTACACCCTCTCTATACCAGTTCCTATGACACAAGTATGATCCCAGGTTTCTGTGAGGCATTTCCTGGAGAGTATATGAACAGGCAGCCACAAACATGCCCATCATTGCAGTCTGTAGGACACGCTGTCAATAGTCATGTAGGGGCTGTCACCCTCCTAGAAACCCTTAGCAGATTTTATTTTTTATTATTTTTTTTCTCTAAGGACAAACAATAGTCCTTTATTTTAGGTTGCTGCAGCTCAAGGCGATTTAGATTATCCTCTTATTGCAGTGGGTCTGCCTGCAGCGGTTTATTATATCTATTATTTTATGTAGAGAACATCTCTCCTTTCTATTACTGCAGTTCTTATATTAGTGGCTTGCAAAAAGCTGGGCTTAAGCAGCTCCCGCCTGGTATAGAGTAGCAAAACCGTCTACATATACAGCATTATGGTTAGGCCTCATGCACACGACCATGGTGTGTTTTGCGGTTCGCAGATCCGCAAAACACGGATGGCGTCCGTGCGCGTTCCGCAAATTGCGGAACGGCACGGACAGCCTTCAATATAAATGCCTACTCTTGTCCGCAAAGCGCGGACAAGAATAGGACAGGTTATATTTTTTTAGCGGGGCCACGGAACGGAGCAACGGATGCGGACAGCACACGGAGTGCTGGCCGCATCTTTTGCGGCCCCATTGAAGTGAATGGGTCCGCATCAGAGCTGCCAAAATGGCGGCTCGGATGCGGACCCAAACAACGGCCGTGTGCATGAGGCCTTCGGGTGATGTTCCAATACATAACTAGGCAGGGGCCTCGTAAAGAAAGATGACGTCCTCTGTTTGAGCTGTAATATTGCTTGTCTATTATTATTATTTATTTTTTATACAGTTCATACTTTATGCGGGTGTATTTCTTCTTTATGCTTCTTTAAAATTAAATCATATATACGTATTGCAGTTCACTCCACAATATAATTTATTATTGTGTTGCTATTACGTGGATGTTTGTTGCTATATATATATATATATATATATATATATATATATATATATCTATATATCTATATCCCGACGGGAGAAGCCTGCATTGTGTTTGCCTTCTGGCAGATAAAGGCAAGTGAGGACAATGCAAGCTCTCCGCTCACGGGCATCTCTGGTATTTAAATCACAACCCGCATGCTCAGTGAGGGCGCTTTCCCAGCTATAAGCCATCTTCCGTGGAAAATGGATTTTAAAACTGCTGTGAGCTGATAAAATATCCCCCGGGAAACAAAACAAATTTTTTTGAAAAAATAAAATAAAAAAGTGCATTCAATAAAGAAGTAATACAAGATCTTAATGGCCTCGGTCATCTAATGTGTATATCAGTGGGAGAAGAGTCAGGCAGTCTGCTTTCTGTATTTTTATTTTTTTTATTTTTTTCAAATAAAATTGATTATTGTGGAAGGTTACACACTCTGCTGTGAAACCGGGATTCAGTGTAATGGAGAGATAACTGGATCATTGATTCGGTGACATGTCTTCTGTGGCTGTTCTTAATGACATGGCTTAATGTGCCCTGAATGGAACAAGCCCCTGCGTCTGTCTGTTTGATCACATACGAAATGAAATCTGTGAGAAAAAAGACATTTCACAGCTGATGGACTGAAAAAAAAGGAAAAGTTCTCATTCCAGACTATAGAACGCTGATAAAAAAAAAAAAAACACTTTAAAGTCCTTCTCCAAGTGAATATTCACTTTTTTGTCATTTTTAGGTCCAGTATTTTTTTGCTGTTCCACTTAATTTATGTTTATAGTCAAAGGAGCTTAGTTTTTCCTGATACACAGGGCTTAAATCCCCTACATAGACGCTGAGCTGAATGATAACATTTTGGCTGCCTACAGCTACCACTAGAGGGAGCTCACTGCATACTTTTGTAGTATTGAGTTCATCATGTAAGAAAGTATGCAGTAAGCTCCCCCTAGTGGTGGCTGCAACTAGCCAGAATGTTTAACATTTATTTCTGGTTATGGGATTAGAGGGGAAAAAAGACCCCAGGAATCAGGGATCACACACTGTTGAAGTCTCCTATCCCTTATAGGTTTTTGAGGACGTGACAGGGCCTCTTTAAAGGTCAGTTCTAGTATTTGCACCATTCTTTCAAAATTTTGCTGGTTGCCTTTGGAAACAGACAGCCCTAACTGCTCTCATAATACATTACTCCCTAGTATCTGGTAGTCTGCAGAATTCTGAATGTAGCTTTAGACCTGAAGGAAAAGAAGATGTTCCACAATTGAAAATTGGTGGAAGAGAAGTATAGCAAAGGATTTACGAAACGACTCGGCTTCTTAGGTCGAATTGTTAATTAGTAAAACTGTAAAAGTTGACTTTTTTAGTAAAATGAAATAATGTGAGTCAGCACAAGGTATATACATGTGGTGTAGTTGCCTGTCTCTGCCTGTCACGTAGGCTCATTCCTAGAACTTGCCTGCAGTGTTTGATTGCCCTACTTACAAGTTTGTCAGAGAACATCTGACACTGAAGGCTGTGAACAAATGAATTCACTTTTTTTTTTTTTACTTCCTTTTGAACAGTAGTCTGCGATTTATATATAAGGAGTGGCTTTAAAAAAAGTGTCCCTTCATTTCTTCTCATTTGTCTGAAGTTGTCATAAGTAGTCTTACAGGCCAGACGATGGGCCCTGGGGAAGAGGGAATGTAAATAAGCTCTTACCAAGCTGGCTCTCTTGTGCCACCTGTAGGTTGGCTGCCCTATAGGCAATTGTCTGAACCTTCTGACAGGCCTTGGAACACTGAATAAAAATGTCAGAACTGAAATCTTTTCAAAAGACCCCCATCTGAAGACAGTAGCTTCTGTTTTAGGCTCATCCGTGAAGAGCAGGGTACCGGTCGGCTGGGTGAGAGGTCTGTGACATGGGTCTAGGAGAGTAAAGATTCTCCATGGGGAGACCACCATTTGGCATAATTACTTATCCTGCATCATATCCTGTATTGTGCTCCAGAGCTGCAATCACTATTCTGCTTTTGAAGTCACTGTGTACATACATTATGCTAATCCTATACTTATCCTGATTTAAATCCTGTATTATACTCCAGAGCTGCACTCACTATTACATTACTTATCCTGTACTGATCATGAATTACATCCTGTATTATATTCTAGAGCTGCACTCACTATTAGATTACTTATCCTGTACTGATCATGAATTACATCCTGTATTATATTCCAGAGCTGCACTCACTATTAGATTACTTATCCTGTATCATATTCCAGAGCTGCACTCACTATTACATTACTTATCCTGTACTGATCATGAATTACATCCTGTATTATATTCCAGAGCTGCACTCACTATTACATTACTTATCCTGTACTGATCATGAATTACATACTGTATTATACTCCAGAGCTGTACTCACTATTCTGCTGGTGAGTTGCTGTGTACATACATTAGATTACTTATCCTGTATTATATTCCAGAGCTGCACTCACTATTACATTACTTATCCTGTACTGATCATGAATTACATCCTGTATTATACTCCAGAGCTGTACTCACTATTCTGCTGGTGAGTTGCTGTGTACATACATTAGATTACTTATCCTGTATTATATTCCACAGCTGCACTCACTATTACATTACTTATCCTGTACTGATCATGAATTACATCCTGTATTATACTCCAGAGCTGTACTCACTATTCTGCTGGTGGAGTTGCTGTGTACATACCTTACCTTGCTCACATTATTGAGCTACTGCCTGCATTATTCTCCAAAGCTCCGCTCATTACTCTGTATACTTCAGAGTTAAAATCGCCCTCAATTCCCTGCTGCATCAGTGTCTGCACAGCGCTTTCCCTCTTCATTTCCATTCTGAGATGGGCAATCTTTACATCAGGCTCTGTACAGTAGACTGTTGTTGCTAACACTGGCCTTATACATTAGTCGCTGAGTTAGAGTGTCACTACGTTTTGATGTGTCAGTGACACAACAAAAGTTTTGATCGGAGGGGGTCTGCATGCTGAGACCCTCACGATCTCTCGAACGAGTGGAGAGAAGCGTGCACATATCGCACTCTCTGCTGATGACTGAATCGAGATGAGTCCATGGACTTCTATGGAGTCCGTCTCATACAACAAGGAGGGAGAGAGCGATACGTGTGAACCTCTCTCTCTCCTCCTTCTAGAGTTTGTTGGGGGTCTCATGACTCAGACCCCCACATATCAAACTTTTGATCGGTCTCTATGACATCAAATGTTTTTTTTTTTTTAAAGTTAGCGACACTTTAAGGTTCTGTTCATATCTGCATTGTGGCGCCTGCTTCTAATGGAAGCCACAAAATTAAATCTGAGACAATAGACACCAGTGGTGCACAATGACCGCAGTCTTAAGCCTGTGTTACACAGGCTGATTGAGCAAGCGATTTGTCGGGGAAGGGGAGCTTGCTAGCTTGTGGAGGAGACCGCCACACGCAGTCGGCGGCAGTATTACACTGCAAAATGATAGGTCACGAGCATTTGTGCGAACGCTCGTTAGCTATTTATCCGCCGAAAAATCGGCCAGTGTAATACAGCCTTTAATGGGGTCTATTGGGTTCTGTCCATCTATGCAATGCTAGTTTTCTTGTCAACAATGACACAGCTAAGGGTCCATTCACACGTCCGTAAGTGTTTTGCGGCTCTGCAAAACACAGATTCCGGATGCGTGCAATCTACATTTTGCGGACCGCACATGGCCGTCCCATGATAGAAATGCCTATTCTTGTTCGCGAATAGGACATGCTCTATCTTTTTTTGCAGGGCCGCGGAACGGAACTACTGATGTGGACAGTACACGGTGTGCTGTTCGCATCTTTGGCGGCCCCATTGAAAGGATTGGATCCGCACCTGTTCCGCAAATGTGTGAATGGAGTCTAGCAGTGATCAAGTTTTCCAAACGTTTCCAATAACAACCGGCAGAATTGTGAAGGCAGCTCTGGCCAGCAATATAGGCCGACTTTAGTAGTCCGCTTTAAAATGTACTGAACATTTATGTTTGTTGAATATTTCTATGCCCTTTTATTCAGTTGTAGTTTTATGGGGGGGTTTAATAGTTTTGTACGGATTTGAATGTAACCATCTATGATACTATGAAATGCAGGCGCAGAGGAAATATGTGCTGGGGCAGCTAAACAGCTGGGCTGACCGTGAGATGTGTAGACAGCTGCTTCCCCTGGATCACTAGAGTCCTGAATAAACAGGTCACATGTTTATGCGGCAGAGGTAGTCGCGTAGCCTTGGATTAACCGCGGCATCGGCCTTGTGTTTATTGTGTAGTCTCTTCCTACAGAAGACAAATGTTACGTTTTTCACACTCTCAATTGATCAAGGTGACTATTTCTTCTGCATAACACTTCACACTTGGATCTTCCCCTGCTCTGAATGGCGACCATAATGTTTCACCTTGTACATTGTCCCCTGTCTCTATGCTTGCAGTAAGTGGGTTGTTATTGCAGCGCGCGCAGGCCCATTGAATGCCGTGGCCTCCAAACACCCAGCAATACAGGCCGTCAGCTTTTAGTGTTTCCATTATTCGAGGTTGTATTATTTTTTTCCATAGACGTTTTCTCTCATTTTTTTAAATTTTTTTTTTTTTAAAAGCCCCCCCTCTGATTAGTAATGAAAAGGTGTGATAATGATGTTTTTAAAATCCCCTGACTTGACTTTTGAGAGTTTAAGAAGAAAGCAGCCAGGCCCCTGGGCACTTGACCTCTAGTGTACCTTGACCTGAATTTGCTTCGTGGAATGAACTGTTTTAACTTAAAAATCTCTTGTTCTGGGAGCTGCGGTGCAGAGTGACACAGGATTAAATTACCTTCATTTAACTCCTAGGCGCCAGCGTGTTTAAACGCTCACTTTAGGCTTGGTGCCAAGAAACTACTAGCAGAAGGAACATTTTTGTTTTTGTTTAAATTGTCAAATTACATGGCAGGAGATTTGGTAGAACTACAATTTTTTTGCTTTTTTTTCAGTAAAGGTAAAAAAAAAAAAATGTATATCTATATATATATTTTTTTCTTCTCGCTCTTTTTTTGAAATGTTATCATGGTCTTATTCTACTACTGAACTATTTAAAATTTTAGTCTACCACCGCAAAACAGCCTTGAGTCAAAGTTGTAAGAGATGTCACTACTAGAGGGAAGCCGGCCATACAGGAGCACATTCGGAATTCTAAAATTGTCCAAGCATGGTTTTTTATTTATCAGCGATGAGGGAAACTAATGTTTAGGCCACTTAAAGTGAATCTCTACCTTAGGCCTCATGCACACGACTGTTTGGGTCCGCAATCAATGGAGCCGCAAAAGATGCGGACAGCACTCCGTGTGCTGTCCGCATCTGTTGCTCCGTTCCATGGCCCTGCAAAAAAAATAATACAACATGTCGGCGGACCGCGATACACTGTGCGGTTGTGTGCATGTAGCCTTAGGCATCGTGGCTCGTATGCGGACCCATTCACTGCAAGTCGGGCTGCAAAAGATGCAGACAGCACTCCGTGTGCTAACCGCATCCATTGCTCCGTTCCGTGGCCCCACAAAAAATGGAACATGTCCTATTCTTGTCCATTTTTGAAAATAAGAAGAGGCATTTCTATTATGGGCAGCCTGTTCCGTTCCGCAAATTGCGGAACACTCATGGGCGGCATCCGTGTTTTGCACATCCGCGATTTGAGTGAGAAAAAGGAGTAAATGCTCATCTTTTTATCACCACATAGTTATTGGTCCAACATTATGTGATTTACAGGGGTTGTTCGGTCTGAACCTGTGCCCAGTTAAAAAACAAAGAAAACCTCTCACCTTGTCTGTAGTCCTGTTGTTCCCACACCACTGGCCTGTTCCCATGTGCTTCCAGTCCCCTTTGGATTGGAACTCGCTTGGTCCCCAGACCGCCACAGTCTGTCAGGCCTCAACGGTCACATGTGCTAGATTTTACACATCACTGCTGGTGACTTTCCGCTGTAGCACATGACCACTGAGACCAATGATCGGCAACAGCCACTTCAGGTCCAGCAAGGACTGCAAGCAGCCTGGAAGGGGGCAGCGACACGGGAATGGCAGCACTGCGAACAGGCAAGCTTTGGACACAAGTTCCTATTAGAGTTGTTAATTTCTTTAATGTCCTAGTATATCTTAGTTTTTTTATATAGAGCGCCAAGTCCTGTGTGTAGGCATGGTAGTCGGCTAATATTCTGGGTTCCAGCAGCCACCACTAGCATAGGGGTGTACAGTTTTTAGCGGGGTTGTCTTTTTTTTATGCTAAATATTGGTGCTTACAATGGTTTTGAATCATTTATTTAAAGGGAACCTGTCACCGGGATTTTGTGTATAGAGCTGAGGACATGGGTTGCTAGATGTCCGCTAGCACATCCGCAATACCCACTCCCCATAGCACTGTGCGCTTTTATTGTGTAAAAAAACTGATTTGACACATATGCAAATTAACCTGAGATGAGTCACAATAAAAGCACACAGAGCTATGGGGACTGGGTATTGCGGATGTGCTAGCTCTATACACAAAATCCCGGGGACAGGTTCCCTTTAAGAGAATGTGTAAAATGTCTACTTATTAGGAAGGTACTGTTACACGCTTGATTTCCTACAGGTTCTCATACACAGTAGTTTAATGTTGGTCTAAGCTGCTGATTTTGACAGGAACGACAAACTACCTTTATGTTTATGAAGAATACTCTTCCATGATGGTTCATGTGGGAGGTGGGGAGGGAGGATTGGGCATGTTGGATTTCAGGGGTGTCTGGCAAGGGCTTATTTCTGTCTCCCCATTGAGAACGCATGCACGATCTGCTAACCCTCTACTGCCTCTTAGTCCATCTTCAAATAAAAGTTTTATTTTCTCTGATACCATCTTTGAGGTCCATCTTTTTTCAACTGTAAGAAGAGCGTTGTCCTACTCATGTCTGTCGGAATCTGAACATAGCTTCAGATGCAGATATGTCAGAGACTAATAATGTTTCACAGGTTGTGTTTTTTTTTTTTTTTTTATTTCTTTTTTATTTAAAGGGGTTTTCCGAGACACTGATAATTTATCCTTTAGAATAGACTTTTGGCAACCACCACATGCAGCTGCTAATACAAACTGCGACCACCAAAACTAAGGCCCCATTCTCCCAGCCATATTTTTGTTCTGCATCCTATCTGCGTTTTTTATGGATTTGATGCTGACCCATTCATTGCAGTGGGGCCGAAAAAAAAATGCGCATAGCACACGGTGTGCTGTCCACATCTGTATGTTCTGCAGTCCCGCAAATAAGATGGAACATGTTTTTTTTCTTGTCCGCTTTAGGCCTCTTTCACACTACCGTTTTTTTTTTTTCAATTTTGCGGGCTGTTTTTTGCGTTCCGTATACGGAACCATTCATTTCAATGGGTCCGCAAAAAAAAAAACCTGAATGTACGCCGTATGCATTACGTTTCCGTTTCTCCGTTCCGTGCAAAGATAGAACATGTCCTATATTTGGCTGCAAATCACGTTCCGTTGCTCCATTAAGTCAATGGGTCCGCAAAAGAAAAAACGGAATGCATACGGAAATGCATCGGTATGTCTTCCGTATCCGTTCTGTTTTTTGCGGAACCATCTATTAAAAATGTTATGCCCAGCCCAATTTGTTCTATGTAATTACTGTATACTGTATATGCCATACGGAAAAATGGAAACACAACGAAAACAAAAAACGAACAACGGATCCGTGAAAAACGTACCGCAAAACACTGAAATAGCCATACGGTAGTGTGAAAGAGGCCTTAGTCATTGTTAGTGGGTGTGCGAAAAAAAAAAAACAGATGAATTATGGACGTCGCACATTTTTTTTTTTTTTTTTTTTTTTTTTTTTTTTGTGAATGCACCCAAAGACAGTGTACGAAGCCGGAAGCAGTGCTCTGTACACTGTGTAGTAGCCTTGCCGGGGTACTGCAGCTCAGCTCCCATTCACATGAAGTAACCAGGAATGGCCACAACACAGGGGTGCACAGAGCTTTCTGCCTTCCTCTTTGTATATGGTCTTCGGCAGCCACGGCTCCTGAAATCAGCTGCCGAGTGTTGAACCCACACTTTCCTAATTTATTGATTTACCTATTCTGAGGACATCTCATCAAGATCGTAATCACAGAAAACTCCATTCATTTTAAAGGGAACCTGTAGTATAAAACATGCAGTCCGATTTGTGGGCACCATGGCCATAAAGCCGATATACTTAAAATTTCCCAGAAAATGTAATAACTTAGAATTCATCTAAAATTCCTGCTCATTCTGGACCTGGGAGTCCAGTGGGTGGTCCTACTCAGTGATGGTCAGCCTAGGACTCCTAAGGCCAGGATGAGTAGAAATTAGTATGAAAAGTTATACTGAATCGTTCCCCACAAAACGATATATTGGTCTGCTTAGCTCCTCCTGCTCTATAACATGCTGCCCACAGATACGACTGGCCTTAATGTGCCAGATATTCGTAAAGTGAATGTGGCAGAGCCGCTGTACAATGTGTGGTGCTGTGCCTGTTGAGTTGAGAGAGCCACAGCCGATGCTGTCCCGGGATAGGTCTTCAGTATAAATCTGGTAGTCCGTTCTGACAGAGGAGTAGACTACTGTTAGATTCACTATAACGGGATGTGGCGGGATTCTGGATTTAATGCCGACTTTCTGCAAGAGAAATACCACTACATGCAGGAATATCTCTCCGGCAGATTGGCAGAAAGCCGTCAGATCCTATTACAGTGAATGGGAGTCGAGTGGTGGATAAAATAACTCCTGTAGCCTGCTCCTCTGCCAGAACAGACTACCAGATTTACCAATCGGAGATGTCTGCCTAAACAACACGACCGGTTCAACAAATACTGCTTCTGCGAGCCTGTTTTTTGGTGTGGAATGTTTGGTAAAACAAATCTTCCCCATGGAAAAAGAACTATAGAACATGGAACATTTAATAGTAAAACTGAGTTGAATAGTCAATGACTTCCAAGGTATATGTTGTCATATTCATAAAGAAATTTACACTTACTGTTAGCGCCTTTGTCCTTCCTGCTTTGGAACATAAGGAATTCCCAGGGTCCTTGAGATTTCTAAGAATGACACACTTCAATATAATTTGTTCTCTATTCTTTCTCCTAGGTACATAGTGCGTTCTTATATCTGCAGTGCCCCCTACTGGATTAACTGCAAGCTACTGACCAGTACCTACCGGAGGGTCTTTTACTCGACCGTGGGACTGTGCTGTGGTGACCATGGCTCCAGTTTAGATATAATAATGGAGATATGGTTGTTATCCTGGGTCCATTATAGTGATCTGAAATATGTCAAAGGATCTGGGACATATTTCTGTAAAGTTGCCCATACAGGAGCCGGATGTTTTATACATTATCTATACCAGTTATTTTACAAGAAATCCTATGTGATTGTCCCTGCTGGACAGTGGAAATTGTGTAAATATATCTGCACATACAGAGCCCAATGAATATTAATAACTATCACTCCTATCTTTGTCAAATATTGGTAATTTTTGAATCTTCTCCTCATGTCGGGCCAACTTTGCTGTCTCTTTAAGAAGGCAATGTTTAATTGAGTAAATCTCTTAATTTCGACATGCTGAATCTAATCACCTTTGTGGATCATTATGCTGAAGATGGCGATGAAGTAAAGTTTCTAGAGTTTTGGAAAGTTGGAAATAGTCATGCTGGCCACATAAATTATTTATTTTCTGCACTACTGTATGTGCATATGTATTGGTAAGAAGCCATTGAGTTTCTTAATCAACATTTCCCCACCATATGGTGATATTTTCATGATGTTTGCCTGTGGGTAAAACTGACCATCCAAAAATTTCCATTTACTCAACTTTACATTTGGTTGGTGTTGATGAGCCAACAAATGCCTTCAGTCCTCTACCGACCAGGAATCCTGTTGGAGGACCTGTGCTACTTTTATGTACCTCTTTTGGGTAAAGACTACTCTTCAGAACCATCAAAATGATCCACAGTGGCTTATCCGCTTACAAAATATGGTATGTTTGCAACTTTTTGGTTTTCTCTAACACCCTTGCCAGTTTTACAAAAAGTATGCGGGAGGAAGTTGGCCCCAGACAGGACCTCCTCGCCCGACTCGTTTTAACGCCATCGGAAAACTGGTGCACATTACACCAGAAATCTACTCGTGCTCCTGGCTGGAGTACATCTCCTTTCTGGCACATGGACACCATCTTTATTGAAAGAAGGCTCACAGTACCTATGCTTTGGTGCCAAACCACATGACTATCCCAAAAGTTTTTTTTTATAATACCGAAATTTGTCACTAGGTTAAAGGGTTTCTGTCACTAGAATTTTCAGTAGTAAACTGGCTGACATTAGCGATCTGGTAATGTCAGCTGCACCTAACTCTACCATTCTAATGATTATCCGTGCCCCCGTTACTGTAGAATTCTTAATTTTATAATATGTAAATGAGCCTCTAGGAGCAGGGGGGGGGGGGGGGGCGTTGCTCCTGAACATAGAGGCTCCCGTTTCCCACCTCAAGTCACGCTTTCCAAGTTTTGATTGACAGGGCCAGGCATCGTTCGCATCCTTCTGCCTGCCCTGTGCCCTGGGGAAATCTCGCGCCGTTCGGTATTCTGCGCAGGCGCGGTGTGGAAGCTGGCAGCCTGCGAGCGTCCTTCCCTCACCGCGCCTGCACAGAATACCAAACGGCGCGAGATTTCCCCAGGGCAGGCAGAAGGATGCGAACGATGCCTGGCCCTGTCAATCAACACTTGGAAGGCGTGACTTGAGGTGGAAAACGGGAGCCTCTAGGTTCAGGAGCAACGCCCCCCCCCCCCCCTTCCCTTCCTGCTCTTAGAGGCTCATTTACATAGCACATCGCTAATGTCAGCCAGATTAATACTGAAAATTCTAGTGGCAGAAACCCTTTAAGTGGCTAAACCATGCGGTTCGGTATCAGAAGACCGTTCTGCTTTTATGGATCTGTTACCCAAAGCAGATTACTACCTACGTGTTTGCCAACAGAATAAATGATCACTGTGTTCATACTGCTTATGTGGCCACATGACTTCTCATAAATGTGATGTTTGTTGATGGAGAACCTTTTCAAGCTGCTACTTTTGAAATCACTATGGTCATTCCCAGGGTAGAAAACAATCAGGAATGTCCTTAGCAATTTTTAATTAAAAGGGTTATCAAGGTTTGGGTGGGAATAAATGCATTAGACAGATTTTCCACACCGGTTCTAATATCAATAGTTTTACAGAGAGGTGTTGCACATAATAAATATATAAATCTTGACTTTATTTTCTAAAAATAAATTTCCAATTTTGATGAAGTGCTACCTACGTCTAAAGCCCAATCCAAAGTTGTTGTCCACTGGTACATACTATCCCTGGTATATCTAAGGAGAAGCATCTTCAAAGCACAACTTCTCATTTTGCTACTTTGTAAGTCCTCTTGTATATTATTATTTTTTTTGTGTTTTGCAACCAAGTCCTCTACTGTCTAAATATATACTATTATTGCTACACTTTGTATTGCATCCATCTTTGAAACCTAAAATGCCGCAATCGCTGTTATGATCTAGTCTCTGCTTAAATGTCCCGCACGTTGACTTCCATGTTTTACATTGTTTTCTATCTGTAAATAGTTTTTTTTATTATTAATATAAGTACCTTTGATAGCTTAACAGTGGTTGCCTTTATATATGTATGTATGTGTTTCACACATTAATCCCTTTAATCCAGCAGTTGCCAAATTATTAAAACATTTTTATATATGTTACATTTGCCAATAAGGGTAGAAATACCTCAGGAATATTTTTGAAAATAAAAAAAGTGGAAAGGTGTTAGTTGTCCATAGGCTAGTGGATACTTTTTGGTGGGTATAAGAGCCCCAACCAGTCTTTTTTTTTAATTTAAAGGGAATCTGTCACCCGGTGGTTCACTATCTGAGGGAAACATAAAGTAGTGACAGACCCTGAATCCAGCTCTGGGTCACTTTAGCTTTAGATAGAAGTAGGTTGGAAGGGAATGAAAAATATAAAAGAAAGTGAAGCTTTTTTCCTTCCCGTCGGAATCGCTTCTGGCTTTGTCTCAAGTTTGAACCCACTCGACTGCAGCTGAAAACCGTGATTTTATGGTAAATGTGGCAGGACATCCAGTAAGTCATACACCACTTGAATCATTGTTTCTATCACCAGTTTATTCCGCTCCCAAACGAGGCATCATAAATCTGGTGGCCGGTTCCCTCTAAAGCAGCCATGCTCAAACTGCGGCCCTCCAGCTGTTGCAAAACTATAACTCCCAGAATGCCCGAGCAGCCTACAGCTATCAGCCTACAGCAGGGCATTGTGGGAGTTGTAGTTTTACAACAGCTGGAAGGCCGCTGGTTGAGCATGCCTGCTTTAAAGGAACCCTGGCCTGATGGTGGGTTGTTAATGGGCACCTGTGTGTCAGTGACAACTTGGGCTCATGTTAAAATCAACCTTATGTGAGTTTCTTTTGTTTTGACAACTTTATTGAGTTTACCCAAAAAACAGAATGGTGTAACAGCAGCCAGATAGATAAATAAAGACTTAGGCCCCTTTCACACGGGCGTTGCGGGAAAATGTGCGGGTGCGTTGCAGGATTTTTCGCACATGTTTGGTACCCAAACCCGAACTTCTTCACAGAAGTTCGGGCTTGGGATCGGTGTTCTGTAGATTGTATTATTTTCCCTTGTAACATGGTTATAAGGGAAAATAATAGTATTCTGAATACAGAATGCATAGTAAAACAGCGCTGGAGGGGTTAAAAAATAAAATAAAAAATCATTTAACTCACCATGGTAAAAGATCATGTGACGTACCATGTGATGACCGGAGTGACGTCATCAAAGGTCCTCTACCTATAATTAATGCTCACCACAGGTCCTATTCAGTAAAGGGGACAGAAGGAGATGCCGGCATCGGGATCAAGTGGATTAAGGTGAGTTAAATGATTATTATTATTTTTTTAACCCCTCCAGCGCTGTTTTACTATGCATTCTGTATTCAGAATGCTATTATTTTCCCTTATAACCATGTTATAAGGGAAAATAATAATGATCGGGTCTCCATCCCGATCGTCTCCTAGCAACCATGCGTGAAAATCTATTAATTTCTATGGGGCTTGCGTTATGTGAAAAACGCACAAAGAGGAGCATGCTGTGATTTTCACGCAACGTACAAGTGATGGGTGAAAATCACCGCTCATGTGAACAGCCCCATAGAAATGAATGGGTCAGGATTCCGTGCGGATGCAATGCGTTCACCTCCCGGAACGCATCCGCGTGGAAAACTCGCTCGTGTGAAAGGGGCCTTAGGAGGTAATTTATTAAACAGAAATATGCCTATATTAGGTGTGTTTATGGCGCAGATTTGGTGCAAGTCCCTGCTTACGGCACTTCTAAAAAAAAAAAAAAAGTGGGTGTGAGCCTGGTCTTGGAAGCTGTCTTACATTTAGAAGCGGAGGTGAAACCGCCTAACTTATGAAGAGGCCAGTGCCTCTTCAGAACTCCAGCGGATCCACCGCCAGCTATAGAGGATATTAAGACCATCGTCAAACGATGGTCTTAATAAATGTGCCCTTAGAACTTATGCGCACATCCCACACAAGAATGGAAAGTATTGACCTGCGCAACTCTTTTACCATTTTGATCTTTTAAAGAGACTTATAAAAGCTTTGGTGCTTTGTTGAGTTCCTCTTCGTTCCTTTAAAGAGTTGAGGTTCCAGTCCAGTTGTTCTCATCAAGGCTGTATGACCGTATTGTCAAATGCTGCTTTGGGTGCTCATCTACACGTCTCTACTTGTGCCAGATTAAAGTTTTTTTGTTTTTTTTTATGTGCTTGGGATCTCCTCTACTGTGCATTGAATGGGTGTGTAGGCCATTTTCATCTGCATAGGTTCCCTTGGCTTTGCTGCATGACGCTTCCTCATTCCAATTACACCTCTCATTGTAGAAGACGAATGGATAGCCGACCTCATCCTATTATCTCAGGCAGGAATAGCATCTACTAACGCAGAATCAATTGGGCTGCATACTGTACTGACAAAAGATTCCTACTATTACTTTACCACAAGCCCTATAGTGTTGTACAAGATGTCATTGATATACAGCAAGGAACCATGCATCTGTCTGTTTTCACCCTCTGAATGTCATGTTTCCAGCAAGTAGATATCTTACGTGAGGGTTTAACGCAAAGTAAATTTGCAATGCCTTTCAGAATGCAAGGATTAAGGGGTCTTTGGGATTATGCAGGAACCATAAATGTGTGTGAGAGAAGAGTCATAATTTCTCGGCATATTTGTCTCTTTATCACTGTAAATGAATTTGGATTCCCAAATTTTTCCCATTTTCCTACCATGCCCACTAAATATGTTCTCACTGACTCCCCCATAGTAAAGAAGAGAAGGAACTGGCATAGACATGACTACACCGAGCCAGAGGATGGCACAAAGCCAGTGCAAGCAGGAACGAGGACCTTTGTGCAGCAACTCAGAGCCCGGTCCTTTCCAAGGTAAGGAAGGGGATGTCAAGTAGTACACCATTAAAGAGGATGTTTTGTGAACTCGCTTTGCTGGCCCAGCTGTCACATCTTTGCAGATATGGTTTTAGAAACCTTCTGCATTCACTTTTTCCCCTTGGGGTAGGTTGCTGCTAAAATGAGCAATGGTCCATGATACTTGGTAACTCTCTGTCAGGGGCGTAACTACCATAGCGGCAGACCATGCGACTGCTATGGGGCCCAGGGCAAGAGGGGGCCCAATTAGGATTATCTCTTCTTCTGCTGGGGGTGAAAACTTGGTCAGGACTCTACCCTCTAAAGAAATAACTTTTAGCAAACCAGGCAGTGGAAAAAATGGCCCAAGGGTCATTGAATGGTGTTTAGGCGGAAGCCCTTCTGTCCTGTGTGGGGGGCCTGGTTTAATCCTTGCTATGGTGCCCTTACTTCTCTATGTATGTGTGTGAAATGGCATTGGTAGTGAGACATCTTTTCACGTTGAACATATGCAAACTTTATGGATCTGTTGCCCATTAGTTTCCATTTCAAAGTTTCAGTATTGTTCAGTATTTTTCTATCTGTGTAGATATATACCATATTTTCCGGCGTATAAGACGACTTTCTAACACTAGAAATTCTTCTCAAAAGTCGGGGGTCATCTTATACGCCAGGTATAAGGCAGCACAGTGGAGACGGAAGCAGTCCCTCCCTCCTGTGCTGCCCGCTGCCACCATGATGAGAGAGAGGCGGAGATGGGGCCTGTTTTATTTATTGTAAAAAACGATTTTATAGGTATACAAATTACCATCACCGGTACCTTTGTGCCCAAGGGGCTGTTGCCGTTTTGAGGGGCGGTGCTGGGATCCAGGGTGGGGGGCGGCCGCCTCCTCTTCCAGGACATCTGGCGGGCCCGGGATACGTGATCGAGTTCCTGTCTCTTCCCCCAGACAGGTTTTTTCAATCCAGTCTTCCACGGGACCCTGAGCGGGCGGCCGCCTTCTCCCAGGCCATTCAGTCCCTCCTGGACCAGGGAGTCAACTCTCCTGTTCCCCCAGCAGAGAGATTCAAGGGGTCCTATTCAAACATTTTTGTGGTCCCCAAAAAGGATGGCTCGGTGCGCCCAGTTCTAGACCTCAAACTGCTGAACAAGTTCCTCCATCTCCAGCGGTTTCGGATGGAATCCCTTTGTCCTGTAATTGCTTCTCTGGAGCAGGGGGAATTCCTTTCGGCCGTAGATATCCAGGACGCATACCTCCACGTCCCCATCGCGCGGAGTCACCACCTCTTCCTGAGGTTTGCGATAGGAGACTATCACTACACGTTTGTCGCCCTCCCGATCGGACTAGCAACTGCGTCTCGGGTCCATGTACCGGCAATTTCAGCAATCTACATCCCGGGTGTGGAGAACTGGACTGCGGACTTCTTCGATAGGACGACAATAGATCCGGGCGAGTGGTCCCTCCACCCAGAGGTATTCAAGGCGATCTGTCTATGTTGGGGTCGCCCCGACATGGACTTGATGGCCTCAAGGCTCAATCGGAAACTTCCCACCTTCCTCTCCCGAGCAAGGGATCCGGAAGCTTGTGGCTTGGACGCCCTGATCTCCCCTTGGCAGGGGTTCTCCCTCCTTTACGTATTTCCCCCCTTCCCCCTCCTACCCAGGGTTCTACGGAAAATCAGGATGGAGGGCATTCCGACGATCCTCGTTGCCCTGTCGCGCGTGGTACGCCGACCTCGTTCTCCTTCTAGGAAACGTCCCTTGGTCACTACCTCTCAGAGATGACCTTCTTTTGCAGGGAACGGTCTTCCATCAGCATTTAAGGCTTCTTCGTTTGACAGTGTGGCCATTGAAACCGCCATTCTAACGCACAGAGGGTTTTCGGAGGATGTCATCCGCACTATGATTCGGGCTAGGAAGCCTGTGTCGTCCAGGATCTTTTACAGGACCTGGAGGTCCTTCCTGGGTTTCTGTGAAAGCCTAAATATTCCACCACTTAGTTTTTCTCTCCCCACGGTCCTGTCCTTTCTTCAATCAGGGGTGGACCTTGGTTTGGCCCTTAGTTCTTTGAAGGGTCAGGTGTCGGCGCTTTATATCTTTTTCCAGCGCCCTCTGGCCCCCCTGGGGCCTGTAAGGACTTTTCTTCAGGGAGTGGCAGAAACGGTTCCTACCGTCCTCCTTTACCACCTTGGGATCTGAATTTAGTACACTCAGCGCTCCAGGCTTCCCCCTTTGAGCCCTTGCGGGAGATTTCTCTCTGACTCCTGTCCTGGAAGGTAGTTTTTCTTGTCACTATCACTTCCGTCAGACGGGTGTCCGAGTTGGCGGCACTCTCTTGCAGAGAACCCTTCCTGGTTATTCATAGGGACAAAGTGGTTCTCTGGCCCGTACCTTCTTTTCTTCCGAAGGTGGTCACTGACTTCCATATTAACGAGGAAATTGTCCTTCCCTCACTGTGTCCATCTCCTTCACACCCTAAGGAAAAGGAGTTACACCATTTGGACGTTGTCAGAGCTCTGAAGATCTATTTAGCAGCCTCCGGTCCCTTCCGCTGTACGGACTCCATTTTTTCTCATTCCGGAGGGTCCTTGAAAGGGATTGGCGGCCTCCAAGGTGGCAATCGCACGTTAGATTCGGGCTGCAATTGCGGAGGCTTACCGCACCCGGGGCAGGGTTCCGCCCTTAGGTGTCACGGCGCATCTTGGGCTTGGAGGAATCGCGCTACGGCTGCACAGTTGTGTAAGGCGGCTACTTGGTCCTCCTTACACACATTCACAAAATTTTACCAGGTGCATACTTACGCATCGGCGGACGCTGCCTTGGGCCGCATGGTCTTGCAGGCGGCAGTTTCTTAGATGCCTGGAGGGACGTTTGCTTCCATGGGTCTGTGTTTTTTCCCCCCTCCCTGTGGACTGCTTGTGGACGTCCCACGGTTCCGGTGTCCCCCAATGAATATGTGCGAGAAAAGGAGATTTTTGTAAAACTTACCAGTAAAATCTCTTACTTGCTCTTCATTGGGGGACGCAGCACCCACCCAGTATTATTGTTCGACCACAGTTGTGGCAGTTGCTGGTTAGAACCCCGTTGGGTCTTTGGCATGGTTGGTGTTCCATGTTTTTTCTTTTGTTGGCTTGCTTCTCCTACTGCTTCTCACAAACTGAAGCTCTCTCTCCAGGCTGGAGGGGGTATAGCTGCCAGGGGAGGATCTAACAGCTTTTACTAGTGTCAACGCCTCCTAGAGGACATAGCTATACCATGGTTCCTGTATCCCCCAATGAAGAGCGAGAAAGAGATTTTACTGGTAAGTTTTACAAAAATCTCCTTTTTTTTATTACAACAATGAGATTCATTTAACCTAGTGTAATTGCTGGGCTCCGGTTACCATGGCAGCCAGGACACTACTGAAGCCCTTGCTGCCAGTCAGTTCCCTGGACTGGAGAAGATAGTCTTGGAGACAGGGAGGGCTGGGCAGGCAGGGAGAGCTGACACAGCCAATCGAAGCAGGCTTTGTATGAAGTGTGCACAGAAAATACCGGTACATCTCTTGTTGTGATTGGCTGGTTGTTGTATACTGGGTTGGAATGGCAATTCTGAGGGAAGGCAGGGGGAAGCAAGAGCAAGAGCATCTGCACTTCAGCCAATTCTAATGTGGTGGTGAATACAGTACATAACCAGTATCTGTACCAGTTCATACAGTACAGTATACAAATGGCTACCAGTCAAGACCCCATCATAGCTCCAACAGCAAGAAGAAAGAAATATAAAGCCAGCTTCAAACTTAAAGTTGTAAACTTTGCCATGGAACATAACTGCGCTGCTGCAAGACAATATGGAGTAACAGAAAAGATGGTTTGGGAATGGAAAGCAAATGAAAAAGCATTAAAGAGTATGCTAAGGGGTAAGTGTGCATTAAGAAGAGGCACCCCGCATTGGCCAAAACTCGAAAAACATGTAGCAGACATTAGGGATCGACCGTTATTGATTTTTTAGGACCGATACCGATAATCTGTGAACTTTCAGGCCGATAGCCGATAATTTATACCGATTATTCTGTGAATTTTCATTTTTGAAAAAAATATAAAAATTCCTACACAAATCTGCTGAAAATGAATGTTTATTGTTAACGTGTCGTTTTTTTGTAAATCTTTCCTTTTCATTTATACCGGTAATTAATATATATATATTATTTTTTTTTATTACTAACTATTTGCCCCCTTAGGTATTAGAACTCTTCTCCTATTCACCCTGATAGAGCTCTATCAGGGTGAATAGGACCTCACACTGTCCCTGCTGCTCTGTGCTTTGTGCACAAAGCAGCAAGGGAGCTGACTATGGCAGCCAGGGCTTTAGTAGCGTCCTGGCTGCCATGGTAACCGATCGGAGCCCCAGGATTACACTGCTGGGGCTCCGATCGGAACTGCCACTGAGGAGGAGGAGGAGGGGGAGAGGGGATCCTGTGGCCAATACTGGGGGGCTTGGGTGTGGGGGGGGGGGGGGGCGCACTACGCCACCAATGTCTTTAATACTGGGGTGGGGGGGGGGGGGGAACTGCGCACTGCACCACCAATGAAGATAACTATCTCATTAATTCATATACAGGAGGCGGGAGCTGGCTGCAGAATCGCGTAGCACCTGAGGGGTTAACTACCGCAGATCGCAGCTACTGCTCATAGAGGTCGGGAGCCGCAGTTATCTTCATTGGTGGCCATAGCCCCTACCCTCCTCTTCTCCTCCCCCTCTCATTGGTGGCAGCGGCACAGGGGGGAGGGAGACACTGCTTCCTTCTCCCCTGTGCTGCTGAGGGAACACTGATCGCGCTGACAGCAGCACGATCTGTGTTCCCGATTCGTTATCGGAATAACGGCAAAATAGATGCCGACAACGTTCAAAATCCTGAATATCGGCTGATAATAACAGTAAAACCGATAATCGGTCGATCCCTAGCAGACATGGTGAATGAGCATCGCCAAAACGGGTATGTAGTGACTCGAAATAAAATACGTTTGTTTGCACTTCAGTGGGCCAAATCTAACCCAGATCACAGCAACAGATTTAAGGCCACTGTATCCTGGTGTACTAGATTCTGGGAAAGGCATAATCTGGTACTGAGGCAAAAGACGGAAATTACACAAAAATTACCTGCAGATCTTGATGCCAAAGTAAATAGTTTCCATCGATACTTAATACAACAGCGCAATAAACATGGCTATGCGTTAAGTAGTATCGGAAATATGGATGAAACTCCAATGGATTTTGATATGGTTGGAAATGAAATTGTCCATCAAAAAGGTGAAAAAATAATTTAAATTAAAATAACAGGACATGAGAAGTCCAGTTTTACAGTGGTACTAGCATGCACAGCTGATGGCCCCAAACTGAGACCAATGGTTATTTTTAAAAGAAAAACAATGCCGAAACTAGAGTTCCCTGTTGGTGGTTTTGTACATGTGAATGAAAAAGGATGGATGGATGATGGCTTGATAATGTATGGAGCAGGCGACCAGGTGGACTTATTCAAAAAACTTAGTCTACTGGTGTGGGATATGTTCAGGGCTCATTTAACTCCCAGCACCAAGCAAAGGCTTGCAAGAATGAGCACGGGTGCGGAAGTTATTCCTGCAGGATTGACAGCGTTGGTACAGCCAGTGGATGTGTGCCTAAACAAACCGTTAAAAGATCGCATTCGAGAACAGTGGAATGAGTAGATGGTTCGCGGCGAAAAGTCATTCACAAAAGGAGGAAACATGCGTGCTCCACAGTTGGATGTTTTGTGCAAGTTTGTCATAAAAACCTGGAAAGATATTGATTCAGAAACAGTAATCAAGTCTTTCAAGAAGTGTGGCATATCAAATTCATTAGATGGTACGGAGGACGACTACTTGTCGCAAAACGAAGAGGAAGCCGAAGCTGAGACCACCACACTTATCTGATCCGGAATTAGATCCATACGATGACTGCCTTACAAATGTAGCACAAGATGTCATTGATGTACTTATGAGATGAGATTATCAGATGACGAGCAGGAGGATTTTGAAGGCTTTTAGAGGGAAACTGCGTTGCTAACTCTCCAGGGACTTGACCAGCATTTACTCTTTCTCTATTGTTTGGCATCTTCCTTCTATCATCATCAGTTCCAGTTTGGTTGATAGCTTAGAAAACAAAGCATGGCAGCTCCCATGGGTTTATTGTCTTATCCTTCCTTTCAGCTATAGAGTGAATTAGGAAAAGTTTCTTACACTTTTACACTGTTTTTACGTTTACATGTTTGATGACAAACAGCCTTGTGTTTATAAGTGACAGTTTTCCTGCTAAGTACCTGCATGTCATAAGCAATTAAAATTGCCATATTGAAATCAAATCTGATGTTTTTTCATTTTTATTTAGTGTGCGTTGGAAGAGGGGTAGCCTTATACGGCGAGTATAGCCCAAACCCTATATTTTAAATGCAAAAGTTGGGGGTCGTCTTATGCGCCGGAAAATACGGTACACATATTTATCATTTTATTCCTTTATATTTCAGCGCTGATGATATTATTTTGCGGATGAACGGCAACCAGCTGACACAGCGGTACTTGGAGAAGCATGGATTCAACTGTCCAATTATCGTGCCACAGATGGACGGCCTAGGCCTCAGACTACCATCGCCCACTTTCTCGGTTATGGACGTGGAGCGCTATGTTGGTAAGAATACAGTTATTAAAAAAAAAAAACAGATTCCCTGACGCTCCTGTTCTAATTCTCACCCAGTCCTTACTGCTCTTTTTCTGGTCTTGTCTCTACAAGGGGCTGGCAGACCCATAGACCCATTTTTTTTTTTAAAGTTATTTTTATTTTAAGATTTACAGGTTTTATACAGCAACATAATCATGCCTCCCTAGTCTGCAAAACCATGATATCCATCTGTCTACGGATGTAATTTAGATTCTTGTCGCCCCATCTCAGATAAATAGATATTGCATACTGTAGGTATCCTGTAGGGTGTATTTTTCCTTTTTGGCTTGCTTATTTTCAGATCCACGTACCCATAAAAGTATATTGCTAGTAATTGTGTCTGATGGTGCCATTGCACAGATGCGAGTCGTGGATGCGATATAATTAGATGATGGCATTTGAACCATACATTATGTGAAGATCATCTCTGTACGTTTGTTTAGCGCTGTTGTGGGATTTCTATAGGATTAATCTGCAATATGTTCTGCCTTCGTTCCACGTTTTGACGAGGTCCAGGAAGCCAGGCTTTTTAATCTATCTTTGGCTGATTTCCCATTTAAATTTGGCCTGCTTATTAGGTCTGGAATTGGATTCTGCCTCTCACTTCTTTATCTATACTTTATCATTGCAATTATTCGATACTCCGGAACAGTTCCTGGCAAACTGCGCCATTAGGACAGCAGATGGCATAATGCCCATGGGTGAAGCAAACACGCATGTTAATGTGTTCAGTCTGAGATGTGTGCAGATCAGGTTGTGCCGTGTGCCAGACGTAGGTAGGAGTAGGCTCCCACCACAGGAGACCGTTGAAATTAAAAAGAGGTCTCCTTGGTCATGACGAATCGCTGCTGTAGCCACATTAAATAACTTGATGAGTTGAATAAAACTGATTTTGGTCACGTTTTGTGTGTTTGTCTCGAGCTGGAAGAAATAGATGAGAGATGTTCTCAGTCTTAATGGGCATTTTAACCTAAATCTAAAGTTGACTTTTCGCCTTTCATAAGTCACAAAAAGCTCTGTTTGGGCAGTGCGGACAGAATTTGAGAGCATAAGCTATCACTTTATGATCGGTTGGATCTGAACTCTGAGACCTCCACTGATTCCAAGTATCCAGAAGCTGCAGCATAGGCTGCATCCCCTTCTAGTTCCTTCCTGGACAGCAGTGCACCTGGCCACCAAGTTGTGCAGGGTACATAGGACTGCAGTGTGGCTGGCGAGGGTAGACTAGTGCAGGGGGAAAAAGGTAAAGGGGTACTAAAACAACGCTTTATTCTCAGGATTGGTAAGAGTCCACGCCATTCATAAAGTGATGGGAAATCCTAGTTACATGCCCCCATGTTGTAAGATAGGAAACCCACCTTAAGATGGCCATACACAAGAGGTAGCTATTACACTTGCCTACCAGTGGCTTCTCTCACCAGAATCGGGTGTGTTAAAATCCAGCAAGCTCAGTCCTTCTTTCCCCTGACAGCCGCTGTCAGCCATTGCATACCCCCCATACACTTTAGATTGTCTGCTGTTGCCAGTGAACTAATATCTATAGCCTGCTTTATGTATTTGCTAGCAAGCGACATCCCATTGTGGACAGATCTATTTAGTCTCTTGAACCTCATGACCACCAGCATAGTTTTATTTGGGATATTTGCTGGCAAAACAGCAGGAGAAGACTGGACACTTGCTGTTTTTCTTCTGGAGAGTCTTTATTTCAGTCTTTGTCAAACTACTGTATGTACGACTCCATTAATTTGCTGCATTTTTTTGCAGGAGGAGATAAGATCATTGATGTCATAGATGTGGCGAGGCAAGCTGACGGCAAGATGAAGCTCCGAAACTTTGTGAAATACTTCATGAATCCCGACCGACCCAAAGTATTAAATGTCATAAGCCTGGAGTTCTCTGACACCAAGTAAGTTCCAAAAGTACTCAAATTGTATATGTGCTTTTAGCAAACTTAGAATAAATTTGTACTACAGCTGAATATTAGAAAGTTTGTAATATATCTTATAAGAGAAAAAAATTCCTCTTTCTCTAGTTAAAGAGGTTATCCAAGGCCTATAATACCCCCCTACCCCCCATATGCCTGGGCCCCTCACACATATTGTACTTACCTCGCTCCCCAGCATCTGCATCGCTTCTGATGCTGGCATGACCGCCGCAGCATCTCCCTGTCTCGCGCATGAAAACATCCGGCATCGGGGGGATTAGCCAATAGCAGATCACAATGGGAACGAGCCTTTCGAGCGTCACCCATGATGCTAAGGAGTCTCGTTCCTGTTGCGGCCTGGTATTGGCTGCACACACCCCGCCCCCCTTCGCCAGATGTTTTCATCCGCGCGACGGGGAGATGCATCAGAAGCGACGAGGGTGACGGGGAGCGAAGTAAGTACTATCTGTGTGAGGGGCCTGGGCATATGGGTGGGGGGGGGGGGGGGGGCATTATAGGCCTTGGATAACCCCTTTAATAGCTCATCCTCTAACCTTCTGCCTCCTAAACTGCTCAGTGATAGCAATGCTCTGCTATATCTGATCTGTCAGCTCTTGGTGCCCTATGGAGATGGAAAGGGAAGAAGGAAGTGGAATTGAGACAAATAGAAGCACAGGAACACGCGCAAAGAGTCTTTTGCAGCTAGTACTGGATTTTTAATGTCCTTTATGGTGCTGCAGCTGCCTGAGAGAGTTACGGAGCAGATTCTCCTGTTTTATCTGTCTGTAGTATATGGGAGACATCATAGCAGCTAGTCTCCACATGCAGAGGGGAAAAACTGCAGAACTGATTCCTTCACTTTTTGGGTGTAAGATGACTAATGAAACTGGGACTGATGTCCTGTATTGCGGACAAAGTAGTGGGGAAAGTCTAATGTTGCAGCCAATTGCCCTACAGTGATTATGGTTGGCACTGATTTCTTAGAGCATATTATAGCAGTTGTAATTGTAATATGAGATTCCAGAAGATTTTTAGGAAGGGCTTGCTGGGCTTCCTTGGGCTGTGTTATGCCTAGTGCTTCAGTGAACGCTAAAGGAGTCCTTTTTTCAGCCACTACCCCTCCACGTACTGCTGTAGGCCTAACATATTGTAGCAATTTTGCAAAAGTTTTTCTTGAGTGAATATCTAACCTTCAAGCCATTTTGTTTCTTACTCTGAATGAATCACAAAATTCAAAACTCATTATAATCCTACTGCATACTGTTATTACATGGAGCTCCATATACACAGCATGCAATAAGCTCCCTCCAGTGGTTGCTGTAGGCAGACCGAATTTTATCATTTAACTGTTTGTTCACAGGATTTGGTGCTCTGTATCAGAAAATCTGACAGCTGTAAAGATAAATTAAATTGTTTGCACAGAATTAGAAAAAAGAGACATCCTTCTTCCAGAGACATCATGATTGTCTGAGTTGTTTCTGATTTTGCAGCTCTGTAATAGTTTTTTTGTAAGAAAGCAGCCATGTTTTTCTAATCATGTATAACTCCTTTAAAGGGGTTTTCTGAGGTTTTAATTCTGATGACCTATCCTCTGGACCTATCCTAGGTCATCAGTACAGTACCTGATCGGTGGGGGTCCAATACTGATTTTGATACTGACGAGCTATGATCTGGATAAGTCATCAGTATCTGATCATGGCGGCCAACCCTCGCCGATCAGCTGTTTGGCAGTGGCGCTCCTCTGAGCAGATTACCAAGCTTATCACGCTCAGCCTAAGTTACTATACAATGTATGGCGCTGTGCTTGGTGAGCATGGGGAAGGCCGTGTCGCCGACAGGAGTGCCAGTGCCTTCTCAAACAGCTATCCTCTGGATAGGTCATCAGTATCTAATCACAGGGGTCAGACCCCCAGGACCCCCACTGATTAGATACTGATGACCTATCTAGAAAATCTTGGAAAACTCCTTTTAATAAAAAAAAATTTAGCACTATACATTGTAGTGTAAAAACAAGTGAAAATGTACTACTTCACCATGTAACTGATGTCACTGAAGTGAAAACCACTCCATCGTATAAAAGTCCAGTTATTATGTGAAATAACTTCTTAAATGTTAGAGTTTTTTGTGTGAGGCTAAGTTGGTTTCTCTGCTTTGTCACTTCAGGATGTCTGAGTTGGTTAAAGTACCAGACATTGGTAAACAACTGTCTTGGGTAGAGAATTACTGGCCTGATGACTCCGTCTTCACGAAGCCCTTTGTTCAAAAGTATTGTCTGATGGGAGTGGAGGACAGCTACACAGATTTTCACATAGACTTTGGTGGCACTTCTGTCTGGTATCATGTCCTATGGGTAAGTCTTATATGACAAGTTAAGAGTTTTGGCGTCTGTGAGGTTAAAGCAACGCCAAACCTAAACGTTAACAAGCCATATTCAGTTTGTCAGTCTGCAACACCTTTTGCATGATCATGACAGAAACAGTCTTGTACAAATCCTGCAGAAAACAAAGGTGTTCTCTGTGGCTGATCTGTTTTCATTTTTGGCTGAAGACTGGCGGAAGGGTTGGGGCTTAGTCAGGAGACGGACTTGGTAATCTTTTTGATCTATTGCACACGTAACATATTAGGGAGGCTCCTCCTCAAGCCACTTGTGTTACAGCTTGTCATAGGACAGTGAGGAGGACAAAGGTAAAATGGCTGATCTCCTGGGGCACATAGAGAACATTCTTTCAGTTTTAACTGTAATATAAAACACAGAATAGGACAAAGAGAAAGGAGGAGATTGATGGAAGTGCTGGAGTATTTTATTTTTTGTGTGCTGTTTTTCAGTTTCTTTTAGGGTCCAGTCACATGTCCGTGGAATGGGTCCGGATCCGTTCCGCAACGAATCTGGACTCATTAATTTTCTATGGGGCCTGAAGAGATGCGGACAGCACACAGTGTGCTGTCCGCATCCGTATTTCCGGAGCGCGGCCCAGATCTTCCGGTCCGCGGCTCCCGAAAAAAAAATAGAACCTGTTCTATTCTTGTCCGCAATTGCGGACAAGGATAGGCAGTTCTATTGGGGTGCAGGCCCGGTGTATTGCGGATCCGCAATACACTCTGGATGTGTGAATGGACCCTTAAGGTGTTAGCCCATGATTAATGTACAAAATGAAAATCGGACATAGTACATGCCCATACCTCAAATCTAGAACCCTGTAGCTCATACAGAGTTCTCCCCATTGATTTGCTACGATAGCCCTGCTAGATTTTTTGTTAAGCGGGAATGTCTTTTCTTCTGCAGCTCTCTCCCTGTAACTGTGACCTCTTCTAACAGTAGATAGGAATGGTAGTAGTTAGGGATGGAACGGAGCCAGTAAATCACCCTCAGCCATGTTACAGAGGTGGACAGAGTAATTAGGAAAATAGCAAACAGCAGGTGGTGCTATAGAGATTTTATTGAATAACTCAATGGCTCTAACAACTTTTTTTTTTAATACATGCAGTTACAAAAGTATCCAGATCCATGTGCAGACTACTTTTCATGGGACAACCCCTTTAATAGTCATTTGTCTTCAAAAATGTACCACTTAAGTGACCTAAGTAACTATGAACCAATTGTGTGCTTGTTTCCAGGGGGAGAAAATTTTCTACTTGATAAAGCCCACAGATGAAAACCTGGCACTGTATGAATCGTGGAGCTCTTCAGTTACCCAAAGTGAAGAGTTTTTCGGGGACAAAGTAGATAACTGTTACAAGTGTGTGGTCAAACAGGGGCATACACTCTTTCTCCCAACAGGTAAATTGACTTTGATACTGGTATCAAAAAGTGATTGTCTGACTGGGATTTGATCAGATACATCTTCGGAAGGGGCAGTTCTTAGGAAAATCACTATTACTAACTCCTATTTCTGAAAGAAATTTGGAAGTCAGATGGTCTGACTTTTACGATGGTCGCAAGGTCCACAGCAACTTTGTTGAAGTCTTCCAAGAAAAACTTCTACTCTTATCAAATTTGTCAGAAACGGCCTCAGCCCTATATTAATGGACTAGTTTTGACTCAGGGAAACCGCAAAGTTTTTTTTTTTCCTGTCATGGTTTTGAATAGTATTCATGATATTATTAATTTCATTTTGGTTACAGGCTGGATTCACGCTGTCCTCACCTCTCAGGATTGCATGGCCTTTGGTGGGAACTTTCTGCACAACCTAAACATTGGCATGCAGCTCAGGTAATATTGTCCCCCTGGACTGTGTGCTAGTGGACAGTGTTTGTCCACTTTAAAGTGAATCTCCACCTTTATAACAAAGTCCTCTTTAGGCCCAACATTCAGTTCTGATTAATTAAAAAGTATGCAGTTAGCTCTTAAGCTCCACTAGTGGTGGCTGTAGTCCCATTTTCTTTTAAATTCTCCTATAACAGGGATGCACAACCTTTTCTGGTCTGATGGTCATGTTACATTGAACTGTTTTCAAGGACTGCAATAAAACATAAAGTGGCATATCAAACGTACAGGGAGTGCAGAATTATTAGGCAAGTTGTATTTTTGAGGATTAATTTTATTATTGAACAACCATGTTCTCAATGAACCCAAAAAACTCATTGATATCAAAGCTGAATATTTTTGGAAGTAGTTTTTAGTTTGTTTTTAGTTTTAGCTATTTTAGGGGGATATCTGTGTGTGCAGGTGACTATTACTGTGCATAATTATTAGGCAACTTAACAAAAAACAAATATATACCCATTTCAATTATTTATTTTTACCAGTGAAACCAATATAACATCTCAACATTCACAAATATACATTTCTGACATTCAAAAACAAAACAAAAACAAATCAGTGACCAATATAGCCACCTTTCTTTGCAAGGACACTCAAAAGCCTGCCATCCATGGATTCTGTCAGTGTTTTGATCTGTTCACCATCAACATTGCGTGCAGCAGCAACCACAGCCTCCCAGACACTGTTCAGAGAGGTGTACTGTTTTCCCTCCTTGTAAATCTCACATTTGATGATGGACCACAGGTTCTCAATGGGGTTCAGATCAGGTGAACAAGGAGGCCATGTCATTAGATTTTATTCTTTTATACCCTTTTTTCTCGCCCAGTTTCCTTGGGGGACACAGAAGACCTTGGGTATAGCTCATCTCCCTAGGAGGCGTGACACTAAGTGAAGACTGTTAAGCCCCTCCTCCACAGCTATACCCTCAGCCTGGAGAGAGAGACTGCCAGTTTTTTGCTTAGTGTCCAAGGAGGCAAGACACTCCAATTTTAGATTTTTACTTTATTTTCTTTTTGTTCCAGATCATCAGGGATAACAGAGACGCACTAGACCTCTCTGTTCTCCCGGGGTTGAGCTGCGCCAGCGCCGGTCATCCGCACTGCTGCCTCCCCCACAGAAGGCAAGGTGGATCAGGGCAGCCCAGCTCCCCTACATCCCGCCAGCGCAAGGGTCGCCCGCACGCCAAGTCCCTCTCCCAGCGTTCTGCCACTACGGTGCCAGTAGCTGAATGGGCGACCCTGCTGGAACGGACCGAGGGTGAAGACGACTATAGTGAGAGAGAGGCTTCTCCAGCCCTACGTCCCCCCCCAGGTCTCCTGCGTGCCTGACCCTATACTGGGCCTATGGACCCTTCTGTCCCTGCTAGACCTAGGCACCTGGGCTGTCGCAGGGCGACATTCTGCTCCCTCTCTCCTGGCCTCCAGGACATTGGCACCCTTGTCCCTGCAAGAGGAATGCCTAGGGAGCTGCGTAGGTCCGCAACTAGCTGCCCCTGACGGAGGGGTTATGCAGGCGTCCCACCCTCACAGACCCGGTCTCAGGGTCCCCCTCCCTCTTACCGGACACTACTTCAGGGCCAGAGGGCCCGCGCCTTGCTGCCACTGACCCTCCCTACTCTCACGGGCACCGGTCCAGGGGAAAGGTGGTTGTAGCTGCCGGCCATATGGAGCGCTGTTCTAGGCAGGGGCCCGCTCCAGGGGTGAAATGGCTGCCGGGTGCAGGGTCCTCACTTCCGGACAGCTGGGTGGGCACCGCGGCCTGCAAATGAGCGCTTCAACAGCCCCGGCCGACCGTCGGAACATTCCGGTCGGCCGGGCGCCGCAAAACTTGTGTTCCACTTCAAGGCCGCGATCCCGCTCTATCCGGGTCCCCGGCTCGCGGGGTGGGCACCCGCGGCCGGTATGTGCCGCTCCGTAGGCCCGGCTGGTACTTTAAGTACTGTGCGGCCCCGGTCAACCGGGCGCCGCTAAAAATTTAGGCCCCGGCTCTTCCGGCCCGCGGGGTGGGCACCCGCGGCCGGTATGTGCCGCTCCGTAGGCCGGCCGGTACTTCAAATACTGTGCGGCCCCGGTCAGCCGGGCGCCGCTAAAAATTTAGGCCCCAGCTTCACGGCCTACTAGGCCGCAAAATTCAGGCCTCTGTTGGAAGGGGCTGGAACTTCTCCAGGCGCGAATTCTTCCCGCCTGGAGGTTCCCCCGCCCCCAGAGGATCGCAGTGCCGCCCCCCAGGCCGGATCCCTGTTAACCCTTTGGGTACAGGCCGGCTTCCGATGGGCCTGTATGGGTGGATCTGTGCCCTGTAGGTGGCCCCCCCTTTTATTTAATTTTTTTTTCTGCCTCAGTGAGGCTGTGTGTTAAAAAGAAAAAAAAAGAAAAAAAATTATTTATTATATATATGACTTGTGGGCTGCGCAGGACGCTGCAGCCTCATCTCAGAGTGCTGCCTGTATACATGCCCCCCTTCCATAGGCGGCATGGTGTCGCGCTCCCCGGCTGCGGCGCTGCCAGGGTCTTTTTTCCCCTTCTAGGCGGTTTCTTGCCCTCTCCGCGCTACGGCGCTGGTCAAGTGCATGCCTTTTCTGTAGGCAACATTCGTCACCCTCTCCAGTTATGGTGCCTGCCATGTGCAGGACCCCCCTCCTGGGCGGGATACTGCACTCTCCCTAACTGCGGGTTGGCCTTGTGCATGATCCCCCTTTCATTGACGGCCTACTGCAGTTTCTCCGGATACAATGCTGGCCATGTGCACGACCCCCTTCCATAGGTGGAACACGGCACTCTCACTGGATTCGCTGCCTGCCATAGGCATGACTCCCTTCTGTGGACGGCATTCGGCACTCTCACTGGATTCACTGCCAGCCATGTGCATGACCACCTTACATAGGCGGTATGATGTACTCTCATTGGATTCACTGCCGGCCTTGGGCATGCCTCCTTCCCGGGTGGCGGCATACATACACTCCCTCGGTCGGTGGTTGTTCTCTCGCCGGTACATTGTTGGCCATGTGCATGACCCCTATACATAGCGGGGTGCTTGCACTCTCTCTGGATCCGCGGCCGGCCATATGCATGACCCCTCTTCCGTGGGCGGTGTACGCACTCTCACTGGATTCGCTGCCGGCCATGGGCATGCCTCCTTCAGGTGGCATACACACATTCTCACCGACTGCTCGCATTCTCCCTGGATGCGATGCTGGCCATGTGCATGACCCCCCCCCCCCTTCCTTTTCTGGGCGGCATACTACACTCTCACCAGATACGTTGCTGGCCTTGAGCATGGCCTCTAACATGGGTGGAACGCTTGCGCTCCCATTGGATACAGTGCTGGCCTTGTGCGTGACCACCCCTCATTCCATGGGTGGAATTTTGCACGCTCACAAGATTCAAGGCTGTCCTTGTATGTGCTGTACTGGACTTGCACATGTTCCCCTTCATTGGCGGAGTAGTTACACTCTCACGAAATTTCGGGTTGGGTGAATTGTTGCACACTCACTTAATGCTAAGATAGCCCTGTGCATGCCCCCCTTTTTCACTAGGTGGACCTCCTGCGTTCCTGCTGGATACTGTGTGGCCATGTGCATGGCGCCTTTCTGGGCGAAGTATGGTATGCCCTACTTCTCTGACGTAGGTACGGCCTTGGGCATCACCCCCTTTTTGGGGCAGGCCTTTGCATTCTTGCCCACTGCAGCTTGCCAGGTACATTTCCCCCCTTTTTCGGGGCGGTCAGTTTGCGTTCCATCGCATACCATACTAGTCTTGTGCATAACTCCTTTCAGTTTGCACTCCCGTAGATACTGTGGCACTCTGTGGCTGGCCCTCTTCGCTGAGTGATATTTTTGCAGTGAGCGGACGTTCTTGTGCGTTGTTTCCTTCTCGTCCCGTAGGTGGGTTGGCCTTCTCACTGCTTACGGGGCTACTCGTACGTATGCCTCCTTTCCTCCTGCGACATACTTTTTCTCTTGGGATAGGATGATTGCCGCAAGCCTTGCACTATTCTCTAAGGAGATCATTCTGTCCATCTGTGTAAGCCTAAGGTGTTGTCCAATAAACAACAAATGAATACCTTATATTTAAGTAGACGGGCTCTACTGTTCGCTACTGCACAGAGCTGGGTGGTACTCATTCATTTCGTTGGCCCATTTGTCCTTCCGCGGCATTGTTTCCCTGTGCTAGTGGTCGCATGGTCGAGAGCGCTGTCTGCAGCGCCCTTCGCATTTTATGTTGGCTCTGGCGGGACTACGGTCCCCTCGCCTAATACCATTTCCTCCTCTTCGGGTGCAGTGTGGTATGATTCTTTCCGGATTGGCGCCCTCGGTGCTTCAGTCTGATCTGCTACCAGGTTCGGGCTGCTCTTCTTGGGAAGGTCACCCAACTTCTCTTGGGTGCTCGCTTATACAGGTCCGGGGGACCTCCACCTTGGGTTCTTCAGGGTATTCGCCTTCTGCGAGGCGGTGAACCAGGCGTCTCTGTGTAGCGGTGTTCTGCTTTTGAGCTGTCCTATGGCCTCTCTGTTGCCCACTCCCCCTTTCGGTTGGAGGGTGTTATACCGGCCTCTGTCTCGCCTGCCTTTTCTCGCCGGCTCTGTTTGGCTCCCACTCGGTACAGATCATTCCGATGTGGCGTCTGTTCCGGCCACGCTTCAGAGGCTGTTCCTTCACTGCCCTTCCCTCTGGGGAGAGCATGGTTGTTCATGTGGATGGTTCTGGTGTTCCTTTTGAGTCTCCCTTGTCCACACTGGCTGTACTAGCTGTGTGCCTAGTTACCGGGTCTACCGTTTTCTGTCCTCCCGCTGGGTGCAGATTGCGTTTTTTCCATTCTAGGCAATGTTTCTGCTTTGGATTCACCTTCTCGGTAACTTGGGAGGACTACCATTTGGTCAGGATTGTCTTTAGATCTCCCACACCGGAACTGTAGTCCGTCTTCCTGTGGTGGCTACATTGGCTTCGGCTTTAGCCTGTCTTGTCCTGGCGGTTGCTGGGCGGACCCTTCGGTTCCTGTCCGTTTGTCCTTCTGCTTCCCCACTCTGGGGGCATACGGGACAACCTTGCTCGGGGGCCGACGGGACCAGTTCTACCGACTGTTCTACCCGTGTTACTGGTCTGCGCCTGATCATTGGGTTTTCACCCGCTTGCCCAGGCGACTCTAGTGGGCTCGCTAGTGTTCGCTTCTAGCCGAGTTTTTCGTCCAGGATCTGTGGTAGGACTTAGGGCTTTACCTGGGGTTCTGTGGGAAGCGGGGCGTTCCCCCACTCTGCCTTTCTCCATGGTTCTGTCTTTCTCCAGTCCGGCCTGGACCTGGGGCTGGGACTCTGTTGCTTGAAGTATCAAGTGTCATTCCTGTCCTTCCTCTTTCAGCGTTCCCCGACCCTCTGGGCCTGTCAGGAACTTCTTCCATGGAGCGGCTCTTGGGTTCCTTTGTACTGTCCTCCGGTACCGTCCTGGGAACTACATACTGGGCTCTTGGCGCTCCAATTTTTCCTTGGAGCCGTTACAGAAGTTCCCTCTACTCCTTCTGTCCTGTACAGTTGGGTTTCTGTAGCCATCGTGTCTCTGATGGGTGCCTGAGTGGCGGCCCTTCTTGTTCCGAGCCTTCTGTCTTCCCCCAGGACAGGGCTGTTCTCCATTCCGTCTCTTCCTTCCTTCTGAAGGTGGTGTTTGTCTTTCATTTCATTGAGGCAGTCGTCCTCCCCTTCCCACCCCAGGGAACGGACACTTCACCGATTTGGACGTTGTTTGGGCCTTGCAGTTTTTACTTGGAGATCTCCGACTCTTGTCGACGTTCGGTCTCTTGTGTTTCCAGGAGGTCCGCGCAAAGGGTTGACGGCCTCCAGGGTGTTTTTCCTCCGCTTTCTCAGAGTGGCTCTTGTTGTGGTTGCCGCACCAAGGGCAGGGTTCTGCTTTTGGTGTCACCATTCATTTGGCCAGAGTTGTCGGTTTTTTTTCCTGGGCCGGAGGCATTAGGCTTCGGCCATGCATTTGTGCAAGGCGGTCACTGGTCTTCCTTGCACACCTTACCGAGTTCTACAGGGTGCATACTCGGGCTTCGGCGTATGCTGTTTTGGGCAGCCCATTCTTTGTTCTTCTCTGACTGTTTCCGAGTTTGTTTTACCCTTTGGGTAGTTGGCTTGTTGGTTCCAATTTTTGGACTTTGCCTTTTCTCACTACTTGGACACGCAACTGGCAGTCTCTCTCTCCAGGCTGAGGGTATAGCTGTGGAGGAGGGGCTTAACAGTCTTCACTTAGTGTCACGCCTCCTAGGGAGATGAGCTATACCCAAGGTCTTCTGTGTCCCCCAAGGAAAGAGCGTGAAAGAGATTTTACTGGTAAGTTATACAAAAATCTCGTTTTTGCCAGCCACGCTGTGGAGTACTTGGACGCGTGTGACGGAGCATTGTCCTGCATGAAAATCATGTTTTTCTTGAAGGATGCAGACTTCTTCCTGTACCACTGCTTGATGAAGGTGTCTTCCAGAAACTGGCAGTAGGACTGGGAGTTGAGCTTGACTCCATCCTCAACCCGAAAAGGCCCCACAAGCTCATCTTTGATGATACCAGCCCAAACCAGTACTCCACCTCCACCTTGCTGGCGTCTGAGTCGGACTGGAGCTCTCTGCCCTTTACCAATCCAGCCACGGGCCCATCCATCTGGCCCATCAAGACTCACTCTCATTTCATCAGTCCATAAAACCTTAGAAAAATCAGTCTTGAGATATTTCTTGGCCCAGTCTTGACGTTTCAGCTTGTGTGTCTTGTTCAGTGGTGGTCGTCTTTCAGCCTTTCTTACCTTGGCCATGTCTCTGAGTATTGCACACCTTGTGCTTTTGGGCACTCCAGTGATGTTGCAGCTCTGAAATATGGCCAAACTGGTGGCAAGTGGCATCTTGGCAGCTGCACGCTTGACTTTTCTCAGTTCATGGGCAGTTATTTTGCGCCTTGGTTTTTCCACACGCTTCTTGCGACCCTGTTGACTATTTTGAATGAAACGCTTGATTGTTCGATGATCACGCTTCAGAAGCTTTGCAATTTTAAGAGTGCTGCATCCCTCTGCAAGATATCTCACTATTTTTGACTTTTCTGAGCCTGTCAAGTCCTTCTTTTGACCCATTTTGCCAAAGGAAAGGAAGTTGCCTAATAATTATGCACACCAAATATAGGGTGTTGATGTCATTAGACCACACCCCTTCTCATTACAGAGATGCACATCACCTAATATGCTTAATTGGTAGTAGGCTTTCGAGCCTATACAGCTTGGAGTAAGACAACATGCATAAAGAGGATGATGTGGTCAAAATACTCATTTGCCTAATAATTCTGCACGCGGTGTATAGGCCATAAGTGTCGGACAGATGCTAGTTCCACCTCCAGAACCTAGCTATTGGGGGAATAGGGTCCCCCTCTCCCTAATACCCAATTCCAGAAAGTGCGTCTGTTGCCATTGTAGTTAATGTACACCCATAAACTACAATGGAAGTAGTTGCATGACGCATAGCCACCTCTCCACTTTCTGAAGTGCCAATGAATCAAAAGACCTCAGTCTATGTGGTCCCTGTTGTGCTCCTGCACAGTACTCCACCTCTCTTCTCTCTGACCTGAATAATACATGTAAGCAGCCACCAAACGCAATCAATCATGTCTGTGAATGTTGGTTGGGGCCGCACAGAATAGTATCACAGGCCAAATGTGACTCCTATGCCGCAAGTTCTAAACCCCTACCCTTTAAAATATGCACCATGTGACAAAGAGCTTTCCTTTTTACCAGGTGTTATGAGATGGAAAAAAGACTGAAGACCCCGGATCTCTTCAAGTTCCCTTTCTTTGAAGCAATTTGTTGGTTTGTGGCCAAAAACCTACTTGAAACTTTGAAAGGTAAAAGTCAGACTTCTTCTTTATGTGATGTTTAAAGCTAAATGCTTGCAAACTTATCGATTCTCTATTTCATTTGTCCAGAGCTAAGAGAAGATGGCTTCCATCCTCCAAACTATTTAAAGCATGGTGTGAAGGCATTAATTTCTGCTTTAAAGACCTGGATGAAAAAAGAAGTAAGTGACAACGTTGGAGATCTGAGTTTTGGGGGATGGGATTATTAAAGGGGTTGTTTCACTTCAGTAAGTTGCATATAGGGCAGCACGGTGGCTCAGTGGTTAGCATTGGTGCCTAGCAGCGCTGGGGTCCTAGGTTCGAATCTGACCAAGGACAACATCTGCATGGAGTTTGTATGTTCTCCCCGTGTTTGCGTGGGTTTCCCCTGGATTCTCCGGTTTCCTCCCACACTCCATACTGATAGGGACCTTAGATTGTGAGCCCCATTGGGGACAGTTGGATGCTAATGTCTGTAAAGCGCTGCGGAATATAGTAGCGCTATATAAGTGCATAAAATTTATCATGTAGAGGAAGTTAATACAAGCCACTTACTTTTTGATTACCCATATTGCCTCCTTTGCTGGCTGGATTCATTTTTGGGTGCATTTTGTGACAGTACACCAGAAAGTCGGTCTGTGCCAGTCATGAGTTAGTGTAGATTTGAACTCTCTAGCATAAATTATAGTGTATCTGTTCTGCCATGGGAGGCCATGCCCTCTTTTGATAAGCCCTGCCTGCTGTTCTCACTGCTTTTGAAAAGTGGGGAGAAGTGTAAGAAATTGCAAATTGTAGTGCAAGTATGGTGTGAACGACCCCAGGGATGTGCCTGAAATAAAGAACAAGTAAGCACTTGGCTTACAGATCCTGTGCCACCGTTCCAGATCTCCTGGCCTGGCTCTATTTACCCGGCTGTAAAGTTGACGTCCTGTCGACAACACATGACTGGCTGGTTTTGTCAGGTTCACTGCTGAGGCCATTGATTAGCTGCAGTGGTCACCTGTTGTTGACATGATGTCACCTGTTGTTGACATGATGTCACTGCTGCAGCCAGGTAAATGGAGCTCGGCCAGGAGGTGATGTGGGATCTGTGAGATAAGTACTTACCAGTTGTTGTTTTTTATATTTTAGGCAGATACCGGTGGTTGTCCGGTCTTGTCCTGAAACCGGACAACCCCTTTAAAAGTATTGTAAAACCTGTGAGGATTCGGCCTCATAGAGTTGAAAGGTAACCCTCAAGCAGTCTCCACTTGAGGGAGCTCAAGAGCTTACTGTATGGGGTTTTATTATTCAGTTCAGTGTATAAGCTCTATACAGTAAAGTTTTGGCGACTTTGCTGTGGTCACATTCACTTTAATATGACCCTCTCCTGACACTTTTCTCTCTTTCCAGTCTGTAGCAGAACATGCTTTTGAAATCCCAGAAAACATCAGACCCGGGAATCTTGTCAAAGAGCTTTCTAAAATTATTCGCACTGTTGAGGTAAGAACCGTATACTAGGTTTATTGTAACTGATGCTGATAGACTTGATGAAGCTTCCTATATGAGCTGATCTGGATTCCTGCGCGCTATATTTTCCATGTGCAGATAAAAGGGCATCATGTCCCTTGATAAAACTCTTCTAGATTGTGTGCAGAAACTGTGCAAATATTTCCATTATACCTTATTTTGGTGTAAGATCCACTCCTGGGTTTGTATAACAATCACTAATGTGTGAATAAGGCCGCATCGGTAGATATATGTTTAACTAGCCTCGGAGCGTTCTGCGCTATCTAAAAGGTAGACATTCTCAAAAAAGGCATTCGATAAGAAGTTGGTACAATTGATACCAGGGTATTGCGAGTTGTAACAGTACAGGAGAATATAAGAAACTTTGTAATATATCTTATCAGAGAAAGATGCTTCCTTCTCATCTTACCAGACTCCTCTCCTGCTCTCCACATCGCTATCTCTCAAGTCACTGCTCAAACCCATCTTCATGGTTGCCTATTCACTGACAGGTTAGATTATATAAAAGTCTATGGAGGGAGGAGGAGAAAGGAGAGACGGTTTTAACCACCTCAGCCCCTATAGCTTAAACACCCTTAATGACCAGGCCACTTTTTACACTTCTGACCTACACTACTTTCACCGTTTATTGCTCTGTCATGCAACTTACCACCCAAATGAATTTTACCTACTTTTCTTCTCACTAATAGAGCTTTCATTTGGTGGTATTTCATTGCTGCTGACATTTTTACTTTTTTTGTTATTAATCGAAATTTAACGTTTTTTTTGCAAAAAAATTACATTTTTCACTTTCAGGTGTAAAATTTTGCAAAAAAAACGACATCCATATATAAATTTTTCTCTAAATTTATTGTTCTACATGTCTTTGATAAAAAAAAATGTTTGGGTAAAAAAAATGGTTTGGGTAAAAGTTATAGCGTTTACAAACTATGGTACAAAAATGTGAATTTCTGCTTTTTGAAGCAGCTCTGACTTTCTGAGCACCTGTCATGTTTCCTGAGGTTCTACAATGCCCAGACAGTACAAACACCCCACAAATGACCCCATTTCGGAAAGTAGACACCCTAAGGTATTCGCTGATGGGCATAGTGAGTTCATAGAACTTTTTATTTTTTGTCACAAGTTAGTGGAAAATGATGATTTTATTTTTTTTTCTTACAAAGTCTCATATTCCACTAACTTGTGACAAAAAATAAAAACTTCTATGAACTCACTATGCCCATCAGCGAATACCTTGGGGTGTCTTCTTTCCAAAATGGGGTCACTTGTGGGGTAGTTATACTGCCCTGGCATTCTAGGGGCCCAAATGTGTGGTAAGTAGTTTGAAATCAAAATCTGTAAAAAATGGCCGGTGAAATCCGAAAGGTGCTCTTTGGAATATGGGCCCCTTTGCCCACCTAGGCTGCAAAAAAGTGTCACACATCTGGTATCTCCGTACTCAGGAGAAGTTGGGCAATGTGTTTTGGGGTGTCATTTTACATATACCCATGCTGGGTGAGATAAATATCTTGGTCAAATGCCAACTTTGTATAAAAAAATGGGAAAAGATATTTCTCTCACCCAGCATGGGTATATGTAAAATGACACCCCAAAACACATTGCCCAACTTCTCCTGAGTACGGAGATACCAGATGTGTGACACTTTTTTGCAGCCTAGGTGGGCAAAGGGGCCCACATTCCAAAGAGCACCTTTCGGATTTCACCGGTCATTTTTTACAGATTTTGATTTCAAACTTCTTACCACACATTTGGGCCCCTAGAATGCCAGGGCAGTATAACTACCCCACAAGTGACCCCATTTTGGAAAGAAGACACCCCAAGGTATTTCGTGATGGGCATAGTGAGTTCATGGAAGTTTTTATTTTTTGTCACAAGTTAGTGGAATATGAGACTTTGTAAGGAAAAAAATAAATAAAAATAAATCATCATTTTCCGCTAACTTGTGACAAAAAATATAAAATTCTAGGAACTCGCCATGCCCCTCACGGAATACCTTGGGGTGTCTTCTTTCCAAAATGGGGTCACTTGTGGGGTAGTTATACTGCCCTGGCATTCTAGGGGCCCTAATGTGTGGTAAGTAGGTAAATGACCTGTGAAATCCGAAAGGTGCTCTTTGGAATGTGGGCCCCTTTGCCCACCTAGGCTGCAAAAAGTGTCACACATGTGGTATCGCCGTATTTAGGAGAAGTTGGGCAGTGTGTTTTGGGGTGTCTTTTTACATATACTCATGCAGGGTGAGAGAAATATCTCGGCAAAAGACAACTTTTCCCATTTTTTTATACAAAGTTGGCATTTGACCAAGATATTTCTCTCACCCAGCATGGGTATATGTAAAATGACACCCCAAAACACATTGCCCAACTTCTCCTGAGTACGGCGATACCAGATGTGTGACACTTTTTTGCAGCCTAGATGCGCAAAGGGGCCCACATTCCTGTTATGAGGGCATTTTTAGACATTTGGATCCCAGACTTCTTCTCACGCTTTAGGGCCCCTAGAATGCCAGGGCAGTATAAATACCCCACATGTGACCCCATTTTGGAAAGAAGACACCCCAAGGTATTCAATGAGGGGCATGGCGAGTTCATAGAATTTTATTTTTTTTGGCACAAGTTAGCGGAAATTGATTTTTTTATTTTTTTTTCTCACAAAGTCTCCCTTTCCGCTAACTTGGGACAAAAATTTCAATCTTTCATGGACTCAATATGCCCCTCACGGAATACCTTGGGGTGTCTTCTTTCCGAAATGGGGTCACATGTGGGGTATTTATACTGCCATGGCATTCTAGGGGCCCTAAAGCGTGAGAAGAAGTCTGGAATATAAATGTCTAAAAAATTTTACGCATTTGGATTCCGTGAGGGGTATGGTGAGTTCATGTGAGATTTTATTTTTTGACACAAGTTAGTGGAATATGAGACTTTGTAAGAAAAAAAATAATAATTTCCGCTAACTTGGGCCAAAAAAATGTCTGAATGGAGCCTTACAGGGGGGTGATCAATGACAGGGGGGTGATCAATGACAGGGGGGTGATCAGGGAGTCTATATGGGGTGATCACCCCCCTGTCATTGATCACCCCCCTATAAGGCTCCATTCAGATGTCCGTATGTGTTTTGCAGATCCGATCCATGTATCAGTGGATCCGTAAAAATCATATGGACATCTGAATGCAGCCTTACAGGGGGGTGATCAATGACAGGGGGGTGATCAATGACAGGGGGGTGATCAGGGAGTCTATATGGGGTGATCACCCTCCTGTAAGGCTCCATTCAGATGTCTGTATGTGTTTTGCGGATCCGATCCATGTATCAGTGGATCCGTAAAAATCATACGGACGTCCGAATGGAGCCTTACAGGGGGGTGATCAATGACAGGGGGGTGATCAGGGAGTCTATATGGGGTGATCACCTCCGTCATTGATCACTCCCCTGTAAGGCTCCATTCAGACGTCCGTATGTGTTTTGCGGATCCGATCCATCTATCAGTGGATCCGTAAAATTCATACGGACCTCTAAATGGAGCCTTACAGGGGGGTGATCAATGACAGGGGGGTGATCAGGGAGTCTATATGGGGTGATCAGGGGTGATCAGTGGTTCATAAGGGGTTAATAAGTGACAGGGGGGGGTGTAGTGTAGTGTAGTGGTGTTTGGTGCTACTTTACTGAGCTACCTGTGTCCTCTGGTGGTCGATCCAAACAAAAGGGACCACCAGAGGACCAGGTAGCAGGTATATTAGATGCTGTTATCATAACAGCGTCTAATATACCTGTTAGGGGTTAAAAAAAATCACATCTCCAGCCTGCCAGCGAACGATCGCCGCTGGCAGGCTGGAGATCCACTCGCTTACTTTCCGATCCTGTGAGCGCGCGCACCTGCGTTCACAGGAAATCTCGCGTCTCGCGAGATGACGCACTGATGCGTCCAGGAGGAATGAGTCAACCACCTTCCGGACGCATCCGTGCGTTAGGCGGTCGGGAGGTGGTTAAAAGACAGGCAGAGGCAGAGAAACTGACTGCTGCTGATTTAGTCTTAATTCAGTGCTGTATTCACATTTAAGCGGCTCAGTACTGCTGTATAATATCTTCGGTTATTGTTTCTTTTGGAGAGTGTGGTACAGAGAGTTACAAGAGCAGGATCTCCTTTTTCTCCATTTGTAGTCTATGGGTAGACATGAAACCAGCTACTCTCCTCCCACTAGCTGAGAAAAAATAGAAATACAGGCAGATAGCAGAGGGGGAAGCTGCTAAATCACTGCCAGATACAAGTCATATAATGGCCACTCACAGCTTATTCTTAAAACCTACCTCTAACAGCAGTTATACTGTAACATATTTATATATATATATATATATATATATTATATAAAGAGAAAATAATGGCGGCACTGGAGACAAGCAATATGGGTGCTAGGTCCAGGGATGTAGCTGCTTACCCCAGATGAACAATGACGAAAAAAGGACAGCACTCCAGGTAAAAAAGCAGTGGGGTTTAATCACCCATGTGAATGGCAACGTTTCAGCTCAAACAAGAGCCTTTTTCAAGCAATGAACACAGTGTATGCTGGGGTATATATAGTCCAACCCCCATTACATCATAATAAAATCAATCAACAACAAAGATTAGAAATAAAGTGCAGGAGTGCATATACAATATCAAAATACAGATACAAATGTGTAGTACCCATAGGCGAAAAAATCGCTACAGTGATATATCAAAAATATAATACATAGTGTACATAGGGAGGAACAAGAAATGATGATGCTGCAAAAAGGAGGGGAAAGCGGTGACACGATGAACGGCGCTGGGTATGTCACCGCTTTCCCCTCATTTTTGCAGCATCATCATTTCTTGTTCCTCCCACTTTGTGTACACCTGTCCCTAATCACTAATTACCTCTCTGTAGGTTATAATATGTACACTATGTATTATATTTTTGATATATCACTGTAGCGATTTTTCGCCTATGGGTACTACACATTTGTATCTGTATTTTGATATTGTATATGCACTCCTGCACTTTATTTCTAATCTTTGTTGTTGATTGATTTTATTATGATGTAATGGGGGTTGGACTATATATACCCCAGCATACACTGTGTTCATTGCTTGAAAAAGGCTCTTGTTTGAGCTGAAACGTTGCCATCCACATGGGTGATTAAACACCACTGCTTTTTTTACCTGGAGTGCTGTCCTTTTTTCGGCTATATATATATATATATATATACCATATATATATATATATATATATATATATATATATATATATATATATATATATATATATATAATATAATTCCATTCCAAGGCTAACTATAGACAGATCTAAAAAGTTGTGTACTTAGGAAAAAAAAGACCATATTTTCTAGAAGACCTTGAATCCTACAACCCTTTGTTAAAGAATAGGAAATAAAAAAAAAATTGGAATTTAGCATTATTGATACTTGACTAGAAATTAAAGCCATCCTCATTCCTTGCAGAACTACATTGTATTGCCTACTACAGAGCATGTAGGGACTGTGATCTCCCTGCAGAATTCATATTGTGAAATCTCTCATTATGCCAGCTACTTTATGGAGCACAGTGTCCGTTGTTGTGCTTGACAAACTTTTATTTTTAATTGGGAAATATGGTTTGGGAACAGCTTGTCATGCTAGAGATTCACATCTGACCCCAGTCTTCAGCCTCAGAGGTCTTATGCAATACAGTTACTTTAATGCTTAAATATTTTTTGGAGTCAAACACTGCATTACTTTATTATAAGCACATTCTAAAATGGCATTTATTATTTATAATGGCTCGATTTGTCTATGGGGCAAGCATTAAGGTAAATAAAATGACTGCTTCCCTATTAGCACACACACAACCTGTCCTAATTACAAGGCTGAATTGGTTACTACAAAGCAGTTAGCTAGAGAGCTGTCTCGGGTCTACTCGCCGCTCTTGCTGTCACGAATAACAATCTTACATACAGGTAATGAATCAGCCTTGTATAGTAACTAGAGATGAGCAAATTTCATGTTGTGAAGTTCGTTCACGCTTCATTTGCTGGTAAAAGCAGAATTGCGTTATGGATTCCGTTAACACGGACCATAACGCAATTCTATGACGGCATGCTTAACGGAATGCCTTTAGAGGCATTCCGTTATTCATTCCGTCATAATAGAAGTCTATGGCCTGCATAACGGATCCGTCCCGTTTTCGTTATGCAGGAGAGGACTCCCCTGCATAACGGAAACCAGACGGATACGTTTTGCAGCCCATAGACTTCTATTATGACGGAATGAATAACGGAATGCCTCTAAAGGCATTCCGTTATGCATTCATTAATAGAATTGCGTTATGGTCCGTGGTAATGGAATCCATAGCGCAATTCTGCTTTTACCACCAAACAGAAGCGTGAACGAATTTCAAAATATGAAATTCGCTCATCTCTAGTAGTAACACAACAGTGAAAGTACAGGCAGCAGGAGTGGTGAGGAGAGCCAAGACGGCTATTTAGCTTACTGCTTTGAAGTAACCCGTCCAGCCTAGAACTATTAAGACTGGTTTTGTGTTTGCTAATAGGGCAGTGGCCATTTTATTTAACTTTGACGCTTGCCTCTTAAGAAAAAGAGCAATTATAAGTAGCTTTTATTATTTGGAAAAGTTTTTATAATAAAGTTATATTGTGTTATTTCCAGTAATTTTATTCATGTAAAAAATTAAAATCATACATAATCTAGTACATGACTACCTCTTTCTAGCACAGCTAGAACCAGCCCTGTTCCTCACATGTATCCAGAGATCTCCCCATTCATTGCTCCAATCTTCTAGACTTATTTCAAGCTGTCAGTTTAGGGAGTGTGGTATTTCTCAGGGGTGTGTCCTTTCTGCTCTAGCTGGTGGCAGTTGAAGGATGGAAATGAGCATGTGCTTCCATCTCAGTGAGCAGGACAGAGAAATTAGAAAAAGAGCAAACAGCAGGTGGCGCTATACAGACAGATTTCATTGAATAACTCAGTAGCTATAATACATTTTTAATTACAAAAGTATTCAGATCCAGGTGCTGGTTTGGAAGCTGTAGAATATTTTTAATGGGACAACTCTTTTAATTCCCAGAGAACCCCTTTAAATAGTATGTCCAACATCGCACACTTTGTCATATACGCCCTTAACAATTTAAGTTGAGCTTCTAGAATGCAGGGAATGGGCAGTTTTTCTTACATCAGATGACAGCACTTTATAGAATACAAATCACAGGAGGCCCTAAATAAGCAGAGAATGCTGGGAGATTTCAGCTTTGACATCTGCCAAAGAATTACTGTATGCAGTATGTAATGAAGGAGATCACAAGTCATTATCTTTAGATAAAATGAAGTATAAAGGCTGTAAATAAATAAATGTGTTTGTTTGCAGGAGGAGGGGAGCAAGCCAGTCAAATCTCAGGTAATTCATGGGCTGTGTCCACTCTCCCGATCCCCACACGATAAGTCATCTCATCATTCCAAGCGGAAAGCAAGGCGGCTGCGGGACCATACGAACAAAGCCCCCTCAAATCTTGATATCCTGGAGCATCATACTCGGGAGGTGTTGAAAAGGTTGGAGATGTCTCCCTGGCAGGAGGTAAGCATCCATTGATTATGGGCCATAGGTGGTATCTGGTACTGCATCTATGCTCCATTAGAGTGAATGGGGCTGAACTGTAATACTGCACATAACCTGTTGACAAGTGTGGAGCTGTGTTTTGGGGGGAAAGGGGGTTAAGAAGCCAGAATTTTCTAACCCTGGACAACTCTTTTCATTTTTGTAATTTTTTTTATTTTTTTTTAGGATATGGGAACTTATAAATTGAATATGAAATCGCTACAGCCATCATCCCTGATGCTGGACAAAAAGATGAAAGACAATGACTTCCATCTGCTACTTTCCAGTGGAAGAATAGTAGGGTATGTGGAAGGACCTGCTTATTTCATTTAATGTTTGTGTGTCGTTAAAATATATCCACAGTATCCCCCATAACAGTGACCTCTACAGCACCATGCCCCCTTAACAGTGAACTCCACTGCCCCTCACCCCTTAACACTGACCCCCCCCCCAGTGCTCCGCCACCTTACAATGGGACGTCTACAGCAGCCCGTCTCCTTAACTTTGAGCTTCACAGCAGCCCACCCCTTTAACAGTGAGTTTCACAGCACCTCACTCCCTTGACGTTGACCTTCTCAGGGACACGCCCCCTTAACAGTGACCAATACAGCACCCCGCCCCCTTAGCAGTGACCTCCACGTTGCCCCGCCCCCTTAGCAGTGACCTCCATGTTGCCCCGCCCCCTTAGCAGTGACCTCCATGTTGCCCCGCCCCCTTAGCAGTGACCTCCACGCTGCTCCGCCCCCTTAGCAGTGACCTCCACGCTGCTCCGCCCCCTTAGCAGTGACCTCCACGCTGCCCCGCCCCCTTAGCAGTGACCTCCACGCTGCCCCGCCCCCTTAGCAGTGACCTCCACGCTGCCCCGCCCCCTTAGCAGTGACCTCCACGCTGCTCCGCCCCCTTAGCAGTGACCTCCACGCTGCTCCGCCCCCTTAGCAGTGACCTCCACGCTGCCCCGCCCCCTTAGCAGTGACCTCCACGCTGCCCCGCCCCCTTAGCAGTGACCTCCACGCTGCCCCGCCTTCTGCTCATGTTCTTGTGAAATTTAACATTATATTTTAACTTCTGTTCTTCATGAATTAAAAAGTGCTAGATTATAAAACTTTCTGGATTATCAGATGCTAGATTAGAGTTGATTTACAGCAGTGTATCTTTTTAATTACAGTACCGTGTACATTTGGTTAGTATTGCAGCACACCATAAAATACTAATGTATTGCTTACAGTAGTCACTGTATGCTTACAGTACTGATCCTGAGTGACTCCCTATAATTATACTATACTCTAGAGCAGCACTCACTATTCTGCTGGTGGAGTCACTGTGTACATACATTACTTATCCTGTACTGATCCTGAGTTACATCCTGTATTATACACCAGAGCTGTACTCACTATTCTGCTGGTGCAGTCACTGTGTACATACATTGCATAGGTCTAATGCACACGACCGTTGTTGTGGTCCGCATCCGAGCCGCAGTTTTTGCGGCTCGGGTGCGAACCCATTCACTTCAATGGGGCCACAAAAAATGTCCGCATCCGTTGCTCCGTTACGTATATAACATATAGCATTTCCTATTCTTGTCCGTTTTGCGGACAAGAATAGGCATTTCTACAATGGGCCGCATGTTCCGTTCCGCAAATTGCGGAAGGCACACGGGCGGCTTCCGTGTTTTGCGGACCGCAAAAAACTGAACAGTCGTGTGCATGAGGCCTTATCCTGTACTGATCCTGAGTTACATCCTGTATTATACTCCAGAGCAGCACTCACTATTCTGTTGGCGCTAATAGCACTGCTATTTTGCTGTTTTATATAAATTGCGTTGTGTAGTCAAGGGTCACGATGTTAATAACAGATCTCTTCAGGAAAATAGTTTTCTGAATTGAATTCAGGGGGTGTTTTATCCAACATACGAATTTAAAGATGATCGATGATCATCCCATATGTTTTCATCTACACAGAGATGAGAGACAACCGTTCACTGACCGGAGTCTTTACACTGCGGATAGCGAGGATGAAGATGATCGGGCTAGATTGAAAAAGACAAAGGACATCAAATTGGAGAAGCCATGCTCCAGTTCGGAGGCAGATGATAAAGCTGAAAATCAGAAACCACTAAATAGTATGTGCACATCTGCTCTTATTACCCCTACAGACTCTACAGAGTGCCTTATTGCTATAAAATGCTAAATATATATATATATTTATTTTCCCTCAGTGTTTTTTGAAAGCGTCAAGTCAGAGCTCAGGTACAGACCCACAGAATATTCCGATATCTCTGATTCTGAAGGATCCGAAGCCAATTGCACTAACCAGGTACGCAGGATCAGAGCTGCTCATGCTTACTCTACATGTTTCTCTACGCAGTGCTATCTAGATCCGCTATAGTGTTCTCTGCCAATATAGTGTTCTTTGCCCCTTCCCCGCGCCATCGGCAGGCGCGCTTTGCCCCTTCCCCGCGCCATCGGCAGGCGCGCTTTGCCCCTTCCCCGCGCCATCGGCAGGCGCGCTTTGCCCCTTCCCCGCGCCATCGGCAGGCGCGCTTTGCCCCTTCCCCGCGCCATCGGCAGGCGCGCTTTGCCCCTTCCCCGCGCCATCGGCAGGCGTGCTTTGCCCCTTCCCCGCGCCATCGGCAGGCGCGCTTTGCCCCTTCCCCGCGCCATCGGCAGGCGCGCTTTGCCCCTTCCCCGCGCCATCGGCAGGCGCGCTTTGCCCCTTCCCCGCGCCATCGGCAGGCGCGCTTTGCCCCTTCCCCGCGCCATCGGCAGGCGCGCTTTGCCCCTTCCCCGCGCCATCGGCAGGCGCGCTTTGCCCCTTCCCCGCGCCATCGGCAGGCGCGCTTTGCCCCTTCCCCGCGCCATCGGCAGGCGCGCTTTGCCCCTTCCCCGCGCCATCGGCAGGCGCGCTTTGCCCCTTCCCCGCGCCATCGGCCGGCGCGCTTTGCCCCTTCCCCGCGCCATCGGCAGGCGCGCTTTGCCCCTTCCCCGCGCCATCGGCAGGCGCGCTTTGCCCCTTCTTCCCGATAAGTCCCCAGCGCCAGTGAAATAAAATACTTATCTCTCCTGTAGGGGAGCTGCCGGCACTTCAGAGATCTTTACATGCTGCACTGGGACCTGACATCACACAGCGTCAGGTTATAGTGAGCGCTTATGTGCACTATGTCCTGACGATGTGTCAGAATCCAGTGCAGCGCGGTGCCGGCCATTGGGTGACCACGGAGCGGTAATAGCAAGTGCTTCACTTACGCTCCGTGGTCACATGACATAAACTAATCCTCGATGCAAAAATTATCAAAAAATTGTTTCAGTCCTACACTACAATGAGGGAGATTGTGGATGGAAATATATAATGAGGGATGTACCATGGATGACACTGTATGACGATAGATATACAGTGCAACCTACAGTATCTCCCTCATTACATACTGCTCATGCACAGTACAATGACATGTACTGTGCATGGCTATATATAATGCAGAAGGTACTGTGGACAGCACTGTATAGTGAGAGGTATTGTGAATGGCACTATATAATGAGGGAGGTACTGTGTATGGCACTGTATAATGAGGGAGGTACTGTGTATGGCACTGTATAATGAGGGAGGTACTGTGTATGGCACTGTATAATGAGGGAGGTACTGTGCATGGCACTATATAATGAGGGAGGTACTGTGTATGGCTATATATAATGCAGAAGGTACTGTGTATGGCACTGTATAATGAGGGAGGTACTGTGTATGGCACTGTATAATGAGGGAGGTACTGTGTATGGCACTGTATAATGAGGGAGGTACTGTGTATGGCTATATATAATGCAGAAGGTACTGTGGACAGCACTGTATAGTGAGAGGTATTGTGAATGGCACTATATAATGAGGGAGGTACTGTGAATGGCACTGTATAATGAGGGAGGTACTGTGTATGGCACTGTATAATGAGGGAGGTACTGTGTATGGCACTGTATAATGAGGGAGGTACTGTGAATGGCACTGTATAATGAGGGAGGTACTGTGAATGGCACTGTATAATGAGGGAGGTACTGTGAATGGCACTGTGTAATGAGGGAGGTACTGTGTATGGCACTGTATAATGAGGGAGGTACTGTGTATGGCACTGTATAATGAGGGAGGTACTGTGTATGGCACTGTATAATGAGGGAGGTACTGTGTATGGCACTGTATAATGAGGGAGGTACTGTGTATGGCACTGTATAATGAGGGAGGTACTGTGTATGGCACTGTATAATGAGGGTACTGTGGATGGCACTATATTTAGAGGTACTGTGGATGGCAATATATAATGTGAGAACATTATAGGTCACCTCTTATAGAAGGGGGTATGTGATATGAAAATTTGGACAGAAAAAGGCTGCAGAGACATTGGGCTCCATCTGTTCTATAATTTATATCTTAGTTTCTGTCTGCCGTCTTGAATTCCTGCAGAGAAAATTAGCCTATTTAGCAATTTTAGAAGGAATTCTGGGTACATAACCTCTTCACTTACACGTAGATATGTTATAATGGGAATAGGAAAAACCACCACTGTGAATTTCAAGGGTGATGCATAATTCAGTGCCATGTGTGCTTTCACTATTGGCTTACATGAAGAAAAAAAGATCCTCAGCCGATCAATGTGTTTTTTTTTTTAAATAACTAAAGGTCATTAGGTTTCATGATCTCAGTTTCCATTCTCTGCCAGTGTCCCATGTTAATGCCATTATCGGAAATGTTCTTGGCTGTTCTGGGAATACCTAGGCTCCAGAAGTGTAATCTACTTAGAGTTATTTCTGTGGTTCTCACAGTGCCATCTAGTGGCTCATATTGTTGCTTTCATCTGAAGTGGGTTCTCTGGTATTTCATGTTCTGCATGGTCTCAATATTTCTGCAGAAAAGCGCCTCAGAAGATTCGGACAGCTCAGGTGATGAGCAGCCGCAGGAAGACACAACTGATCTCAAGGAAGAGGACACGGAGGCAACCTTTTATGATGATCACTGCTGGTCTCCTGGTGAAACTCCACAAAAAAGGTAAGAATCAACACTCATCATTTTAAGGGGGCACTTCTGTAGTGGTGATCTTTCTCCCTGCTCAAGACATTGCATTGGAATCAAGGTTATGTTTTTCATGTCTTACAGTGAGTTTCCTAGGTCAACCAGCATGGTGGAGGATGCAGTTGAGGGCATGCTTACAATGGCATCTTTGCACTACCCCTCTCAGACCCCAGCAGCAGAAAGAAGCACAGGCTGCAAAATGGGTCTTGTTTATCCTCAGTTGCACATCAAATTCTCTCAGAAGGACTCTCAAGAGCCAAAATTGGTGAACAATGGTAAGAAATGTTGTGTGCACGTTTTATCATCTATGTAACCAAATCATGTGATCCTCATGGTTAATGGAATTCATGGTCTACGCGAAATAGTAATATTAATAGGCTTTTATTACGGACGTCCACAGAAATGGCAAAGATCAGGATTGGTCCCCCCCCACCTTCACCAAATATACTGGGCCTTAAAAAATGTAATGCATCGTACTGATCTTTTGTGTGTTCTCATTTTATAATATATCTGTAGTTGGCATGTTTGTTTCCCAAACTGGATAAATGATATAAATCTGTCTGCATAAAGCCACCACAAGGGGGAGTAAAATGCATATGAATGTATACAGCTTGTGTGGAACTCAATGGGAGCTCCATAAGTCTGTAGGCAGTGAGCTCTCCTTAGTGGAAGGGTTATGGCAAGCAGAGCCTCATACCAGTTGTGTGCCCTGTTTCTATGATACACACCACTGGCTTTCATATTAAGAAGGGTCTGGATATTTCCCTTTCCTTAGAGATTCATCCCTATGTATATCTAGTCATCAGGGTTATAAGGATATGGCGTCCCCACATAATGTGAACACAGCTTAGGGTATAGGGCTCCAAAGCACCTAAAATCCTCAACAAATAGTCTTAAATATAAACCATTTTATGTATAGAGCCCCTTTGCAGATCTATGTGTCTCAGTAGTAACAAGTCTATGCACAAACACTGTGTAGTCTGGTCCAGGAGTCATACTCTTTTCTACCTGTCCCCTACTTCATGTATGTATTCCATGTATTTCTCTGTCGCTCTTCAGTCAAGGTTGTACATGTAATTTATTTTATTTTTTTCAGGTCACCATGGCAGTGAGGACACAGGGCTGACCACTTCAGATTGGATTAGTCAGATGAATTCATCTTGCGGGTTGGATCCTCAGGTAAGCAACAAGAAGATCCGGAGGCGCAAGTTTCTACTTATTTCCAAAGCCGATGTTACTGTTTTGCGGCAACTTTTAAGACTGTTCCTTGTCTTACCACAGGACTTCTGCAAAGCTGCAAAATCTCAGAGGCATGAACATTCTTCAGATTCCAGCAGACACCCTCTCAAGATAAAACGCTATTCAGAAAGTAAAGGCTGGGACTCTCCAAGATACCACCACGATGATAAATCTGACCAGGAGGGCAGCCTAAGTTCTGGGGGCTGTGACTTTAGCGAAGGAAGCTTGAGTCCAGATAGGATATATGGAGACACTTCACCAACCGTGCCCCTGCACCCAACAAAGAGACCTGCCTCAAACCCACCCCCTATTAGTAACCAGGCAACTAAAGGTACAAAGATCTCACAGGTGTCCTTAAAACTAGTCACGCTATTGGTCTCCAGAGCTTGTCCTAACTGGCAGCCCAGTTTTACAGTGCAGCTCCAAGACAATTTATACGCTTCACACCTAAAGGTTCACCACAATAGTCTGGACTCCAGACTAATATATTTTACCTGCCCTGAGAGGATTGTGTAGGCTGGATACAATTGTAGAAATGTCTCCTCTGTGAGAGGTTTAAAGTCTGTACCAGCCTCACCACCACGATGGGTAGCATTCTTGCACCCTAGAGTAGTCCTTGATGTCAGACTTTTTAATTATCTTTTCTAATTATATAATACATATTATATCTAATACCAATTTAATATTATCTAATACTGATTGTTATGATGGTCCCACATATTTCTACCCCAATGCTAGATTAATGGTTTCTGGATGATGAAATGAGTTGTGTAGTTCTTACTAACATTTCTATATTTTTAATTTTTTTGTATTTTAGGTAAAAGGCCAAAGAAGGGCATGGCAACTGCCAAGCAACGCCTGGGTAAAATACTGAAGCTCAATCGACATGGTCACACACGCTTCTTTGTTTGATGCTCACGTTCTTGCTGTTTTTCATTCATACAACAGTATTGAGGAGAGCGGAGGCCTGGAGCCTTTTGCCTTTCTTCTACCAAGGGTAGAAGTACCACACCATACACTGCCTGATGAACAAAGATAGTTTATGTTGGTTTTTATTTTAATTTTCATGTATTTTGCTTTCACTGTGCCACACCCACTCAGCAATAACCGGAGGAGATCCAGGATTCTTGTGTGGTAGTTGGACCTTTCTACCTTTGGAATTGGAATCGAATTTTGTTTGCTCTTCTAATTGTTCTCTGAATTTTTACATTGTGCAGCTGGGGGTGGATGGCAGCGGAGGGCACGCAAGGTGCTTTGTGTTCTTCAATAATTTATTGAAACTGTTTTGTTTTTTTTTGTTTTGTTTTTTTAAGATTATTTTTTTTGCTTCCAGAAAATCTTTTTTTTCTCATTTTTAATTATTTATTTCAGAGAATTTCTGAGGGTCGTAATAATTTTTTTAGATTTTAAATAATGTGAATTTTTTTCTGTTTGTAATTTTTTTTATGTCTAATATATATATTTTTTATTTCTATGTAATGAATGGGAGGGCAGCAAATTTGAGGAGATTTGTTTTCTTTTACTTGATATTCAGGATGTAGTCTTAAACAGGGATTTGATGCATTTTTATTCTTTGTAAATAACATCAAATGCTATTTTATTTGCTGTTTTTAAGCATTTTCTTTTTTTTTTGCTGTTTATTATTTTTTCCAATTGTTTGTAATTTGTAAGCTATTGGCAGTGTCATGGCCAAGCAAAAAGTCAACACTGTATTTTATTAATAGGTGGGAGATGATCTTTTTCTGGAGATTACGCTATGATCTTCCTGGGAGATATAAGGGCTAAGCTAATTTTGCTCTTTTTATTTTTTATTTTTTTGTTTGTATTCTTTTTTACAAGTCCTTTTTAGCATATTTTGTCCTACATTTTCTTTGTATTCATAGGGTGTACAGTTTTATGCTAGAAAGAGTTGGTTTCTGTTATAGAATCTTATCTTTAATTCATTTGTGGGCTTTATACTTTTTATTTATTTTTCGGTGTACCCTTGCAAAAATTCTCCTTTAATATTGCAGTCTTACTGTAAGGAAATGCTTTAAGCTAACTGGTAAAGTCAATCTGCTTTATTTGGAGTCTTGCGTCTGGGGTTTCTGGATTATTATTATTTTTTATTATTTTTTTTTAAATATAAAAGCTTTATTGATCTAGACATTGCATCAAACACGCAGCCTTTCAATAAAACTACATGGATCTCAGGGTAAATGAATTTGGAAGATGGCAGAAAGGTGGCAGGTACCTGTTGTCAGGTTATATCAGGCCCATCACTTATCTTCCATACCCCACCCCTCCTTGGCATTAAATGTTCCACCATTGGCTCATGGGGAAAAAGAACTTTTATTACATTGAGCCTATTTCATTTCTTGTATAGGTTACATTTTTCTGTGTTTTTTCTTTTTTTGTTTCTGTATATGTATGCATCAACTTCGTACCTTTTTCTGTGCCAGTCTCCGCAATTGAAAACAAATGCCGGTTTTGATTCACTTGTATATAAAGCCGATTCTAGATTTTGTATTTCTTGTAATATAAAATTAAATATTTAACATTTTCCTCTTTTTTATTTTTATTTTATGTCTGTATTATGTATTCTTTTCACTGTGTCTTGACAATGGATAGTAATTCAGTGATTCCAGGGAAAAAAAATAATAAATGCCACCATTCACTTCATTAATGATACCAGCAAGTTAAAAAGCCATTGAGAGCTTTCATGGCTCAAGTTTACGGTTTTCTCACTGAAGCCGCAATTCAGGCATTTTTACCTATTCCCCCCCAACATAGATATTGATTTAATTTGTAATTTTCTTTTTTATTTTTTTTTTGCTTCCTTTTAAGATAAAAACGTGGTCAGAAAGGCCATGCCAAATACGGACATTCTCCATATCACAAGGTGAACCATCCAAAAATATAATCTTCCTCTCTCAAACTTGCTAAAAATCTAAATTGCATAAAAGTATTACCCTACACTTTTTATGTAATTGGCAATTTCTTCTCTTTATGTGAACATTTTTATCTGTGTGAGCTTTCTTGGGGGAAGAAAAAGCCAAACACCAAAGAAATCTATTCTCCGAGAAATGCCATAGTGTCAGAGGCTGTGGTCAAACAAGACTGGCTTGCTTTACACAATTTTCTGCACATAAACCCATGATATGTGTCTCATTTTTATTTCCTCCATGTAAATTTTTTTTAATAACCACAAAACTACTGCAGGTAGAATATTTTCAGTGTTATTCAAAGCCACTAAAAAAAGTATAAAAAATTATTTTTTTCTTGTGCAGCTACTTAGTAACATTTTAAGAAAAAAATATTCTTAGATGAGTTCACTGGCCTTTAGTTTTCATTTTCTTTTTTTTTTATATATTTTTTAATTATTATTTTTTAAGTATTTGGAAGGTGGAAAACTGCTGAACCGCCAAGATTTTACTCGTGCTCTTGTTTGCAGGAGTTATTTGCACTGAATGCATCTGATCATACAGTAAATAAGAATGGAGGACGTTACAGAACTTGTTTTTTTATGATGATGGGATTCTGAATTTTATACAGAATATACCAAATGTGATTCTGCCTACAAATGTTTATAGCGGTGACCGAGATGAACATTTTTATCTGAGAACGTGATTTATACTCTAGAATCTCTCCTTTGCCCTTCATATGACTTTCTATTGAGCTTCAAGGCTACGACAAAGCACCTCAGTTACTTACCTATGCAGCTTCAAAGTGTCTACAAATGCCTACGTATACATTGCTATTTATGAGCCACAAATCAGCATTCTGTGTCCTGACTTTCTGTACTTGTACACAGGAGAGGATTTTTCAGTTTTTTTTTTTATATTGTGAAAATTAAAATGTTAAGAATAAAGGGACTCGCTAACCATTAACCATGAAATTTACATCTGTCCCCCTTTGATAAGTCGATGGGGTGAATTTCATGACCAGCTAACTGTGTTTTGCTATTTACAATGCTTTGTGAATTGTAGGTGAACAGGATATACAAAAAATCTCACCGCAGTCCCACAACCTTTTCTTTAATTTTTCCATTTTTTCTTTTTTTTTTTGTTAAATATTTCATATCAGTATCTCCCTTAATTTTTAAATGGTCTGTAAAAAGAATATGCATCTATCTGTAAATTAAATTTGGTGCATTTTTTAAATTCATTTTATTAGTGTTCTTCGAAGAGCATGGCACAAAAATCCAAGTTTCAGCATTAAGTAAAGATGAACCACTGTTAATAACGAAAAAAACATGTTATTAATGTAATATATTTTTGTTCTCCCCCCCCCCCCCCCCTCTTTTGGAACACACCACAGTATTCCACCACAGTGTATGTTTAACCTATGATCTTTGTGCTGTAGACATAGAGAAGGGTCTTTATGAATCTAGCTTTAAAGATAAATATTTAAAGTTGTGTGTTTTATACCTATCCTGTTCACCTGCAGGCAGGAATTAGTGTATATAATATAGAATTTATAGAGATCTCCTTTTGTATGTTTTTTTTACAGTGGCTCAAGAAGCACACAAAGTCATGAGTGTGTGTATATATATGTATGTGTGTATATATATATATATATATATATATATATATATATATATATATATATATACATACACACATACACACATACAATTAGTGTTTTCCTCACGTTATATCCATGTATGCATTCTCTGTATTCTATGAATTACTGTATTTTTTTAATTTATATGTAGCTAATAGTCGTGTTCTTTTTCCCTCCTTTCACCAGATTTGTGTGCTCTTTTATCTTTGAATGTGTAAATATCAGATTTGTAAATAAGGGCTTGTTTGAGGAAAAAAAAAAATTCCGAATGATCTCCGCTGTGTGTCGTTATTTCCTATATAAAGCTTGCCTTAGATATTCAGATAGTCTGATTCCTGCTATAGGTTGCTTTTAGAGATGAGCAAAGAGAGCTTCGGCTATTACATCCAAAGTCGCTTCTTTCATAAATTCGGATTAATACTGTACGGAGATCCGTCTCTGTACAGTATTAAAATGTATGGGGGCTCTGCAAAGTGACTTTGTTGAATAACTTCGGTAATTGATTTTTAAAGTAGAAAACCACTTTTAAAAGCAGAGTTTGGTTTCAAGTTTTAAAGTGGTTTTCCATTTGAAAAATCAATTACCAAAGTTATTCAATGAAGTCTCGCGAATAACTGACTTCGGCTCATCAGAGCCCAAACATTTTAATACTGTACGGAGACTGATCTCTATACAGTATGAATCCGAAGTTGTGACCGAAGCGTCTATAAACCAAGTATCTTTATGCCTTTGTGCATACAAAGAAAATGCAAACATGAAAAAGCTCTTCCACCCTTAATCTCATTTCCTTTGCTCCTATTTACAATTAAAAATGAGAAATACTTAAATCTTTCTGTCATGGGTCTGGCCCTGCATTTATTAGTGCAAAAAGAATATTAAAGAGGTTATGCCATGATTAGTGTAAAAAAAAAAAAAAATATCGGACATCATATAATACATGACAATGCCTTTATAACAAAACTAGAGTTACCCTTGTACTGCAGTTGGATCTAGAGAACTCCTGCTCCAGTTGCTCTGCCAAATTATCTTCAGTCTGGCAGCTCAGAGGGTGTGTCCTTTGTACTGCAGCTTTTTACCTGGAACTGCCAGAGCTTCTAAGGGCTGTTTCACACAAGCGAGTCCATTGCGGGAATCACGCTCCGTGTGTTAGTGTGATCCTGTGCTCTGGACTTGCAGGAGCGCACGGCATTATCATGATTTATAATGCTATGTGTCTCTGCTTGACCTTATTTCCACAGAATCATAGTGACATAAAGCTGAGTATGATTCTGTAGAAATAAGGTCAAGCAGAGACACATAGCATTATAAATCATGATAACGCCTGCAAGTCCAGAGCAGGGATCACACTCACACACAGAGCGTGATTCCCGCAATGGACTCGCTCGTGTGAAACAGCCCTAACAGACTATAGGGCTGGTGGCAATTAAAGATTTAAACTGCAAGTTTGACCAGCTCAGTGAGATGGACACAAAACAAGGAAAAGAACAAACAGCAGGTGGTGCTATACAGATAGATTTTATTGAATAGCTCACTGGCCATACAACATTTTTTATTACATGCAATTACAAAAGTATTCTGATTCAGGTGCTGGTTTAAGAAATGTTTCGTGATGCAACCCCTTTAAGGATGCCCCAATTGCTAGGCTATGCTCCCGCCATTAGCCAGCAGCAAAGATCAGTAGTCCCGTAGAGAATGAATGGAGTAACATTGCACCTGTTCAAACACTGCTCCATTCAGGGGACTCAGAAACCGCGGTCTTGTGATCGATCAGGCTCCCAGTGCTTGGACCCCACCAATCAGATCACCTGGAGATATGGGGAGAAGTTTATATCAGGTAGAAGCCCATTAACCCCCTCTATTCCTCTAGGATTTCTACAAGACTGCTTGTGTCAGGTTCATGCAGAATAGACTGTAGACTGAGAAACTATAATTTTTTTGCTTAAAGAAGCACTCCAGGTTTGTTTTTGTAAAATATATATATATATATATATATAACACCAACTCACCACCAGTATTCTAGCAGTGTAATTTGTCTCCCTCTAACTCAGTTGTCTATATATTTTGAACCTATACGTAATAGGAACCTGTTTGAGACCTCAAGTCTGACTATCCGCCCAGAGCCTGCTCTGATGTGTAGACAGGAACTGTGGCTGACTTTCTGTGAACTACAGGATGACATCACCAATCCAATTCCTCCTGGCAGCTGTCAGGCCCCACCCCTCCTTCCATATCACTGTATTCTTTTGAAGACATAATGTCTCTCCTGTCTAAAGGACCAGGAGTTCTGATATACAGTAGGTGTGTGTGTGTGTATATATATACAGAGATTAGCTGCAGTTATATACACCTCCTGACTCACACTACCTGTCTATGCCATCTCTGTGTGCTGACTCTCCAGTGTAGTTCTATGGGATGTAGCTTCACACTGGTCTCCCTGCCTCATGAATGTAAGAGCTGAGAGAGGAGACTGGCTCGAGCTGAATCACATAGGAATACATAGAGACGCTGCAGTGTGAGGAGACAGCAGCCATGGTCCTTACACAAAGCAGTGCTGTGTGGTGAGACTCCATCCCTCCGGTCTCTGCAAAACTAGGCATGATGGGGAGTGTAGGATTCAAATTTGAGGGGAGAAGGATCAAGATGGCTAACACCCCACAAATTACACATTAAATAAAATAGATATACACATTTTATACATCTTATTTAATAATAGTCTATCCTGCAATATATAGGCAAAGAAAAAAAACAAAGCACCTCTTTAATCATTCACTTCTAGATTAGGGTTGATTTAAGCAATGTTAATCCTATTATGGCCCTTTTTTCAGTAGACCCTTGGGCCCCCCTAAAGTTAATGTTTTACAAATTAAGCTGGTGTAAACTCCATAATTTTCTTTACTATGTGCAACCTTGTATGTTGAGAACAAACCTGTATATCATAACCTTGTAGCACTTTCAACCAGGTCTTTTTATCTAGTAGGTCTTTATTTCTTGAGGGATAACTTCCATCAATACTTGCATCTTCAATGTCAGGAAATCTGAAGTGGTTCAGATTAAAAGATTACCAGTAGCACACCAATCTATATAAATTATAACCTCCTGAGTTTTAGGGCAGGCTTTTAATGTTCTAATAAAAAATAGTCCTAATAAAAATAAAAAATAAACTAGGATTTCAGTAGTTAGAGGCTTGAACAATAAGATCAGCCTCTGTTATACTCCAGAGCTGAATTCACAATATTGCTGTAATGTGAAATGTTGACAGATTTGTTGTCAGACATGCCCCATGCACATGACCGTATGTGTTTTGCAGTCAAAACAGAGGACATCCGTATGCCATCAGTTGTTTTTTTTTTCTTGCGGATCCATTGTAACAATGCCTAAAACGGACAAGAATAGGACATGTTCTATTTTTTGGGCGGGTCTACAGAACGGACATACTGATGCGGACAGCACACGCTGTCCACATTTTTTGCGGACCCATTGAAATGAATGGGTCCGCATCCTATCCACACAAAAAAAACGGAACGGACACCGGAACAAACAATGTTCGTGTGCATGTAGCCTAACAGTTTAGCTGAGCTTTGATTATGGGAAAGGGAGAGTCCCACATACGATACCCATCCCAAAAAGCCTTTTCCGGATGGATTTTAGGGGGGAGGGGCATAATGTTTCAGGTGCTCTAGGGCCTCATCACATCAACCATAAGACTCTGATGCTTAAAGTTCCTGTGTTTGCAGCACCCGCTTGTGTTATGTACCAGGTTAAAGGGGTTGGCCAAGTTAATCTTAAATTTGTAAAATGTCGAAAAACAATCCATGTTTGCTCAATCCAAACATACATTACTTGGTACTCTCCCTGAGCTGCCTTGACAGTTCATGGCATTTTTTAGAAATTTAAGTCTAAGGCCCCTTTCACACGGGCGAGATTTCCGCATTGCACCCGCAGTGAATCCGGAACCAATCATTTCTATGGGGCTGTGCACATGAGCTGTGATTTTCAAGCATCACTTGTGCGTTGCGTGAAAATCGCAGCATGTTCTATATTGTGCGATATGTTTTTCTATATGTTCTATATGTTTTTCACGCAACGCAGGCCCATAGACGTGAATGGGGCTGCGTGAAAATCGCAAGCATCCGCAAGCAAGTGCGGATGCGGTCCGATTTTCACACACTGTTGCTAGGAGACTATCTGGATGGGGACCTGATCATTATTATTTTCCCTTATAACATGGTTATAAGGGAAAATAATAGCATTCTTAATACAGAATGCATAGTACAATAGGGCTGGAGGGGTTAAAATAAATAATTTAACTCTCCTTAATCCACTTGTTCGCGCAGCCTGGCTTCTCTTCTGTCTTCATCTTTGCTGTGCACAGGAAAAGGACCTGTGGTGACGTCACTACGCTCATCACATGGTCTGTCACATGGTAAAAGGTCATGTGATGAGTGCAGTGATGTCATCAAAGGTCCTATTCCTCAAAGAAGAAGACAGAAGAGAAGCCGGGCTGTGCGAACAAGTGGATGAGGTGAGTTAAATTATTTTTTAATTTTTTTTTAACCCCTCCAGCCCTATTGTACTATGCATTCTGCATTAAGAATGCTATTAATAAGGGAAAATAATATAATCTACACAACACCTATCCCAAACCCGAACTTCGGTGAAGAAGTTCGGCTTTGGGTACCAAACATGCCGATTTTTCTCACGCGCATGCAAAACGCATTACAATATTTTGCACTCGCGCTGAAAAATCATGCGTGTGCGTTGCGGGAACATGCATCTTTTTCCGCAACGCCCGTGTGAAACCAGCCTAAATTGGCCAACCTCTAAGTTTCTGGCCCAGTAATTAAAAGTATCCATAGATCCCACATTCTCCTCACTGAGGCCAAAGAGTGTTGGTCTGGCCTCCATCAAGCCGTTCAGACCTTTTTTTTTTTTATAGAATAATCTGCCAGTAAAAAAAAAAAAAAAAAAACTGATTATCATTTATTTATTTTTTTTAAACATGGAAGCCTGTGGGTGACAGAAAAATCATACGTATGTATAATGCAAATCCGAAGTGTAAGAATGTTCTTAGGCAGTATGCACTGGTACTATTCAGGCACAATGTACCTCTGCTATTTGTAAGTTATGATTTCCTTATTTTGTACTTTTTATAGTGGTGTTATAAGAACACTAGTGAATGTTATTTCGAGGGGCCTTTCACGGACCATAATACTCAGTCTCAAGAAGAGTGAAGGGGCCACCATAAATCTTGATCCAGTGTTGCTTATAAGACAAAAACAAGAAAGCAAATACTACTTACTGAAGATTTCCCTCAAGCGCTGGGGCTGTTGCTGTTTGTGGATAGTTAGGTAATACACTGGCAAACCACTCAATGTGATGAGGCAACCGATGCCGGTGTTCACTGGGTCAGAGTATAGCGACATTCCCACAATGAAGAGGCACATAGTGCTGAATACAATGGGTATGATCAGCGGAACCTTAAAAAGGGGCACGTGTTAACCACAACCTAGTTCTTAAAAGGAGGGAAACACTGCAGTAAAGTGGTAGAATACAACTAACCTTAAAGGGTCGAGGTAGATCGGGATGTTTTTGACTATGAATAATTAGGCCAATAGTGACTAATCCCATAAAAAGCCAACGAGAAAAGCTGTAAAAGTTCAAGAGTCCATAAAGGTCCCCAATACCAATCATCAGAAAAACCAGTGGCATCTGCAGAAGAAATACATGGAAAATAATTTATAGTTTAATGAGTGTGTGCAGTAATGCAAAGGATATTTACCACTTTGTGACCCCCAACATATTTATAGAACTGAGGTCATATGGGATAGAGGTTCATTTTAGGCCATCTGCACCCTCTATAGCTATGGTACACAACTACCAAGCTGCTACCTCTGCATCTCCTACAGCTATGCACCAGTTACAGTGACAACCATTTTCAAGCCAGGAATGTGAGTAATTGACATTTTATCTGTGCACAGGTTAGAATTGCATTGGAAAGTGAACAATTGAAAAAAAAATATATATATATCATACCATTAATAACAGGGCTGGAAGGGGTGTGTGTCTCCTGATGTGGATCATTGAGAACAAATTAGGCCAATGCCCTTCTCTGGAGGCCACAAACAGCATTCTGGGTATGAGAAACAATATTTCATAAGGTACACATTCCTTGCGTCACACACTTATAGCAGCTTGAGGGGGCATGGCTTAAGATACGACAATGGAGTACAATTGCCATGGCAAATGTAAGAATTGTAGCACACAGGCCACACTTCACATTTACTAAAGTTTTTTTTCCGGCCTATCCTTAGGATAGGTCTTCAGTATCTGATTGGTGGGGGTTGGGCACCTGGCAACCCTGCCAATTGCTGCTTACCAAGAACAGCAGTCTATTGGATAGTGGCTGTGCTTGGGATTGCAGTTCAGCCCCATTCTCTTGAATCATGCCAGGAGTCAGACCTCCACCGATCAGATACTGATGACATCTACTGAGAATAAGTCATCAGTATTAGGGCTCTTTCACACCTGCGTTCTTTTCTTCCGGCATAGAGTTCCGTCGTTGGGGCTCTATGCCGGAAGAATCCTGATCAGGATTATCCCCATGCATTCTGAATGGAGTGAAATCCGTTCAGGATGCATCAGGATGTCTTCAGGAACGGAACGTTTTTTGGCCGGAGAAAATACCGCAGCATGCTGCGCTTTTTGCTCCGGCCAAAAATCCGGAACACTTGCCGCAATGCCGGATCCGGAATTAATGCCCATTGAAAGGCATTGATCCGGATCCGGCCTTAAGCTAAACGTCGTTTCGGCGCATTGCCGGAGCCGACATTTAGCTTTTTCTGAATGGTTACCATGGCTGCCGGGACGCTAAAGTCCTGGCAGCCATGGTAAAGTGGAGCGGGGAGCGGGGGAGCAGCATACTTACCGTCTGTGCGGCTCCCGGGGCGCTCCAGAGTGACTTCAGGGCGCCCCAAGCGCATGGATCATGTGATCGCATTGGACACGTCATCCATGCGCATGGGGCGCCCTGACGTCATTCTGGAGCGCCCCGGGAGCCGCACGGACTGTAAGTATACCGCTCCCCGCTCCTACTATGGCAACCCGGACTTTAATAGCGTCCTGGCTGCCATAGTAACACTGAAAGCATTTTGAAGACGGTTCCGTCTTCAAATGCTTTCAGTACACTTGCGTTTTTCCGGATCCGGAGTGTAATTCCGGCAAATGGAGTACATGCCGGATCCGGACAACGCAAGTGTGAAAGAGCCCTTAAACACTTGGACTACCCTGTTAGGAGTCAGACTGTTTGGACAACAGTGGGGTGGAAAGGGGTGGTGGCTTAAGAGAAGCCAAAATGTAGGTGCACAATTCTGGCACAAAGTAAGTCACCGTACAGGTGGTATAAACTTAAGCAAGACAGTCTAAATGTATCATCCACTCAGCCACTGTGATAAATGTGGTGCATCTATTTGTCTAGTCTAGAGCAGGTCATACACATTCAGTAGCTGTCGGCTGAACATGTTCTCTCTTGACCCTCCACAACAACACTCTCATATACAGTACAGACCAAAAGTTTGGACACACCTTCTCATTCAAAGAGTTTTCTTTATTTTCATGACTATGAAAATTGTAGATTCACACTGAAGGCATCAAAACTATGAATTAACACATGTGGAATTATATACATAACAAACAAGTGTGAAACAACTGAAAATATGTCATATTCTAGGTTCTTCAAAGTAGCCACCTTTTGCTTTGATTACTGCTTTGCACACTCTTGGCATTCTCTTGATGAGCTTCAAGAGGTAGTCCCCTGAAATGATTTTCACTTCACAGGTGTGCCCTGTCAGGTTTAATAAGTGGGATTTCTGGCCTTATAAATGGGGTTGGGACCATCAGTTGCGTTGAGGAGAAGTCAGGTGGATACACAGCTGATAGTCCTACTGAATAGACTGTTAGAATTTGTATTATGGCAAGAAAAAAGCAGCTAAGTATAGAAAAACGAGTGGCCATCATTACTTTAAGAAATGAAGGTCAGTCAGTCAGCCGAAAAATTTGGGAAAACTTTGATAGTAAGGGCTCTTTGACTATGAAGGAGAGTGATGGGGTGCTGCGCCAGATGACCTGGCCTCCACAGTCACCGGACCTGAACCCAATCGAGATGGCTTGGGGTGAGCTGGACCGCAGAGTGTTGGAAGACGATTTCAGGGGACTTCCTCTTGAAGCTCATCAAGAGTGTGCAAAGCAGTAATCAAAGCAAAAGGTGGCTACTTTGAAGAACCTAGAATATGACATATTTTCAGTTGTTTCACACTTGTTTGTTATGTATATAATTCCACATGTGTTACTTCATAGTTTTGATGCCTTCATAGTCATAAAAATAAAGAAAACTCTTTGAATGAGAAGGTGTGTCCAAACTTTTGGTCTGTACTGTACATGCACGTTTGGCTTGGCTGTAAGTGTATGTATATTTATTGGAAAGAGGTGAGAGAGCTGCTGTCAGACACTTCTGGCATCAGCTTATCTCCCTGGAGAACAAAAGGATCAGATGAAAATGTTCCCTTTGCCTGATCCTTATCTCTTCCAACATCATTGGTCCGGAGCTCCCCATACACATTAAACTGGTGGTGGATTTGGCCACAACACACTATGTGTGGGGAGTTTTAACGGGATTGTGCAACAATGAGGAGGATTTTGGAACCCCCCCACTCAGCCGGTAATTTGATGCAGATGGCATCATACAGGCTGTTTTTAGGGAGCGCAGCAGAGCATTACAGGGCATTACAGGCTGGTAGGAGAAGGAGCAGGGAACTAGGTAAGTAAGGTTCCTTTTACAGGTCCAGCCAAGTGGTGTGTTTGCCAAAAAATAAATAAAATAAAAACATTCTTGTACAACCCCTTTAAGATTACAGTATCTAAATTGCCCCAGTATGTGAGTTTGGAAAGGGGCTACCTGTGACCCTCAATAGCATTCTGTAGATAATTTGGTGCAATGTGCATTAACAAAGGCTATGTCCCTCTTGCCACTATGGCATTCCAGGCCAACATTCTCCCTGACTGTAAGCTGTCCAATTGCAGCGCAAGTGTCACAGCCAGGGAGAAAACAACCCTCAGGGAGAAGGAGAACCCCCTTGAGAAACACTGCCATCTCCTCCTCCTTGTACCAATGATACTAATTAGTATACAGAGCGGCAAAAGTGAACAGGAGGCACAGCTAGGTAACGGAGCAGCGCATCTGAAAAAAAAAAAAGCGCCCTGATATCTACTAATAATGCCCAAAATCAACAATTCTCACCAAGTAAAATTCCCAAAATGAAGACCCTGGACCCTAGTTCACATACCTGGAGGAAGCAAAAATTCCACCATTCAGGGCTCCAAAGCATGACATGGCCACCAGTATGGAGATCAGAGGGGAGATTTTTTCCAGAGTTTGGTCAGCGAAGGTCTTACAAGAGAAAAAGGTGAGAGATAAATACCACTGGCAGAGGATAATAATTTCGGTAGGATGTCCACATAAGTAGGACTTATTTAGATGGACAGGCTCGCCATAGATGTTATATTTTATCTGGCTCAGGGGCGGATTGGCCATAGTCCTTACAGGGAAATTTCCCTGTTGGCCGATGCCGAGGGGGCCGCCTGACCCTTCCTCACGGCCGGCCAGTGGAAGTTTTTGGGGAGGTATTTTGTGATGGACTGTGGTATTTGGCTCTGTTGGGGTGGTATATTGTGCCACAATATGTTATTGCCTTCCATCAATTTGGACCCAACTACAAAACTGGGCCAATTTTAGTATTTTTTTCCAGGGTCATTTTAAGTTCCCAGTCTGCCCCTGATCTGGCTGATCCTATAAATTTTATCAAGATCCATTGCCAATCCTTAGGGCTTTTACTCATGTGAAGAGGATGCATTTTTACTAGTTGTTTTCCAAGAGACAAGCAGAAACAGAAGTATCTGAGAGCCACTGATGTCCTTTTGATCAGTTTTAAAGGGAGTCTGTCACCACCTCTTTTTGTTTTAAACTGTTCCTGGTGCCCTATAGGTCAAATACACCCTATCCCTGATATATCTGTCTGTGTTTCTCGATCTTTATACCCCCCCAAAAAAGATCCTTATATCAGTGCACAAATTAGCACAAAAGACACCAAGGGCAGTACCCATTACTCAGCAATGGAGCCCAGCTAATCTCCTCTCTGCCTTCTCTCCATGTCCCTCCACTCAGAACGTCATCAAGCCAACTTGTGAAATCTCGGGAGCGGAGGGAAGTGGAAAGAAGGCAAAGAGGGGAGGCATCGGGTTGGTTCTAAAGGGAGTGGCTGGGCTCCATTGCCAATGGGTACTGCCCCTTGGGCTCCTGTATGCTAATTTGCATATCAATATAAATATCTTTTTGGGGGCAATAAAGATCAAGAAGAGCACACAAAGGCATATCTGAGATAGGGTGTATGTGACCTATAGGGCACCAAGAACAGTTTAAAACTGAAATAGCTGGTAACAGACTCTCTTGCATGCATATATGGCCAAGCTGAACATGTATGTTAAAATGGGAGATGGCCAGTTCTAGATACAGTATACTATGTACTACAACCATGATTGACAGACATTACTCACCACGGCCACAGCCTCTGAGGTCAGAATTTCATTGGTTGTCAGGACGGTGTAGTAGGAGACATTAGCGAGAAGGTAGCAGATTGTAACAAAGGTAAGTGAGACAATCACTGTGATAGGGATGTTTCTGGAAACAAAAACCAAAAGAAAAAGAAATTAAGAAAATATATTTTAAATATCAGAAGATTTTTTTATTTTCCAGTGACTTACCTCTCTGGATTTATAATTTCTTCAGTAACAAAGGTAATGTAAAACCTGTAAATAAATTGATAAAAGAAGATATTACAGCTACCTTCATAACTAGTTATTTTAAAGAATGTTGATGCAAACCGTAAAACCCCTTTGAGTTCGGCAATGACCATTTCTCTGGGTGATAAAATGGTGTAAATACTGCACATATGGATATGGAACAGGGTCTTACAATTCCAAAAAGAATAGTACTGTATCATACATTTCATGCTACCGCACATTTTATATATCATCAATATACTACCTCATAGACAGATGGCAGCATGCTAAATGAGCATTGACTCACGCTGATGAGCAGCCAATGAAGGAATGAAGCATTCCTTCCCGATAAGTGCCTGCTCGTCAGTGGAGGTAAGAGCTGCATTTACATGCAGCAATCACCTCCACTCTATGCAGATGAAAGATGACTACTGCGATCGCTCATCCTCGTATAGATTCCTTGTTTCTAGGCAGCAGATCATTGTTCACAGAGCACCATCTGCTGCACAGAAATTATGATTAAGGTGTCCACATGAAAGATGAATTCACCCGATGAATAAGCATTTTGCGAAACCTTTACATGGGCAGATTATCAGGAACGAGCATTCGTACTAACACTGGTTTCCGATGATCTGCCCAACAATCAGGCAGTGTAAACCCACCATAACTATGAGAAAATTTGAGATGCAACAATTTGTGTTGTCTAGTCCCGTAGTCACTAGCCAGATGGCAACCTATGGCTTCAATTCATGTCTAATTTATCCGTACTGAACCACTTACCAGCCTCCAAAGGCAAACATTCCCGAGTAAAATGCGAGTGGAATCTTGTCCAGAGCCAATGAACTTGTATCAAATGCATTCTGGAAGTTTTCTGTCTTTCCTGAAAGTGCAACATAAGGTTCCATAAATTTAGGAAAATATTTCATGGCGCAGATTCAAGAAAACTGCACCCCCTCCCTCAGCAAAACTGCAGCAATCCCCAGAGGAGCCAGTGCATAGGATGGGAGTGGTAGTGGCACAGATGGGATGGTGTACTCCCTCAGGTCACTGCTCCCTGGGGATCGGTGTAGTGGAAATGTAGTTTGGGAGAATAAGGATAGAAGTGAACGTTTAACAGTTTCCTTTTACTGAGTGCCAAATATAGCTTGTGGTACATCCAGCAGCAGTAAATACAAAGTGCAAACTCAACTGGGGGTTACAGGTGTCCACTGTAAGATTCAGCTAGTACCTCACCTTGCAGCAGTTACTACAGGGCCTCTTGCACACGACCGTATGACTTTTTCAGTATTTTGCGGTCTGCAAAAAACGGATCATCAAAAAATATGGATATCCATGTGCATTACGTTTTTTGCGGAACAGCTGGTCCCTGATAGAACAGTACTATCCTTGTCCGTTATGCAGACAATAATAGGATATGTTCTATCTTTGAATGGAAAAACGGTAATACGAAAATGGAAGGCATATGGAGCACCTTATTTTTTTTTGCGGATCCATTGAAATGAATGGTTCCGTATACGGAACGGAAACTGAAAAAAAAAAAAAAGTTTGTATGCAAGAGGACTAAAGCTGTATTTCGTTGTCTTGTCTCTCTGATGCTTCGTAGAAACAGAATTTGCTGATCTCTCTCAAGTGTTGGTCTCACAGAAAAATATATGGTTCCTAGGATTTGGAGCTCTGGCATGTGCTTCCTCTCTCTACCTAGACAGGAACTTCCCCTCCTGGCAGTAAGCAGGACCCGCCCACTCCTACCAAGAGGTCTGGGGTACTGCACAACTACTATAAGAAAAAAACAATATACCTAATGCTCCTTCCTCTAGGTCTGGATTTAAGAGGAGAGCTTGCAGGCAGCAATAGTGCTGGTGAAACTGCTATTGAAGCAGGAGATGACAATGCTGGGTGTACATAGGGACATGCCGATTTGGCATGGTCATCTGTTGCTGAGCAAACTCTACATTTTAGGGAGGCTCAAAGAACTGAACGCATAGAAATACAGAAATTTCAGTGCACTTAGGATCTCTCTAAATGGGGTGTGAGCAAGGCCTTCTGTGGTATCTTACATTGACCTCCTCTCCTACGACATGGCTCATGATGTACAAATAACCATATTAATCAGTGCCTAGGTTTAAAGAGGACCTTTCACCTGGAAAAACATTGTGAACTAAGTATGCTGCCATGGAGAGCGGCGCCCAGGGATCTCACTGCACTTACTAATACCCCTGGGCGCCGCTCCGTTCTCCCGTTATGCCCTCCGGTATCTTCGCTCACTAAGTTATAGTAGGAGGTGTCTGCCCTTGTTCTGTGGGCGTCTCCTTCTCCTAGGCTGTAGCGATGGCCAATCGCAGCGGACAGCTCACAGCCTGGGAGGTTTTTTTCTCCCAGGCTGTGAGCTGTGTGCTGCGATTGGCCAGCGCTACAGCCTAGGACAGTGATGGCGAACCTATGACACTGGTGCCAGAGGCGGCACTCAGAACCCTCTCTGTGGGCACCCGCACTCTGGAAAAAGTCTATGATGTACCAATATGCCTTAGACGTTTCCTGCCATTCATCAGCACAGGGCGCACTATGAACGGCACAGGCAGCGCACTGAATGTAGGCAGGCTATTATAGCTAAATTATGAAGTACATGGAAGATATACTATATTCCGGTTAAATTACCGTGTTGGCACCTTGCAATAAATAAATGGGTTTTGGGTTGCAGTTTGGGCACTCCGCCTCCAAAAGGTTCGCCATCACTGGCCTAGGAGAAGGAGACGCCCACAGAACAAGGGCAGACACCGCCTACTATAACTTAGTGAGCGAAGATACCGGAGGGCATAACGGGAGAACGGAGCGGCGCCCAGGGATAATAGTAAGTGCAGTGAGATCCCTGGGCGCCGCTCTCCATGGCAGCATACTTAGTTCACAATGTTTTTCAAGATGAAAGGTCCTCTATAAGTTCCATCATACAGTATAAAATACTGTATGGATCACATATCACTTCCATATAATTAAGTAAATAACAAGGTCCAACCATATGTATACACTCCATAAATTAAACTGCCTAAATTGCATTTCCACATAATGTAAGTAGTAGTGTTGAGCGAGCATGCTAGGCTGAACACCATTTTCACTGGAGCATCGCGGTGTCCAGCCGACCACTGCATGTTCTTGAGCGCTCGAGTCTCCTCCCCGCACGTTTGTTGGCTGCTACGCAGCCAGTAAACGTGCGTGGAAGTACTGACCCTCACTGTAATACCGTAGCCATGTTAGTTACTGGCATTACAGTGATTGGCTGGCGAAACGCGTCATTGGGTGCTATATAGCATCCGATGACACATGGTTCGGCTCAGTCTTAGTCAGGGAGAGCTGCAGCAGAAGGGACAGATAGTGTAGGGACAGGAATTTTTTAGTGTTGAAAGGTGTTAGAGACCCAAAAGTCCTTTTAAGGACTATTGTTTTATCTGGCTGCAATATATATTATTAGCACAACCTGCGCTAAATTGCGTGCAATTGTTTGGCTGCTGCTGACAGTGATACAACCTCTGCTACATCTGTTGTGTTACATTAGCGCATCCTAAATATCTGTGACATTCAGCGCCATTGTTTGGCCGCTGGTAACAGCGACATTACCTGCGCTACATCTCCTTTATAACGTTTGCGCAACCTAAATATCTGTGACATTCAGTCAAATTTTTCCGCCGCTGGTGACGGGGACATTACCTGCGCTACATCTCTTGTATAACGTTTGTGCATCCTAAATATCTGTGACATTCAGTCTAATTTTTTAGCTGCTGGTGACAGAGACATTTCCTGCGCTACATATCCTGTATAACGTTTGCGCATCCTAAATATATGTGACGTTCAGTCTAATTTCTTCGCCGCTGGTGACAGCGACATTACCTGTGCTACATCTCCTGTATAACGTTTGCGCATCCTAAATATCTGTAACATTCAGTGTAATTTATTCGGGCATACACTTACAAAACCTGCGCTACTGTAATTGTGACATACTTGCAAGCATATATACCATTTAATATGCTCAAGGCGAGCAGTAGGGGACGGGGAAGTGGCCATGCTGCTGATGGTGCACGCAGAGGCCGTGGCGAAACTGTGCCTGCTGCCAGAGCATAAGAAACACACTGATCCACGATACCTAGCTTCATGTCCCAGTTTGCAGGGGCGGCGCAGGACACCACTCTCGAAGTCATACCAATGCGACCAGGTGGTTGGTTGGATTGCAGCAGATAATGCTTCCAGTCGGTTAAGCACCACCCTGTCTTCCACAAAAGTCCAGTCTCAGTAGCCAAGAGTCTGGTCAACAGAATCCTCACCCTGATCCTCCTTCCTCCCACCATGGAGAGTCTTGGCAAACAAGTGATCCCACACTCGGATATTCCGAGGAGCTCTTTGATTTGGGCCTCTCTCGCCAAGCCCACTTGAAGAGGGACATGAGGAGATCTTGTGAAATGATTCCCAAACTCAAGCATCCACAGTCAGAAGAAGATGACGGTGGGGAACTGTAATTAAGGTTTCACGAGGTGGATGATGATGATGAGACACAGTTGCCAATAAGTCAACGGCAATTAGTGTCTCAAGAGGTTGATGATGAGGATGAGACACAGTTGTCAATAAGTGAGGTTCTTGTTAGGTCAACAAGTCAGGAGGATGACCAGAGTGAGGAAGTGGAAGAGATGGTGGTGGACGATGAAATCACTGACCCAACCTGGGTAGGGGGCAAGCCGAGCGAGGACAGCAGTACAGAGGGGGAGAGATCTGCAGCACCGCAACAGGCAGGAAGAGGCAGTGGGGTGGCAAAAGGAAGAAGGCAGGCAACACCAAACAAGCCCGCAACTGTTCCCCGGAGCACCCCCTTGCGGCAATCTCCCTTGCCAAGGGGTAGGTGTTCCGCAGTCTGGAACTTTTTTGAGGAAAGTGCGGACGATAAAAGAATTGTCATTTGCAACCTGTGCCGTACCAAAACGAGCAGGGGCATGAACACTAGCAGCCTCACCACCACCAGCATGATCCGCCACATGGCATCAAAGCACCCTAATAGGTGGGCCGAACGCCTGGGTCCACAATCAGTGTCTGCGGGGCACACCACTGCCTCCTCTTCCCCTGTGTTACATCCTGGCCAATCCCCTGTCCAAGATGCAGGCCCGGATGCCTCCCGCCCTGAACCTGGACCTTCGCAAGCACCATCAGCTAGCACATCCACTTCTGTGTCCCAGCGCAGCGTACAGATGTCCATACCCCAGGCCTTTGAGCGAAAGCGCAAATACCCAGCAACCCACCCACAGGCCATAGCACTTAATGTGCACCTTTCCAAATTGCTGGCCCTGGAAATGTTGCCATTTAGGCTTGTGGACACTGAGGCTTTCCGCAGCCTGATGGCAGCGGCCGTCCCTCGTTCCTCAGTCTCCAGCCGCCACTATTTTTCCCGGTGTGCCGTCCCCGCCTTACACCAGCATTTGTCCCGTGACCAGGGGCGTAGCTAACGGCTCATGGGCCCTGGTGCAAGAATTTAGCTTGGGCCCCCCTGCGTTGTGTGTCTTTTTATGTGGCACAAGGGTCTTTGGGCCCCCTAGGCTCCTGCTCCTGCTACCTCTGCACCCCCTATAGCTACGCCCATGGCCGTGACATCACCCGTGCCCTGACCAACGCAGTTATTGGGAAGGTCCACTTAATGACTGACACATGGACAAGTGCTTTTGGCCAGGACGCTACATTTCCCTGCTGGCACACTGGGTGAACGTTGTGGAGGTCGGGAGCGAGTCGTACCCTGGGATGGCACAGGTGCTACCGACGCCAAGGATTGCGGTCCCTACTTGCATCAGGATTTCTGCCACCACCTACATAAGTGGCTGCAACCCCCCTTCTCCTCCTCCACCTCCTCCACTTCCACATCTGAATTCTCATCTTGCAGCACTAGTCATCCATCAGTCAGTAGCTGAAAGCAGTGTAGCACTGCAGTGGGGAAGAGGCAGCAGGCTGTGCTGAAACTAATTTGCTTAGGTGACAAACAGCACACCACCGCAGAGCTGTGGCAGGGTGTAAGGGACCAGACTGAGCTGTGGCTCTAGCCACAACCTACAACCAGGCATGGTTGTGTCTGATAATGGCCGTAACTTGGTGGCGGCTTTGGAGTGCGGCAAGCTCACACACATACCATGCCTAACCCACAAGTTCAACTTAGTGGTCCAGTGGTTTCTCAAAACCTACCCCAATTTGACTGAGCTACTGGTTAAGGTGCGCCGCAGGTGTGGCCATTTCCAAAAGTCATCTACAGCTGCCGCTGGTCTGGCAACGCTGCAGCAGCGCTTGCAATTGCCAGCTCACCGACTGTTGTGCGACGTGAGCACGCGCTGGAACTCCATGTTCCACATGTTGGCCAGGCTTTGTGAGCAGCAGAGGGCAGTAGTAGAATACCAGCTGCAACATGGTCGTCGCCTTTCCAGTCAGCTTCTGCTCTTCACAAGCGACGAGTGAGCAAGGATGTCTGTCCTCTGTGAGATTTTTTACGCAACTTTGAGGAATCAACACTGATGGTGAGCGGCGATGCTGCTATTATCAGCGTAACCATCTGACTTCTGTGTCTACTGAAACGCACGCTGCTCACAATGAAGGCAGACGCTTTGCATGTGGAAGAGGTGGAAATGGGGGCAGACAGTACACAGGGTGATAGCCAGACCACCCTCAGTTCGTCTTCTCCGCGCAAATTGGATGATGGTGAGGAGGAGGAGCAGGAGTACCCATAGCAGGTTTTTTCCATCTGTTCCGCGTGGATGGGCCGAAGAGGAGGAAGAGGATGAGGAGATTGAGAGTCATCCTCCTGATGAGGACAGCAAAGTCTTGTCTGTTGGGATTCTGGCGCACATGGCTGACTTTATGTTAGGCTGCCTTTCCCGTGACCCTTGCGTTATATGGATTTTGGCCAACACCGATTACTGGTTGTTGACCCTTCTCAACCCCCGCTACAAAGAGAACTTCTCATCTCTTATTCCTGTGGTGGAAAGGACTAGCTCTAAAAATTTCCAGCTGACAACGCTGGCGGCAGAGTACGTAGTTCCTTGGGCAACCTTGAAGGGGAGAGGAGGGGAACACACAGCAGTTCCAACAGAGGCAGGGTAAAACTCTCCAAAGCCTGGGACAGTTTCATGACACCCCTCCAGCACCCTCACCCTGATGCATGGCCTAGTGTCACAAGGAGGGAAAAGTTTTGGAAGATGGTGGAGTACGTAGCAGACCGTGTCAGCGTCCTGAGTGATACCTCTGTGCCTTACAACTATTTGGTGTCCAAGCTGGACATGTGGCACGAACTGGCGCTCTACACCTTAGAGGTGCTGGCCTGCCCTGCCACCAGCGTTTTGTCAGAGCGGGTATTTAGTGCTGCTGGGGGCATAATAACTGATGAGCGCATCCGCCTGTCAACTGAAAATGCTGACAGGTTGACTTCTCTACTCCACCAGAGTAAAGTGGCTGAACATAAAGGCACTTTAAATGTGGCTTTTATGGTCTATTGAACACACTGTATTCCCATGCACCCCTTCCACCACAAAAAAGGGGGTATATGGTTCAATCTTGCTTTTCTCCTCCTCCTCCATCATAATAACATGCCTATTAGGCTGCCCTGCCTCCTAATGTTTTAGAGGGTCAGCTCAGCAGCAGACCCTTACCCCTAATGTTTTAGAGGGTCACCAGCTGGCCCTCACCCATAATGTTTTAGATAGTCAGATCAGCAGCAGGCCCTCGCCACTAATGTTTTAGATGGTCAGATCAGCAGCAGGCCATCGCCCCTAATGTTTTAGAGGGTTATCTCAGCAGCAGACCCTCACCCCTAATGTTTTAGAGAGTCAGATCAGCAGCAGGCCCTCGCCCCTAATGTTTTAGAGGGTCAGCTCAGCAGCAGACCCTCACCCATAATGTTTTAAAGGGGCACTAGCAGGCCCTCACCCATAATGTTTTACATGGTCAGCTCAGCAGCAGACCCTCACCCCTAATGTGTTAGATGATCAGATCAGCAGCAGGCCCTTGCCCCTAATGTTTTTGAGGGTCAGCTCAGCAGCAGACCCTCACCCCTAATGTTTTAGATGGTCAGATTAGCAGCAGGCCCTCGCCCCTAATGTTTTAGAGGGTCACCAGCAGGCCCTTGCTCCTAATGTTTTTGAGGGTCACCAGCAGGCCATCAATCATAATTTTTCAAGGGTGTGTAGGATGCCCTCCTTTATGTGTAATAAAGGGTTATTGTAGTGCCGGTTCCTTGTACTTTTTGGCAGCCCTTTCACTTAGTGCATAGGCTTTATGAGTGTAGGAGTCCCACTACCTGAACAATTGTACCACAATGTGAATGAGGCCCTCCTTTATGTGATATACAGGTTGTATCGGAGTGCCTCTTCCTTGTAATTTTTGGCAGCACTTGCACTTTATACACAAGTAAATATACAGGAAAGAATGTTTCCTAACAATTTTTCCTCTAAAATCGATTTTATCCTCGGTTTTGTGCGTATTATTGTCAGTCTGTAAAAATGGCGTACTACTCGGACAACATTGTTCCCAGCAGCGACCTGGGAGTCCAGGATGCATCCAGACATCCTCTCCATGCTGTTCCCGAACCATTTCAGTGGTGTTTTCATCAATTTCCTGTGAACCAGACACCTTCCCCTCTTCAGAGCAGGGGGTGCCTGATTTAATGCTCGGGTTCTCCCATTGTCTTCCATTGTGCTCGGGTGCTCTGTAGAGCACCCGAGCATCTCAAAGTGTTCTACTCGAGCACCCGAGCACTTTGGTGCTCGATCAACAATATTTAGTAGTTCTACCACTAGACTGACCAAATAATACCAACACACAGGTTCTTTGTAATACAAGCATACAGTAACTAAGTACCATCAAGAATAAAATATGGTCATAACAGAGGTGTACAATGTCTGAATAATGATGCAACACAGTGAATATTAAAATTAATAGTGATCTCAGGTAGGGATGGGACAAGGTATTTTGGTGCCCTAGGTGGAGCAGGCAAGCAAATTACCCCCACCCCCCACACACACAAATCAATTTAAAGTGACCTTACTTCCTAATAAAGAGATTAAAACACATTTGAAAAGAAGCAATCAGGGTCAGACTCAGTGACTTACAGGTGATGTCTTCTCTATATTGTGCCTAATAACAATGCCCCTACAGTTACCCCATTAGTAATAATATAAGCATGGTGCCCCAGTACTTATAAAGCCCTTCCTGCAGTGCCGCCTGTAGTTCTGCCAGTTATATCTAATGCCTCCCTCCTTGATGCCCCCCCTCTTTACTGCTAGTTAGGGCCAAAAAAGCCGCGTGCATTCCAGATTTTATGGAACGTCTGGACCATAATAGAACAGTCCTAACCTAATTTTTGTCGGGACAAGGTGACTAAAAATGGCAAATTGCACGTTTTTATTTTATTTTTCTGTTACGGCGTTCACCTCATGGGAGATATTTTTAAATATTTTAATAGTTCTCACTTTTTCGGGCGTGGCGATATGTAATTTTTTTTATTGTTTATATATTTTATATGTAAAATTGGGCAAGGGGGTGATTTAAACTTAATATTTTGGTGGGGTTTTTTTTACTTTTTTTTTTTTTTTACTTTTTATTTAACTATTTTCCCCCTTAAGGGCTAGAACCTGGGATATTTCATCCCTTGTCCTATTCACCCTAATAGATCTCTATCAGGGTGAATAGGACTTTATGCTCTCCCTGTTGCTCTGTGCACACAGTAGCAAGGAGCCGACTATGGCAGCCAGGGCTTCAGTAGCGTCCTGGCTGCCATGGTAACCGATCAGAGCCCCAGGATTACACTGCTGGGGCTCCGATTGGAACTGCCACTGCCACCAATGATTATAATACTTGGGGGGGGGGGGGGGGGGTTGGGGGCGCACTGCACCACCAATGATTCTGCTTTATAATACTGGGGTTGGGAGGGGGGGGATGCGGGTTGGGGGCGCACTGCGCCACCATTGATTCTGCTTTATAATACTGGGGTTAGGGGGGCAGTTCAGTGCACTGTGCCACCAATGAATATAGTTTATGCTTAATACAAACGCAGGCTGCGCTGCGTGTGCCGGCCATATCCCATACCCGGCACCCAGCCTCTATGACTGCGCCGCTATTAACCCGTCAGGTGCCGCACCTGAGTGCCACAGCCCCTCCCCTCCTCCTCGCTTCTATCAGCCCATTGGTGGCAGCAGCAGTACAGGGGGGAGGGACTGCCTCCTTCTCCCCTGTGCTGTTGAGAAGAACATGGCACGTGCTGACAGCAGCGCGTGCCATGTCAGTTTAATGTGAAAGCGGCAGAGCAGCGGAGGGTCTAGGCGCAAATGGCGACAAGACTACAAAGTCTTGTCGCCATTTAGCAATTTTAAGATTTTGGTCGCTATCTGGAGCCCTGTGTAGTCGGAATTGAATATTTACTGCAGAGCCCCCCACAGATTAATGTCTATTTCTGAGAGTCATAATTCATCATTAGGGGACTCTTCTAACAATCAAATAGATGACCCCTTAAAGTGAATTTGCAGTGTATTTCCCTTAGTACAATGGTGCTTTGCTGTGATGTCGGTAGTCTGTTCCCACCAGCATCTCCTCTCTCTTGATATTAAATGGAGACTACTCCTAGAAGTAGCAGCTTTATGGGCCTGCAGGGAAGTTTAGATTCCCGTACAGGGGTGAAAGAGTGAAAAACAGGGCCCACCATGACAATGCCCACAGGACTAACCCCAAGCCAAATCCGTTCAGTAGACACAGTAGGTGCACACCTGCTGCGTTATATATACTCAGGTATGTATTGCTGCCAGTCATAATTATTTCCATGTGATTTCCTGAATAATGACTTTAAAAAAAGTAGGACGATAGATTTTGGCTGATTTTGATTATCCATAAAAGTTGAGCTAAAGCTCTGTTTGAGTAAATACATGTCTTACCTTCTGCTAAAGCCATCATTCCAGGTATTATAATTAGTCCAATAGCCACTAACTTCAGAGCTGTAAAGACGGTCTGGACATTAGCCGACCAACTAACACTCCAGCAGTTCAGAGCAATGATGACTACTGAAGAAAAGAAGAGGTCATATCAGAAAACGTGTCTGCCTCTAAAATATACTGTACTTATGTATGAGATATTTTACCGCAGTTCCAACAACACATGATATTAAAGGGGTTGTCCCATCACAACCATTAATTCCCTATTCACAGGTTAAGGCCTCATGCACACGACCGTAGTTATGGTCCGCATCCGAGCCGCAGTTTTTGCGGCTCGGGTGCGGACCCATTCACTTCAATAGGGCCACAAAAGATGCGGACAGCATCTGTTGCTCCGTTACGTAGCCCCGCAAAAAAAATATAACCTGTCCTATTCTGGTCCGTTTTGCAGACAAGAATAGGCATGTCTACAATGGGCCACCCGTTCCGTTCCGGAAATTGCGGAAGGCACACGTGCGGCTTCTGTTTTTTGTGGATCCGCGGTTTGCGGACCGCAAAAAACGGCACGGTCGTGTGCATGTAGCCTAGGGAAAAAGAGTCTACTATAATGCTGCCCCTATGCACAATAATATATCTACTATAATATAGTCCCTATGAACAAGAATATAACTATTGTAACACTGCATTAAAGGCGAATATATTGAGGACTTACCAATGCCAATAGCACTGATGAGTTTGACAGCGATGGCTGGTGCATTGCAAGGTACAAATAGTGGCTCTATTAAGTAGCGTCCAAATGCTAAACAGCCCACCGCAATATTTGCTGGCCTAGAGACAAATACACAGATAAGATATTCATTCTACTGTATGTGTGGATGTAAACAAGTATATTTCCATTTGCATACAGCAAGCAGAGATCTTGAAAATGGTGAGGTACTGACAGTGAAAGACCCAGAAATCTGTAAAAATCATAATCATATAAAACTCTTGATAGTTTTGCTCTGCTGGAACACTTTCATGTTATGTTATGTTATGTTATTTAATGTTATGTACCCAGCATGGCCTGGTATAGTTGGCAGGGACAGGGTTAATCACCCTGGTCCATCTCTCTCAGGAGGGCCAGGACGGAGCTGGTCCCACTTCCTGATCAAACTGGAGTGAGTGCGTGAGGAGGGTGGAAGCAAGTTCATGTGCTCCCTCTCCTTAGGCCTCAGCTAACCAGACTTTGCTGCTTGTGAGGGATTACAGTTAAGACACCTATCACACCTATCGGGCCAAATGTGCCTCTAATCCCACAGTGGACACTACAGCTATAATTGCAGCTACCAGTCATAGAGATTCTAGTGAGAGAGACTTTAACAAGCTAGCATACCAAGAGTGTCACTATTTGCCACTTTTCCAGCCTCCATACCTCACTATGGGTAGAGGATTTGCACTGTGTCCAGATTATTGTTGGATGTATTAAGGCCAATATTTTTTATTACAGTAAAGTGAGACGTTTTTCTTCTGGGCTGGTTTCCTGACTCCTACACCATATCCCGGCCATATCACTCTACACGCCCTGTCTTGCACACATCCAAACACCTAACATGAAGGGCACCCCAGCTACCATCAGGCAGAAGTCCCCGAACCAGGTTGTGCCCCGAGGGATGAAAGGGTGCTTCCCTCCTTGCACTGCACTGGCACTAGGGAGAAACGGTGTGATCAAAGCCACTGTGATAGACTAGAGTCACTACAACTCCCATCCTCCGCTTTGGATCCTCTTGCGCTTGCTCAACCTGTACCAGTGTCTGACCTCACAACTGCTCTTCTGGATGTATTCTTAAAAATTCCCACAGACTGCAGAACTTTGTAGTAAGCCTTCTCAGAAGAGTGGGAGCTGATTTATCTGCAAAGTGGGGACCAACTCCATATTAATGCCCATGGATTAGAATTTCATGTCATGAGAGCTCCTGTAGGTGGAATGTAGAGGTCTGCCAATACTTTTGTCCACATAGTTTACTTTATCATTGAAACATCAGATCCATGATTGTGCTGAACTTTTTGTCTAGTGGATTTCAACATCATGTTGAAATCCACATAAGGAAGCGGTTAGTATGATCTCAAAACATGTCTAATTTATTGATTTGCTTTTTCTTTTAATGAAGCTGCTTTACTGTGAAAAATTAACTTTTTTTAACGTAAAAACTTTTATTTTTTAATGATTTGACAAACAAGGGTCTTATACCTGTGATGTTTTGATCACTTACAAAATGCACTACCTATTATGTCTTCTTGTCAGATACTGACACATAACCTATTAGTCCCTGCTTCTAGCAGAGCCTAATAGGCTTCTGTAGATGACAGACTTATAGGTTATTGTTAGACCTCCATCTGTCATAGCAACCGTCTGCATGCTGCCCACTCCCTTTGTCAAATGCCTTAGATGTCCCGGTTGCTATTGACCACGGTATCTAAGTGGTTAAAAGGACGTATGCCCATGCATAAATCTACATGATGTGCTATTCTGTACGTCATGTACTATAATACTATGGTATTATGTACTATATTAATAGCACGTTATGGGGAGGTAATGGGTTAAAACGTCTGTCAGCAGTTTGGTCCCTGCAAAACTGCCGACAGTAATAGGTGGGTTCCGTGGCAAAATGGATAATTATAGTTTTTGTCTGAGCTTTTATTATTAGCAGGATGAGAGAATAAACTTTTATTTTGCCAGGTGCCGCTCTTGCAAGTGGGCTGAAGACGGTCCCTCACTCTGAAGTTCTCTCTGCTCTGTGCAATGAGCTGCTTCACAACCCCTCCCATCTGTCGTAGTTGTCAGCTCAAATAAAGAGACAGATTCTCTTTAAACTCCGCCCCTTGTTGTAGCCACACCTCTTTACATCACTGCAGCTTGTTAAATATGCAAGAGAATGAAAAATCACATGTCTGTTTGAGGAGATTGTTACCGGATCATGACAAATTCAGCCCACAGTCTTAGAAAGGCTGGAACTGGGCCAAGGGTCTCCAGTAAATAGATGTAGTGCCCACCAGACTTCTTGATAGTGGTGCCCAGGTCTGCATAAGACAGTGCCCCTAAAACACAAACAGAGAGATGAAGGTAATTGAGATCATGTCGTTATGGTCAGATAAAAAACGGGAGAACCATGCATCAAGTGTTCAATTCTACTGCAGCTCTACCACGGAAGAAACCGAGCACTTCAAGGTGCTCACAGAAATCAGTTGGCGGTATTTGTAATATAGGCTGGGTCTTCCAAAATGAGACACTCTTTGTAGTCAATCTCCATTCTGATTAATTGACGAAGGTCCTGAATGGGTGACTGCCCCTCTATTAATTGAGAACTGGGCAATAGAGTATTTGAAAATCAGTTTTCTACACCAGACAACACCTTCATTTACTACTAAGCGTATCTTTCAATAAAGGAGGCCAGATTACCAAGCAGGTGAGGAGAATGGTTTATAGGGTGATGTCTACTCATCTTTTGGTACTGGTTAACCCCAAAGGACCAAGGTATTTGATAGTTTAGTGCACATGTATTGGGCTCTGAGGTATCAATGGCAACTATTAAATCCACTGTCCACCCGGGTACAGGGCACATATTTAATTTTAACCCAATGGGGCTTTGTACGGTACTACTGGACCACCTGGTCAGCTTGATAGTAGTTTAGTAAGTTATGCTATCTTAAATGGTAAAGGACAGAGGTGTTACTGAGCGTTCTTTACTGATAGCAAATATGCTGTTGTGACTGCCCCTGCAGGACTGTTAGTTGCCTGGATCTCATGTAACAACCTTTGCTGACGCCCTTTATATCACCCAGAACTTTTCCTGTAGCAGAACCCAGTAGCACTTTCCCTGCCAGCTACCCTCTAATTACAACCTGGGTGTAGTTGTTTTGTGGGACGTTTTGACCCTTAGCCCTCCAGATAAACATAAATATATGAACATGTAATCTTTAGGAGTCTCTTGTAGGGTCCAGGAGGTTTTGCAAGAGGGCCAAACCAGAGGCCAAAGTATAGAGGTGACTATTGGTTTTGGCTTGGTAACATGGGCCATAACAGTCACCTTCAACAGTCCATGGCCAAGCATGACTCATTGTAACATCATAAGTTTAGTTGGCAGATGCCATGCTATCAGGCTGTGTGGCCACCTCAGATCTCATTGTGCAACATCTCGCACCATCTGGTGACCACATGGTCATTTAGTCAAGGTCACAGTGCCTGCCCCTTGACCCTTGAAATTATTTCAAAATGTTAGTCTCTTCATTTCATAATTGGTCATCTCTACATCTGCTGCAGGCTAGTCTGGTCTGAGTTTCATGCAGAAAGTGTTTGTTAAAAAAGTTAGGAAAATGTTTTTGGCAAATAATGAAAAGTCAAAGCCAAGAGCAGCTGCATGACCCATGAGCGGAAAAACAAGAAGATGAGAATTTATCAAGCATCACCCCAGAAAAAAATGATCAGTTTAAGGCTCCTGAAAAAAAGAGGCACCTTCTGATAATTGATTATGTTTTAGATCAGTTCAGTTCTTTTAAAGCACAGCTATGATTAATGTCTCAAAACCAGCTTAGCTGCATTTTCCACAGGAAATCTTAGATTCTCTAGAATTTCCACCTGGTTCAACAGAGACTCAACTGATGAGCTGTTTTGTCCTCGTCAATGCGTTACACTGCAGCTCTGTATCATCAGACTGGCTTTTGTGCATAAGCGCAAGCCCACCACAAACACAACAGAAAGTCATTGAATGGAGGGGAATATGAGTATGAACCACATGCATCTAATTTACCAGTGTGAAAAATGAACCACGATGGGAAGGAGGGAGGGAAGAAGTGTGATTACCTGACCCCTCTTTTTTATAGAAAAGGATTAAAACCATGGTCTTGACATTAGTCAATTACCAATCTCTTCAATACCTCCTCCTTAGTTGGTAGACGAAAAAGGACTGTTCTAACTCGTTCTCAAGGTTGTCATCAGCTACTTCGATACACCCCTAACAGCTTACCTGATCTCCTCCAATGCAGATGGCACTTTCCTTTCCCAACATCGGATTAATGTACAGTACCTGTTGCAAAAATCACAATTCAGATACGAGAAAATATTCGCAGTGAGCGGAGGTGTATATACCTTGGCTTCAAGCACTCACTACGCATTCCCATATAGTGGCACTGCATGGAAGTCTTCTGCACCACAACCAGCCCTGATGTCAGGAAACAAAGGGGTGGTGTGGGAGATTTAGGGAGGTCTTGGTGAACGAGATGGGCATGAGAGCAGGAAGATGACTTGTGACTCCCCTCATGTAGAACAACGCCCTGATGGCTCCATGAGGTACCTGATCATGACGTCAGAGACATTTTCACAGTTGTTTTTTTATAAGAATACAATACTTTTGAGGATATACAAAAAAAGTTTAGGATGCACAGTAAGAATATTTAATTAGCTGTATAGGTCAGTCTCGATGACAGGCTCCTTTTAAATCCTTCTAAACACAGCCATTTTTCACCCTTCTGACACACCCTCATTTTGCAAATCTGACGTGTCACTTTATGTGGTGATTAGTTTTGAATGTCTTTACTTATCCAAGCCATTATGAGATTGTTTTTTTCATGACACATTATACTTCATGAATAAAAGTCCTGATTTCAGTCTCTACTGTACAGTTTCACCAGGATCAATGTAAAGTAGGTTTTATCCACTCAGTCAATCCAGAAATAAAATAGTTCCGTGCCACTCTTTACAAATGGTTGGGGTTTCCATCCTGTCCCACAAAAATGGAGACCAGTGTTTGGCTGTGTTTATTTTGTCGATTTCTAGAAGGAGTCCTCAGGACCCCTACACCATTTAAGGTGGAGAACCGTTGATAAAGACCCTAACCATTTGTAAAGAGTGGGTCGGATCTGTTTTATCTCTACATTGTACTTCATGTTACTGGTAAATTTGGGTTGATACGTTTTAAAAAAAAAAAACTGTTACAGAAAATGTGGAAAAATTAGCAGTTTTCTAAATTAGAATTTTTCTGCTTTTAAGACAGATAGTGATACCTCACAAAATAGTTCCTCATATGTCTACGTTATGTTGGTATCATTTTGTAAATGTCCTAAAAAAAAAATAGGACATTAGAAGGCTTATAATTTTTGATTTTTTTTTTCACAATTTCAAGAAAGTTTTCAAAAGAACAATTTTAAAGTGACTTTGAGGGGCTTACATAATAGAAACCATCCATAAATGACTCCAAATGAAAATTAAACTTTGTTAACCCTTTAGGTCAGGGATGTCAAACTCATGGCCCTCCAGCTGTTGCAAAACTACAACTCCCATCATGCCTGGACATCCTACAGCTATCAAAGCATGCTGGGAGTTGTAGTTTTGCAACAGCTGAAAGGCCATGAGTTTGACATCTGTGCTTTAAAGGGGTTGTCAGTTCCGACCACCTCCCGGCTGGGAAACAGCAGAGCTCTCCGGCGCTTGCTGTTTCAGTAGCTCCCATTGTGGTGCATGCTATACTGTTTTCCTTAGGGGTGTTTCACATGAGCGAGTCCATTACTGGAATGACGCTCCATGTGTGAGCGTGATACTCCGTTTTGGACTTGCAGGAGCGCAAGTCATTATCATGATTTATAATGCTGTGTGCCATTGCTTGACCTTACTTCTACAGAATTATAGTGACAGCTTTATGTCAGTATGACTCTGTAGCATTAAGGTCAGGTAGAGACATACAGCATGATAAATCCTTATAATACCAGGCGCTCCTGCAAGTACAGAACGGAGGTTTCTCTGCGATAAATGGTGTCCTTTTTTTATCCCCCTTGTGGAACACATTCTGCATCTTTTTTGGGACCTTCCCTTCCTTGCTGTTTGGGTGACTTCCCCATGCCCTGGTACAACATGGGCACCATAAATTCCTGAAGTACTGATGCCCTCCCCTTCTTGGTTTTGAACAATTATAGTCTTTATTACTACCTCTTGAAACTGAATGAATGTTTCCACCTGGCCTGCAGATCAAAATAACACTAAAATATTATACAGTGCCATCTGAATAAGGTGCAGTCAGCTTTTGTACCACGTTTTTGTTTTTCACATGGAATACCCCCCCCCCATGTATGTATTTTAGTCCAGAATGCAGTCTGGCTTGGGGTAGTGTTAGTGGTACCTCATACAGGAACAGATGAGGTTCCGTTACCATGAACTGTGGTCAGTACAAGGGCATTCCTCTTGTCCTTGTATTTAACCACCAACATCAACTTGTGTCCTTCCTTTCATAAATCTAGAACCTGTGGGTGTACCCAGAGGTATTTTCGCACAGCTTATACATTTTAATGCCATACCTTGCCCTCTTGATGGGCAGGTATTGGCAGAATTTTTCTTATTCAAAAGTTTTATTAGTTTTCAAAGTATAACAATATAGACTTATCCAATAGAAACAGTGTGAACAGTCCACCAGGAACAATTGGAATTTGATGACAAAAATGTCCATTGAGAAATTAATCTGATGTCAATGATGCGTCCTAAAGGAGACAACGCAAAAGAGCAAACAAAGGTCTAGACAAGGGCAAATGAGAAGACTGAAAAGATCAGGAAGGAATATTAATGAAGGTGGGGGGCTAAAAAAAAGTAAAAGACCGAAAGATAAAAAAGAAAGGAGAGAAAAAATGAAAGAAAGACAGTTGAGAAGAGAAAAGAAGGTGGCGGGTTAAAGATTGCATATATGATGACTGGGATGTCAAACATGAAGAGTAGTGCCGATTCTGGCTTTTTGTTAAGTATAGACATTGGGTACAGATATTCCTGCCATCTCACTGATTACTTTAATCACAGTATACGAAAAACCTTAGAGGCCATTGTTCGAAGGACTGTGTCCCCAATTTCACTTTTTATGCCTGGAAAAAGAGCAGCGGGTGTTCCAAGCGTTGTGTTATCAAAAGTTTATAAGTGGTCAAAATGTGTGTGGTAGAGATGGCAAGGTATAACTGTTCAAACGTTGAACTTGAAGGGTTGGTACACGTTTTAATTGAGTGATAAAAGTGTTGAATCTGGGTATATTCAAAATGGTCACATGTTGTGAATGTCATAATAAAGATGACAGGGGTTTAAGGGAATTTGGCAAAAACGAAGAGGGCGTGATCTCGAGCTTGCCAAAAAGGAGACGAGTCAGGTGGGGATGCAGGTTTATCCGTAATAAGGAGCAATGATCCTTCCTTATCTATCAAAGATTTCATTGCCTGTGCCAAGTGTACTATTGGGAGAGATTGTTGAGCATTGAATGAAAGGCATATGAAGACAGGAGTCAAGGGGACCAAGTCCAGGGGAGAGCTGATATCGGCAGGAGAAATAAAAAGAATCAGCAATTCTAATCGAGGACCTGGACCCATGATCATGGAGAAGATCCAGTAGACGGGCATAAGCTGCAGCGAGGTGATACAATTTACAATCAGGAAGACCAACTCCACCTGCATCCTTAAAGTACATGAGAATCTACCTGCTAATTCTGGGTTTCCCCAAAACCAGGGCCTCCAAAGTTTACATGAGGTTTGCCCAATCTCATTCACTTTGCTGGTACTGTATTACACTGCATTTTTTTCACATGAGAATCCACATGGAACAACTGCACGTAATCCGCAATGCGGTATTAGGCTTCTTTCACACAAATGATACGGATTGGGGCAGAATCTGTTCGGGGAAAGACTGATGGTTTTGCACGCAAGTACAACCAGTTTTGTCTGCGATTGCATTTAGTGTTTCTGCTCTTTTTTCTGTCCGGATTGCATACGTTTTTCATGCTCGTGAAACTGAAGAACAACAGTCTCCTGGCAACCCTCAATGAAAAACACATTGCATCTGGATGACTTCTGTTTTTCATGCAAGCCCCATTCACTACTATCGAGCCAGGGTGGCATGAAAATCGCACAATATACAATATGCTGCAATTTTCCTGAACGCAAGGATGCTGCATGAAAAACAACACTCATGTACACATGCCTACTGAAATGAATGGGTCAGGATTCAGTCTGGATGCTATGCATTCACTACACACTCGCACTCAGATGGAAAACTCTGGTCCAACCCAACTGACCACCAGTGAGTAATAAAGTGAATGTCGTACACATCCAAGAAGCCTGAAAAACACATGAAGGGTGCATTCACATGACTGTATTTTTGGCTCATGTCCGATCCCCATTATTTGCAGATCAAACGTGGACCCATTAATTTCTGTGGGGAGTCATCCATGTGCTGTCTGCACCCGTGTGGTCGAACTGCAAATTATAGAACATGTCCTATTATTGTCCATTTTGCGGACAAGAATAGTCCTTTTATTCAATGGGGCCTGCGAAAAGTGCGGGATGTACATGGACAGCATACATATTTTGCCCCCTAAATGGGGCATTTATGAGATTCTGATGTTGATGATCAATCCTCAGGATAGGTAATCATTATCAGGATGGTGGGGGTCTGACACCTGGGACCCCTGCCAATCAGCTGTCTTACTCCAGTGAGTGCTGCTGCCTCCTCACAGTTTACCAAGAATAGACCTGAGCTGTGCCTAAACCAGGTGACTGATGAATGTGACGTCACTGGCCTAGGAAGAGTTTGCAACGGCTATCCTTAGGACAGCTCATCAATAGGAAAATCTCAGAGAACCCCTTTAATAAGAAGTGCATTGCTATCCATGATATTCTACAATAAATGTAGACAATTACTAACCAGCTAAAATGATTTTGATTATATGTCATATCATAAGAAAAAATTTCTTGTAATCAGTACATAATCTGAATAATCTTATCAGTAGTCATACCCTGCAATTTGCAGATTAGATTATAGATTGCAGACCTCTTGGCACACATTGCACATTAGGGTATTTTCACACTAGCGGCAAGGAACTCCGACAGGCTTTTCCGGCGGATGAACAGCCTGTCGGATCCATGCTGACACTAGCACATGTGTGCCCCCGGACTACCGGCCCACCCCCATTATAGTCAATGGGGCCGGAGCGGTAGTCCAGGGGCACGCGTGGACTACCGGCAGCAGGGATCCGACAGGCTGTTCACCCGCCGGAACAGCCTGCCAGAGTTCCTTGCCACTAGTGTGAAACTGGCCTAAGTCATCCCCCAGGGATACTTACCACAGGCCTTAGTCAGACTTGGGCTTCTCTTATTTTGCATTGGGGGCCTGTGTGGTGGCTACAGTGTTCAGGCTTCAGTTCTACGCTAGCTAGGGTCCTGAGGCAGGAGGTAGCTTCCAACTGGGCAGGCTACCGGATGGGCGGGAGGGCCAGTGGTTACAGCGCTCCTGCTTCCTCGTTGGCACTGCTGGCACTGTGTGTCACTGCCAGATTGGTGGAGCAGTAGTTCCCGCTCAATTCTGCTCCACTAATCCTTTCAAAATATATAAGGGACTTATCTACACAGATGTTTTTTGGGGGTATGCAAACTTGGTGCTACATGTTAAATATGATGTGATAATGTTTTAATTTAAATGACATATATTGTAATGGGTTACACATCATATATATGTATAATATCTATATGTATTGTAGAAAAGCACAAGGGACCATCATAGATGGAAGATATGTGTCACCGAGGTTCCTGGCCTCGGTGAAGTAGGAGCCAGTAGTGAATATGTCCGCAGCAGTAGCTGATGGACACTTTGATAGTTAGCATAGCTGTGAAAAGCTAATCAGGGCCGTCTCTTACTGGGAGCAGCCAAAGTGCTGGGTGGGTGGCTGTTCCCCATTGTCCAGGCCGGGTTTTGACGGGCTTACAAAAAGTCCGCCAGCAGGGTCAGGGGTGTGATTACCTGGCTGATGGTGGAGCTCTGTGTAGCTGTGTGTTTTTGGAGCCGAGTGAAAACCAGAGGGTCTCTGCCGAGAGAAAAGGGACAAAGCAAGGTTCCCATCCACTCCGTGTGGAGTACGGTACTGTGCCCTAAAACTTCCTATGTGATTGTTCAGATTCAAGACTGAATTGTTTTCTTTACGTGTCGGCTGAAGTAAGCTGATCACTGCCGCCTGTTGAATTGTAGTGTGCAAACAATAAAAGACATTTATTACTTTGATTTCCACCACTAAAAGGCTACTGTGTATTTATCTGAAGGCTACCATTTGGGAAATCCCTACAGTATATACACAGAAAGACCACCAGATATATATAGGGAGTGCAGAATTATTAGGCAAGTTGTATTTTTGAGGATTAATTTTATTATTGAACAACAACCATGTTCTCAATGAACCCAAAAAACGCATTAATATCAAAGCTGAATATTTTTGGAAGTAGTTTTTAGTTTGTTTTTAGTTTTAGCTATTTTAGGGGGATATCTGTGTGTGCAGGTGACTATTACTGTGCATAATTATTAGGCAACCTAACAAAAAACAAATATATACCCATTTCAATTATTTATTTTTACCAGTGAAACCAATATAACATCTCAACATTCACAAATATACATTTCTGACATTCAAAAACAAAACAAAAACAAATCAGTGACCAATATAGCCACCTTTCTTTGCAAGGACACTCAAAAGCCTGCCATCCATGGATTCTGTCAGTGTTTTGATCTGTTCACCATCAACATTGCGTGCAGCAGCAACCACAGCCTCCCAGACACTGTTCAGAGAGGTGTACTGTTTTCCCTCCTTGTAAATCTCACATTTGATGATGGACCACAGGTTCTCAATGGGGTTCAGATCAGGTGAACAAGGAGGCCATGTCATTAGATTTTCTTCTTTTATACCCTTTCTTGCCAGCCACGCTGTGGAGTACTTGGACGCGTGTGATGGAGCATTGTCCTGCATGAAAATCATGTTTTTCTTGAAGGATGCAGACTTCTTCCTGTACCACTGCTTGAAGAAGGTGTCTTCCAGAAACTGGCAGTAGGACTGGGAGTTGAGCTTGACTCCATCCTCAACCCGAAAAGGCCCCACAAGCTCATCTTTGATGATACCAGCCCAAACCAGTACTCCACCTCCACCTTGCTGGCGTCTGAGTCGGACTGGAGCTCTCTGCCCTTTACCAATCCAGCCACGGGCCCATCCATCTGGCCAATCAAGACTCACTCTCATTTCATCAGTCCATAAAACCTTAGAAAAATCAGTCTTGAGATATTTCTTGGCCCAGTCTTGACGTTTCAGCTTGTGTGTCTTGTTCAGTGGTGGTCGTCTTTCAGCCTTTCTTACCTTGGCCATGTCTCTGAGTATTGCACACCTTGTGCTTTTGGGCACTCCAGTGATGTTGCAGCTCTGAAATATGGCCAAACTGGTGGCAAGTGGCATCTTGGCAGCTGCACGCTTGACTTTTCTCAGTTCATGGGCAGTTATTTTGCGCCTTGGTTTTTCCACACGCTTCTTGCGACCCTGTTGACTATTTTGAATGAAACGCTTGATTGTTCGATGATCACGCTTCAGAAGCTTTGCAATTTTAAGAGTGCTGCATCCCTCTGCAAGATATCTCACTATTTTTGACTTTTCTGAGCCTGTCAAGTCCTTCTTTTGACCCATTTTGCCAAAGGAAAGGAAGTTGCCTAATAATTATGCACACCTAATATAGGGTGTTGATGTCATTAGACCACACCCCTTCTCATTACAGAGATGCACATCACCTAATATGCTTAATTGGTAGTAGGCTTTCGAGCCTATACAGCTTGGAGTAAGACAACATGCATAAAGAGGATGATGTGGTCAAAATACTCATTTGCCTAATAATTATGCACTCCCTGTATTGTAATTATACTCAGTCTTGACAAAGCTATGCAAGGCATATAGCAGTCATATGAGTACTACGTCATATTACATTGCGCTGCTATTGAGGGGCCATGGTCTTACCATATAGGAAAAGTCGTTGGAGTCTTAACATATATAGAATTGGTATTAGTTTTAGGAAAGTGGGACAATGGTGAAAGTATATAGGATCTAATTTGGGTGGATGGAAAGGGGGATGGAAACAGGAGAACTTAAAGGGGTTGTCCGGGTTTTTAATATTGATGACCTATCTTTAGAATAGGTCATCAATGTCAGATCAGTGGGGGTTGAACACCCCCGCTGATCAGCTGTATGAAGAGACGGCACATGCAGTGTGCAAGTGTCATCTCCTGTCTCTCTTCCTATTGGCTGCTGCTTTGCAATAGACAGCAGCGGTTAGCAGAAAGAGAGGCGGCACATGCACACTGCGCTTGCCAGCTGCTCGTACAGCTGATAGGATAGGTCATCAATATTAGAAGCCCAGACAACCCCTTTAAGGGTGAAGTGATGACTGAGTCGGGGCATTCAAGGATGGGACAACACGACATTAAGATCTAAGCTTTACGCACATTTCTGAACTATATTGATATTTTCCTGTAAATTCTGCTACAGACTTCAATAAGGCTGAGTTCACATCAGCGTTCAGCCTTTCCATTCTCCTGATCCGTTATAGGAGCAGGAGAACGGAAAGGACGAATTTGGCACAAAACTGAGCCGAACGGAGCCTACAGACCCCATAGACTATAATGGGGTCCATTATCTTTCCGCTCAGAGGAAGATTTTTGAAGCGGAGACAAAAGTCCTGCGCGCACAACTTTTGTCTATCTTCATTCAGCAGGACCTGCGCTGACGTCGCCGCACTCACCACGCGCTCACCCTGATTACATCCTTTTGCAGGTCCTGAAAGAAGAAGAAACAAGGCATGGCGGCTGCGCGAACAAGAGGAGGAGATGAGTTAATTAATTTATTTTTTTAACCCCTCAAGCCACATTTTAGTAAGCATTCTGTATTAAGAATGCTATTATTTTCCCTTATAACCATGTTTTAAGGGAAAATAATAAAATGATTATAACACCTAACCCAAACCCGAACTTCTGTGAAGAAGTCCGGGTTCGGGTCTGGGTACCACATTCAGTTTTTTCTCACATGAGTCCAAAACGCATTGCACTCGCGCGGAAAAAACTGAACATCGGAACGCTATCGCAGTCAAAACTAACTGCAATTGCGTGCCTACTCGCGCGGGTTTCCCGCAATGCACACGCGACGCGTGTGAAAGAAGCCTAAGGATATGCTGGATTCATTGCACGGGCAACAGCTCTGGTAGACATTCCTGCAGTCAGCATGCCAATTGCACGCTCCCTCAAACGTTGCCATCTGTGGCATTGTGCTGTGTGATCAAACTGCACGTTTCAGAGTGGCCTTTTATTGTGGGCAGTCTAAGGCACACCTGTGCAATATTCATGCTGTCTAATCAGCACCTTGATATGCCACACCTGTGAGGTGGATTATCGCGGCAAAGGAGTAGTGATCCCTAAGGCCTCATGCACACCACCGTTGTTCTGGTCCACATCCGAGCCACAGTTTTTGCGGCTCGGGTGCGGACCCATTCACTTCAATGGGGCCGCAAAAGATGCGGACAGCACTCCGTGTGCTGTCCGCATCTGTTGCTCCATTACGTAGCCCCGCAAAAAAAATATAACCTGTCCTATTCTTGTCCGTTTTGCGGACAAGAATAGGCATTTCTACAATGGGCCGCCCGTTCCGCAAATTGCGGAAGGCACATGGGCGGCTTTCATGTTTTGCGGATCCGCAATTTGCGGACCGCAAAAAACGGAACAGTCGTGTGCATGAGGCCTAACACAGATTTAGACAGATTTGTGAACAATATTTGAGAGTAATGGGTCTTTTGTGTATGTAGAAAATGTTTCAGATCTTTGAGTTCATCTCATGCAAAATGGGAGCAAAACCGAAAGTGTTGCGTCCATATTTTTGGTCAGTGTATATACAAACAAGGAAATCTATTTTAAATAGGAGGTTTCTTTTTAATATATAGCCCCATATATATTTATTTATTTAGGGCAAAGCAATACATTACCTGATGTGAAGGGGAGCATTCACATCCTAGATGTATATGAGATATTTAGATACGGTATACAGTAAATCTAAAGGAAGGGCAAATATGCCACTTCCTCTGTCAGTAAAACGGAGGTCCACTGATAAAGAGACACCCCAATCCTCCCCAAGGAAATGCCACCCAAGTCACCATTGTGTTGTAACTGAATATGTCTCACAATTGGTTTATCTCGTCTATTTCTGATGTCCCCAAATTCGTGTTTTGAACTCTTTGCATGTTTTTCCCACATATAAGGACCCACAATGACATTGCATCAGGTATATTACACCCCTGGTATTACAATTCGCAAAGTCTCGGACTCAGTAGAGTTTGGTTCCTGAGCTATCCCTGAAAGTATCACCGGTCTTTGCAATGTCCACATTTAAAAGGTACAATTTTTGCGATTTTGAAGTCAGGTCTCTTTTCTGACAATCACATGTCCGCAACGTGTTTTGCAGATCCACAGAGCCGCCGAGCCGCAAAACACGGAAAGCGGCAATGTGCGTTCGGCATTTTGCGGACAGCACATTGCTGGCACTAATAGAATATGCCTGTTCTTGTCCGCAATTGCGGACAAGAATAGGACATGTTCTATTTTTTTGCGGAACGGAAGTGCGGACCCGGAAGTGCGGATCCGCAATTCCGTGTCCGGGCAGCACATCGTGCTGCCCCATAAGAATGAATGGGTCCGCAATTCTGTTCCGCAAAATGCGGAACGAAATTGCGGACGTGTGAATGGAGCCTAATTGTGAGACATATTCAGTTACAACACAATTGCAACTCGGGTGGCATTTCCTTCTCTATGATTGAGGTAGTTCATGCATCAATTAGAGGAGGAAATATTGATCAAATATAAAAAAAAGAAGGAAACACAGTGGATTTTCCGCCTTAATACAGTTTCACCTATGGGATAAAATGAGAACATGGATTTTACTTGCTTCATTTAAATACTGGTCCATATTTATTACATCTTGGGGAGGATTGGGGTGTCTCTTTATCAGTGGACCTCCGTTTTACTGAGAGGGAGTGGCATATTTTCCCTTCGTTTAGAGTTACATCTAAATATCTCATATACAGGTGAAACTCGAAAAATTAGAATATCGTGCAAAAGTCCATTTATTTTAGTAATGCAAATTAAAAGGAATTGCATTAATGCAGCTTAAAATTATAATATTGTGAAAAGGTTCAATATTCTAGGCTCAAAGTGTCACACTCTAGTCAGCTAATTAATCCATACCCCCTGAGCAAAGGGGACCTCAAAATTGTTACTTTGGGGTTTCATAAGCTATAAGCCATAATCGTCAAAATTATAACAAATAAAGGCTTGAAATATCTCGCTTTGCATGTAATGAGTCTCTCATCTGTTAGTTTCACCTTTTAAGTTGCATTACTGAAATACATGAATTTTGCACGATATTCAAATTTTTTGAGTTTCACCTGTACATATAGGATGTGAATGCTCCCCTTCACATCAAATAATGTATTGCTTTGCCCTAAATAAATAAATATATATGGGGCTATATATTAAAAAGAAACCTCCTATTTAAAATAGATTTCTTTGTTTGTATATATGTTCTATTTGTAGCATCTATATATGCCCTTTTGCAATAATAGAATGTACAGTACAGACCAAAAGTTTGGACACACCTTCTCATTCAAAGAGTTTTCTTTATTTTCATGACTATGAAAATTGTAGATTCACACTAAAGGCATCAAAACTATGAATTAACACATGTAGAATTATATACAGTACAGACCAAAAGTTTGGACACACCTTCTCATTCAATGAGTTTTCTTTATTTTCATGATTATGAAGGCATCAAAACTATGAATTAACACATGTGGAATTATATACATAACAAACAAGTGTGAAACAACTGAAAATATGTCATATTCTAGGTTCTTCAAAGTAGCCACCTTTTGCTTTGATTACTGCTTTGCACACTCTTGGCATTCTCTTGATGAGCTTCAAGAGGTAGTCCCCTGAAATGGTCTTCCAACAGTCTTGAAGGAGTTCCCAGAGATGCTTAGCACTTGTTGGCCCTTTTGCCTTCACTCTGCGGTCCAGCTCACCCCAAACCATCTTGATTGGGTTCAGGTCCGGTGACTGTGCAGATCATCTGGCGCAGCACCCCATCACTCTCCTTCATGGTCAAATAGCCCTTACTTTCAAAGTTTTCCCAATTTTTCGGCTGACTGACTGATCTTCATTTCTTAAAGTAATGATGGCCACTCGTTTTTCTTTACTTTGCTGCTTTTTTCTTGCCATAATACAAATTCTAACAGTCTATTCAGTAGGACTATCAGCTGTGTATCCACCTGACTTCTCCTCAACGCCACTGTTGGTCCCAACCCCATTTATAAGGCAAGAAATCCCACTTATTAAACCTGACAGGCACACCTGTGAAGTGAAAACCATTTCAGGGGACTACCTCTTGAAGCTCATCAAGAGAATGCCAAGAGTGCGCAAAGCAGTAATCAAAGCAAAAGGTGGCAACTTTGAAGAACCTAGAATATGACATAGTTTCAGTTGTTTCACACTTGTTTGTTATGTATATAATTCCACATGTGTTAATTTATAGTTTTGATGCCTTCAGTGTGAATCTACAATTTTCATAGTCATGAAAATAAAGAAAACTCTTTGAATGAGAAGGTGTGTCCAAACTTTTGGTCTGTACTGTACATAACAAACAAGTGTGAAACAACTGAAAATATGTCATATTTTAGGTTCTTCAAAGTAGCCACATTTTGCTTTGATTACTGCTTTGCACACTCTTGGCATTCTCTTGATGAGCTTCAAGAGGTAGTCCCCTGAAATGTTTTTCACTTCACAGGTGTGCCCTGTCAGGTTTAATAAGTGGGATTTCTTGCCTTATAAATGGGGTTGGGACCATCAGTTGCGTTGTGGAGAAGTCAGGTGGATACACAGCTGATAGTCCTACTGAATAGACTGTTAGAATTTGTATTATGGCAAGAAAAAAGCAGCTAAGTAAAGAAAAACGAGTGGCCATCATTACTTTAAGAAATGAAGGTCAGTCAGTCAGCCGAAAAATTGGGAAAACTTTAAAAGTAAGGGCTATTTGACCATGAAGGAGAGTGATGGGGTGCTGCACCAGATGACCTGGTCCTGAACCCAATCGAGATGGTTTGGGGTGAGCTGGACCGCAGAGTGAAGGCAAAAGGGCCAACAAGTGCTAAGCATCTCTGGGAACTCCTTCAAGACTGTTGGAAGACCATTTCAGGGGACTACCTCTTGAAGCTCATCAAGAGAATACCAAAGCAGTAATCAAAGCAAAAGGTGGCTACTTTGAAGAACCTAGAATATGACATATTTCCAGTTGTTTCACACTTGTTTGTTATGTATATAATTCCACATGTGTTAATTCATAGTTTTGATGCCTTCATAGTCATGAAAATAAAGAAAACTCTTTGAATGAGAAGGTCTGTCCAAACTTTTGGTCTGTACTGTACATATAGTGGCACATCACTTCCATCTTCCATGAATGATGTAGACCTGTAATGATACCAGCACTGCTTCTTTTAAATAAAGTTGTTGCATATACAAATGATGGCAGAGCGGTGGAACGCACGTCGTGCGTTATGACGTTGTGGCGCAAATCTTGCGATGATTCTGTCTGTCTCCCTTTTAAAAAGCACCCGATTCATTTGAGATTCCGCTCCACACCGCGGACCGGCAGCTTCACTTTTTACAGCGCAACAACTCCTGCTACACCATCTATTACAGCACAACTACCCCTGCTATATCATCTATTCCCCTGGGCAACATACAGATATTATGATGGTTCTGCAGAAGTGCAAGTATTGGACCCCGGTGGTCAATTGAGAAATGTACCCTTAATGCCATTTGCATTAGACATCTGATATGGATTTTGGTGCGTGGGGGTTGGTCCCTGATGATATCTGAATCACTGATTTAGGGTACTGCAGGGTGTTATAATTTTATAAATTGCAGGTTATACAGGTCTTGAACATACCTGACATAACTCAGGTTGCCATTATATATCGAATGTATCCTTGGATCTATCTGGCCTGTTCAAAGTGCCACAATATTTATTTGTGTAGGTCTAAATCTGTGTAAGTGAGCACTTCTCCTTTGCCGCGATAATCCCTCCCACCACACAGGTGTGGCATATCAAGGTGCTGATTAGACAGCATCAATATTGCACAGGTGTGTCTTAGACTGCCCACAATAAAAGGCCACTCTGAAATGTGCAGTTTGATCACACAGCACAATGCCACAGATGTCGCAACGTTTGAGGGAGCGTGCAATTGTAGGGATACAATAGCAATAGGGTAAGGAGTAGGGAAAGATTTTTTTTCTTATTATCAATCCTGCAAGATACATGAGAAAAAGGAGGCGATAAGCAGCTATTTTAGTGACTATTATTAAAAGTTATGTTTTGCATATAACAAAATGACACCTTGCTGGTGGTGCAAACCAATAAAATGTAGGCAAACAGGCTAGCAATATGAATGTAGGAACGGTAGTGTTCCTTTGGCCCACTACATTCTATGATGTGGAGGGATAACCCACAGGTGCTGGAGATTGTGGAGGAACTAATGGGAGCTGGTAAGTTACACCCCTTACCCCCCACTAAAGCGGCAACCTGCTGGTGCAGCAGTGGCGGCTGGACCTTTCAACCCGTCGCCAGACCCGGGAGGGCAGATAGGCAATGTGCCCATCCTATAGGCTAGGCCTGAAGATCCCGGCCTCTGTGCTGGCCTACTCCAAGGACTCCCTACAGTTAAAAATTGGATGATCAGTTTTTCATGGTGCTGTACATGTACGACTCAACATTTTAAGAACGTTAATTTTAACTTTAAATTGTAAAATGGCGTGCAGAGGAACCAATCCAAAGGGCCAAAAATAAAACTTAAAAGAGGTATTACAACTAAAATATTTATGACGTATGGAACATACAATGCATTTGGAAAGTCTTCAGACACTTTTTTTTTGATTTTGTTATGTTGCTGCCTTGTACTAAAATAAAAAAATTCAAGTCTTCCCCCATCAATCTAGACCAGAGGTGGGCAAACTTTTTGACTCGTGGGCTACAATGGGTTCATATATTGGACCCGGGGGCCGGACCAAGTGTAGATTATTGGGGCGTTTGTGTGAATAATTTTTTTAAATTAAATTAAAATTTTGTAATATTATAGGTTTAGTTTAATTCAAGGTAGAAAAGCATAAAAAGAGTTATTGTACAAAACTTTTATGCAATGTATTTCTTTCATAACATAGTATGTATAACTCACCTTCAATTTTAGTGGGAACAGTGTTGTTGGTTTCCCTTTTTTGCTAAGGCATCAAAGTCTGGAAGTTAGCTTTGTTGTTGCAATTCGCAGAATAGACACTGTGCCAGTATATAGGGCCCCATAGTGCCCCCCATAATGTGCCAGTATATAGGGTCCCCATAGTGCTTCCCCTCTTCTCCATAGTGCCCCCCCATATTGTGCCAGTATATAGGGCCCCAATAGTGCTTCCCCTCTTCTCCATAGTGCCCCCCATATTGTGCCAGTATATAGGGCCCCATAGTGCTTCCCCTCTTCTCCATAGTGGCCCCCATAGGGCTTCCTCCTCTTCTCCATAGTGCCCCCCATATTGTGCCAGTATATAGGGCCCCCATAGTGCTTTCTCTCTTCTCCTGAGGATGGCGATACAGATGAATATGGAGATGAGCGCTTCCACAATGGAAGCGCTCATCTCCACTCCTGCTGCCTCCGGACAGCTCTGTGGGCCGTAGTTTGCCCATCACTGATTTAGACTCAATACCCCATAATGTGAAATTTTTGCAAATTTATTAGAAAGGAAAAGCTAAACTTTTGCATGGACATAAGTATTCAGACCCTATGACACTTGAAATTTTGCTCTGAGGGCTTCCCATTTCTTCTGATTATATTTGAGATGTTTCTGCACCTTGATTGCAGTCCACAATTCAGTTGACTGGATATGATTTTGAAATACACACTCCTGTGTATATAAGGTCTTCCAGCTGAAAATGCATATCAGAGAAAAAACCAAGCCATGAGGAGGAAAGAACTGCCTGTAGAACTCAGAGACAGGATTGTGTGGAGGAACATATCTGGAGGATACAAGAAATTTCTACTGCACTAAAAGTTCCCAAGAGCACAGTGGCCTCCATAATTCCTAAATGGAATAAGTTTGGAAAACCCAGGACTCTTCTGAGAGTTAGCTGCCCCACTAAACTAAGTAATCACAGAAGAAAGGTCTTGGTAAGAGAAGTAACCTAGAATCCAATGATCACCCTAGCTCAGCTCCAAAGATCCTGTGTGCAAATAGGACAAACTTCCAGAAGGTCAACGATCATTGACGCACTCCACCATTCTGGGCAGCACAGTGGCTAAGTGGTTAGCACTGGTGCCTTGCAGAACTGCAACATCTGCATGGAGCTTGTATGTTTGCATGGGTTTTTCCTCCAGGTACTCTGGTTTCCTCCCAAAGACATACTGATAGGAAACTTAGATTGTGAGCCCCATTGGAGACGGTTGGATGCTAATATAGTAGCGCTATATAAGTGCATTAAATAAACTCTGGGCTTTGTGGCAGAGTGGCCAAAAGGAAGCCTCTCCTCATTAAAAGACATGTGGAACCCAGCTGGAATTTGCAATAAAGCACCTGCCACTGTTCATCCCCTGCCACATACCATCATGGTTTGGGGGTGTTTTTCAGTGGCTGGTACAGAGACTGATAGGGGTTGAGTGAAAGCTAAATGGAGGAAAGTACAGAGATATTCTTAATGAAAACCTGATCCAGAGTGCTCTGGACTTCAGACTGGGCTGAATGCTCACCTTCCAACAAGACTATGAGAATGCAATAATTTGTGCCTTTTCACTTGTTTTGTCACTTTCTAAAAGTATTGAGAAAAGGGTGTGTGGCTTAGCGGGAGAGGCATGGTCTCCTGCAGCCTTCCGGATACTGGTGCAACTGGTAGTTCAGCTCATAGCTCACATACACACATTGCATGGAAATTCACAAAATGTATTAAGAAGCCTGTATCACTTAATAAATTTGGCGCATTCTGTACCGACTTTATAGCAATACTGGCATTTGTAACTCCGGCCTAAATATATCTGCCCAATTACCCTAAGCACACAGCCAAGACAATACAGGAGTGGCCTAGGGACAACTCTGAATGTCCTTCAGCGGCCACAGACCTGACTTGAACCCATTTGAACATCTCTACAGATACATAAATCCATCCAACCTGACAGAGCTTGAGAGATTCTGCAGAGAAGAATGGCAGAATGAAAAAAACACAATGCAACAGCAGAATATCCAAGAATGGCAGAATATCCCCAAATTCAGATGTGTAAAACTTGTGACATCATACCCAAAAAGACTGGAGGCTGTAATCACTGCCAAAGTTGCTTCAGTTACTGAGTAAAGAGTGAATATGCAGCGTGCCGGACCGCAGGGGAAACACGTGAGGCTCACCGTGGGCCGATGAGTGCAATAGTTCATGTACTCAAGGTTAGCAGATGCCTCCCTGGGTCGGCAGTACAGTGGATGGGAAGACAGCACCAAATACTCCGGGGCACTCTCTGTTACAGGGAACACCAGCCAGATGTTTATTGAGGTGCCCTTGATGGTGGTGATGTTTAGGGTGCTTGTGACTGGGCCCCTGTGTTTGTGACGCCAGCACCGTTAGGTGCAAATGTTGAGAGTAGTAGTTGTAAGAATGAGGAGTCAGTGATTGTAAACCAGTTGAACATTTACGTAAGATCAATAGTCTCTGGACAGTTGGTACAGTTCATCAATGGACAGCTTTTGTATGCATAAAAAGTTCAATGGTAATCTATTATCTGGTAGTGGCAAATGTATTCGAGGAGTTGTCCTTTTAGGAGTAGACTCAGGAAAGGGTCCTGGTAGAAATCCTATGTTTACTTCACAGCACACTGGCACTGAAGATGCTACTAATTATTAATCTAGGAGTTCCCATGGTGCCTTTTCATACTTACCTGCTGCCAGCGCGCCATTCGCTTCATCTTGATTGACGTCTTCTCCCGGCCGGGCCGCGCGCTGGACTGAATGCGCACGCCGCCGCGCATGCACCATGTTGACTTATCCCTGGCCAGTATAGTACAGAGCTGGCGTGCGCGTTCGCGGCTCTGTACTATTCTAGTCAGGAAGAAGTCACCATGGGGTGTGCGCGTTCAGGACAGCGAGCGGCCCGGCCGGGAGAAAAGAAGGAGTCTTCTGCGCAAGTGCGGCCACAAGGATTCTGGAGAAGAGCGGTGGCCGTAACTAGGGGAGACCGAATGACAACAATGAGGTAAGTGGGGATGAATTTTCTCCTAAAGTGTGGGAATTGGTTAATCAAATATATTTACAAAAATGATCAGTGTCAAATGATTAACAGATTTAACAGTGATCATTATGATGGTAATACCCCTTTAAGGGCGTCCCCCTCACGGCAGGCAAACACATCTGCTTCATTATTTGGCAGGAAACTCATCTAGAAATGGATTTTATGTTTTCTCACTACGACCCAGAAGGTTAAGTCAGTGATAATGACAATTTGGCCTAAATTGTCTGGTTGTGTTCAGGCACTCTGAAAGCTACTCCTGGTCACTGGTGCTAATGAGGTCTATAAGCCTTAGTTAGCTGTTACCCTCACTAGTCTCCTTGCATCTCGGCGTATAGACTCACTGGCCCAGATTCAAGAAGCACTTGCGCGGGAACAAGTGTGATTTGCGCCGCGCAAGTACTGATTTGCTCCTATGCAAATTTGCGGCTGATTCTGTAAACCAGTTAAGCCTGAAATGCGGCCATTTTCCCGCGCACGCAGCCTAGCTGTTCCTGCGCAATTTTCGTGCAATTTTGCGCGGGGTGTAAGTTGCGCCTTCATGGAATTCCCTCAGCGAATATGCAAATTAGGTACTGCCGATGATTCAGAAACATGCGCGTGTGATGCGCATCTTGCGCTGGAAGCGTGCAAGCTTTTTTCCCTGGGCAAACTTGCTCCTGTTAAAAGCAGGGGCAAGTTAGCAAAAGATGGCCAAATGTCATCCGAAGGAGCGCGCAACTTCAGCAGCACCTAGACAGACGATCTGAACAAGCAGATTTGAAATACATCTAAAGAACATCTAAATAGTTATTCTAGATGGCAGTTTGTTCTTATACCTTTTTATCCTATGAGAATAAAACACAAAAACAAGTGTTCCTTGTGCTCTTCAAATGAAATTTTCAGATGTTTCTAGAATTTACTTATCTCATTCAAGTACTACACTAAAACAGCTGCACCAATAAAATAAAGGCTATGTATGTTTATTTCTGTTCTTTTATCATTTAAATTCTTTATACAGTAATATAAAATATTTTGGTCCCTTTGGGAGGTGCCATGTCTTGCAAAAGGGCTGAATTTCCTTGCTCAGGGGGGGTAGGAAAAAGCAGGATGAAATTCAGCAAAGAACCTGCGCAAGTCTGCTCCTATTTATTTGCTCAGTGCAAGCAGCTGAGCAGGATTTGCCCTGAAATTATGCTAGCAAACCTCTGCTGAGCCGAAAATTCCTCATTTACATAGGGGCACACCCACTTTGACTTGCACGGCCTTGCGCCCTCAGCTTTGCCTTAAACAGGAGCAAATTAAATGAACAAACGATTCCTGAATCAGGTGGCAATTTGGCAAAATTGCTCCAGCGCAGAGAAATTCAGCTGAGCGGCTCAGGTGTAAGTAATGGGCAAATCTACCTGAATCTGGGCCACTGTCTGCAGCTGGTCTTCTGTAGGTATCTTCTCTAGGCTTGATCATAGCCAGAGGAAAGTACAGCAGTTACATGGTGACTTTAGTCTGTGTCTCTCATCTATGGACTTGCTTCTTCCTCCTCTCACCAACTACATTCTCTACACACAACTCCCTCACCTAGACACCCCCCCACTATATATACTATGTGGCAACAGCACCACCTAGTGGCGAATGGATGTAATGACATTGCCAGCCAGAAAATAAAGAATACCACACATTACAATTACAGATGTTTGAAGCGTCCCCTTTACACACAGATGTGGGACACTGCAAAAACTTATGCAAGATTTTAGTTATTCCTTTTCAATAAATTAAGAAAGATTTTTAACATTCTGCTTTCACTTTTTCATTATAAGGTTTTAAGTGCAGATTGGGGGAAAAACAAATTTTTTATTTTAGCACAAGGCCGCAGCATAAAACATGTGAAAAAAGGGAAAGGGTCTGAAGACTTTCTGTATGAATTGTATGTATAATAAATGTCTGGTTACACTTTCAGGACTCCCATCTAATGGGAAAATATATGTGAGCAGCCACTACAAATAGACAGATGGTTGGGGGCCACACAGAATGGTATCGAAGGCCACATGTGGTGCACAGCTGCTCAAACGAGATGGAGACCTTCTCCATTATACCAGCATTGAACCTATTGAGGTTTGCTAGTGCTAAAGTAAAAATGCCCACATGGCACAATCGAAGGGTGTAGCTATATTGAGTGCAGAGATAGCAATTGCACCCAGGCCCTGCTGCCTGAGGAGCTCAAGGGCCCCTCTGTCACATAAGAAGACCAATATTATAAATGGCACATGTTACGTGGGGCTGTTGTAGATTCTGCATTGGCGCCCAGGAGCTTTAATTTACGCCTGTTGTATAACTGCTTAGTGTCATAAGGGGAGGTCACAGTTTTCAGAACCACTGTAACAAGCTTACAGCATGAGGGATTGCATAAAGTTGGATGTACTCACCACACATAGAGAGAACACCAGAGAATACCCAGATCAGAAGGGACAGTCCTATATTACCAGAGTTTTTCAGGACCCCCTTAGGAGATATAAAGATGCCACTTCCAATGATTGTCCCAATGGTCAAGGAGATGGCACGGATTAGGGTGATTTTTTTTCTCAAATACACAGGTCCATTTGCTGTCTTCGTGTCTCCATCTCCTGAAGTCTCCTGAGAAGCCCCCATCCTGTGTACAGCAAGAGCTCTCTGTTTAGCTAGCTCTTCTCAGTCTCTGGATGTGCATGCTAAGTTATAAGCGTCAGGGGTGTTCTCCAGGCATTAAAAACAAGGCTTTTTCTCTTTGTTTCCCAGCCCCTGGTCACAGCCCCCATGTCACAGGAGGCAAAAAAGTTCAAAGTCTCATTGCTGGATCAAGCAATTCATTCATAAACACAAAATTCCACCTTACAGCTGCATTCATATGTAGAAAGGAGGGAATTAGACCAGCAGGCTAGTCTAATCTATGCTTGTCATGCCAATTTTTGAGAAGGGAGATCAGGGACAATGTTGTACAGTGTAAAATAGCACTTGTGGCACACTTATTTTTGTTGGCCCAGCCTATTTATATAGGTCACATCTCAACCTACAGCATTTGAATCATAAGAAATGTATATGGTCTTCTTCATCACACCCCATGAATACAGACCAGACCCTCTTTGCAAAAATAAACCCCAGACCAGTCTTCTAAACACAGACCCCAGAACCAGACCACCTAAATAAATACAGTACCCACCCAAAGAAGATAAATAATGCAGTACCGACCCCAGGCCACACCCCAAAATAAAGACTCCAAACCAGAACTCTTTTGATATAGACTCCAGTCCCCCCTCAATACAGACAAGGGTTTTCCAGGTATATTGTTATTTGTAATACCAATTTGTACATTTTTTATGTACAAACATAGACTGAGTAATGTAGGTCATGTGTAATCATGTGACTGATGGACCTGAGGTGCCATTGTACAACATGCCACACACAGGATTTTGGGAACAGGCCTGGTAGAGCTCCAAACAAAGTTATTAAAATGTACAAGTTTAATTACACAATATTTCTCTGTTGAATCTCATGGATAAGCAAAGATGGCAGCCATTTTTGCCTTCACCAGATGATCAGGATGCAGCAAAATCTATTTCTTGTAACCAATTTACCACGTCGGCCTATGAGGTGCTACCATACGGTGCAGCTGACTAAGTGTGGCCAAGTCACTCCCACTCCTGGCAACCAATAGCTGCACAAATTTGGCACAAATCTGCCAAAAGCTCCCATTTTTTTTTTCTGCAGGTGGGCATGGCTTAGCCAAATGTGGCCAGCTGCAATATGGTGCCATAGAGGGAAATAGACAAGAAAGTACACTAATGATAAAGTAAATATAGTGAGTTCCAGCAAAATGTAATAATCTAATCGAAAATTCACAGTAGAACTCTTAAAACTAAAATATTTATTAGTATCCCTAAAAAGACCCTTAATGGTCAGATATAGCTAAATAAAAAACAAAAACACCCTTATTCAAAAAATCATGGGCCTAGGAGTAGGTATATGCGAGGATGCCACCATAGGAGAACAAGCCCTTTCCCTATAATGACCCTGATTTGTCCTCAGCCTGGAGGCATCACCTAATGGTGGTGATCCTCCGTCCTCGTACCTGCCCTAGATTGCCCTAAAAGTACCCTAACAAATCAATTAGTACCCTGTCACCCCGACGTGTTTCCCCCATAATTTGGGTTCATCAGGGGGTACACAAAGGGTGGTTAAAGGGCTAACCAAAAGCAACAATTTCCCCCCCTCGACCTCTAACAAAAAGTGGAGGAAAAGAAATGAAGCCAAGAGGTGGGGGTGGTTTATCCCTAGATACTAGAAGTGGATATGTGATCCAGTATAGAGATGCCTGGGTTCCTCACTTTTGTCTGCACTATCCTGCGTCCAGCCTCACCAGAGGAGCCAAGATGAAACGGCAAAAGGGAGGAACCCAGGCATCTCTATACTGGATCACATGTACACTTCTGGTATCTAGGGATCAACCACCCCCACCTTTTGGCTTCATTTCTTTTCCTCCACTTTTTGTTAGCGGTGGAGGGGGAAAAATTGTTGCTTTTGGTTAGCCCTTTAACCACCCTTTATGTGTACCCCCTGATGAACCTAAATTATGTGGGAAATGCGTCGGGATGACAGGGTACTAATTGGTTTGTTAGGGCGCTTTTAGGGCAATCTAAGGCAGGTACGAGGAAGGAGGATCACCACCATTAGGTGATGCCTCCAGGCTGAGGTCATAGAGGGACAGTATGAGAAAAAGAAGAATTACCTATTGGAATTATTACCTAGTACATGAAGTAAAAGAGAAGGAGTTTTATGACAGGCCACATTTCTTTTAAAGGGTGTGGGGATTTGCTCTGGTAGACAGGCTTGCGGACGCAGTATAGAGGCAACGACAACGTCTTTAACTTAAACAGTTCGGTGTTTATTCACACATAAGGATAAGCAAAACAAAAAGTCCATTTCAAGGAAAACAGTCACCTTGAGTCTGGTGTTTGTTCACACCATGCAGCAATGCAGAAGTCCTTGGACATAGCAGAAACCACCTGCTCTCACGCCAACAAGGTAGCAGGCCTTTACCCAGGCCCAAACTCCCAGGTCCCAACACAAAGAGCTTTACTGTCAGAGAGGAGTAAATTCCTACCACCTGACAGTGCTGCCTGTGTTTTATAGCCCAAACCAAAACCCGGCCTGGAACGTGGGGAGAAGCCACCCACCCTGCAGTAAGAGCCGGCCCGGATCGGCTTTACAGCCATACTAAATAGCAAAACCATGTCAGCCAGCACTAGCTGCCGCTGAAACATGAAATTAACGGCTCTTACCTCTCAGAGGCCAGGAATCTCGGTGACACATACCTTCCGTCAATGACGGACCCATGCGCCTTCCTACAAGGGGTACTACCATCATTTACAGTGGTTATCCGGGTCTAAAAAATTTTTTATCCCTGTGTTTCCCCTGCCAGGTTCTGCAACTTACTAATGTACTTGTGCTACTTTTTCTGTCTCTCTCTGTGAATCAGAAGAGTGGTCACACCCTCTCTGGAGACTCTTATGACATCATGACCAGGCCTCTCACGATCCCCTCTATCAGAATACTCACCCCAAATGGTTGTGATGTCATACCCATGTGATCTTAGAATTGGCTGGTCGATGCTATAAATTCACAAGCAGGCAGGGCCGGTTTTAGACAAAGTGTGACCCTGGGCAAAATTGAAAGTGGGGCCCCAAATCCTGAAATATTGGACTAGCAGTTTGACAGAACTTTGTAGGCACGGACAGCGGTTGCAACCACAGCAGCTGAGTGTAGAATGCCACATTATCTCTCCTTAGCCTTTCCACTGTAAACTGTTGATCCTGCAGCCTCTTTGTTCACACAGAGTATTTTATGTGCTTAAAAAAACATAATGCAGAATCCGCATCAGGTTTTTTTTTAATGTGTATTTTTTCTGACTAATTTTATAAAACACAATTTTTTTTAAATAATATAATTTTTATTTGGTTTACCTTGATTCTTATACATCATGCACAGGTAATGTACAAAAGGCAAGTACAAGAAATAGCACTAACATAGGATATTGAGCCGTCTACATCATAAAACAGAGTGAAAGCAAGGAAATGACAAGCAGATATGTTTATCATCGAGTTAGTACAGCTTAGGTAGACCGCACAAGTAAACCAACCTTTGACTGGACCCCAACCCCTCCCCCCTCCAACCATGGCCCCACCTTGGTGCTCCCTTACAACGCCACCTGCAAGGTTACTGTATTCTCCATGCCCGTATCCCTTAGTCCACCTGTAGCCTACCCAACGTGCCTGCAACTTTCTCCTTGAGATACCACTCAGAGTGAAGAAAAGGTTGGAGAAGAAGTTTCAGCTCAGCGTCGGAGTAGACAGCGATCATGAAGGATCTCCACTTAGTGAAAAATTACTTAATTTGGGTACCTCTTATACGTTCTACCTCAATACGTTCCAAATCAAAACATTTCTTGATATGTAGGAATACTTCCGACGCTGAGGGAACATGTGGCTGTAGCCACTTATTGAGGAGTCAACGCTTAGCCGCTAATAGCGCAATATGTACTACTTGCGGTGTATGACTCAGAGGGGCATGAAACAATATGAGCTCCGGTGTGAGAGGAATTGAAATTTTCAGATGACGCTGGAGGTGGCTCCGGATCATCCGCCAAAACCTACTCGAATGAGAACAGGACCACAGTCCATGGACCATGTCGGTACCGGGAAGTTTACATTTCGTGCATGCTAGGAGTCTCGTCGAGTCCCCATGTCGCCCAGGATGTTGGAATCCGTATATTGCCCTATGAATTATCCTGAACTGCGTCTCCCTCCATCCTTCATTTGCGACAGCTCTTCTTACTGTGTCCCAGCCTTTCGATACAGTCTGTTTAGTGTCTAGCGTGGGGAAGTCTCTGTTCCAATGTAGGAATACCGTCTCTACCATAGGCTGTTGTTTAGCGTCCCTAATCTCTAGGTTGAACTCCAAGAGAGTTTTTCTAGTCCCTCTAGTCCCCAGTATCTGATCAAGTTTATTGCTTAAGAAGATCCCCGCCCGCGATTGTATCCTATCTCCCACGAAACTTTTGAGTTTCATATAAGCGAATACGTGACGCGGTAAGGTAAGTCGATATAGGTCTTGTAAATCAGTATAGGAGTAAAAAACAGCACCTAGACACATTCCAAATGTCATTAGCCACGTTGATACCCCCTCTTTCCACTGCAGGAAATGCTTCGAGTCCACCCCAGCTACAAACTCCGGGTGACCCCATAAGGGCATATATTTAGTAAATAGATAGGGATGTTTTAACAGTTTACATATTTCTTTCCACGAGACTATAGTGTCCTTCGCCAAGAGACTGGATTTAATCGGATGTGGGAGTGCCGACCACCGTGTGTGGAGCAGAGGACCAAGGGACCAGGGGTGTAGCAATTGTGACTCTAGTCGTCTATTAGTGTAATAATCCGTGCCATGGATCCAATCCACGCAATGCCTGAACAGACTGGTCAGATTATACAAGCGAAGGTATGGAAACGCCAACCCTCCAGTCTTCTTAGGCAGTTGCAGTTTAGACAGCGCGATTCTAGATTACCCCCCCCCCCCCTTCCATAAAAAGAAGCAGAATGCTGCGTCCAGACTATTCAGGTCCGAATGCTTTAGGAGAAGTGGAATGTTTTGGAGTGGATACAATAATTTCGGGAATACACATCATTTTGATGAGCTGGATCCTACCCCCCAAAGAGAGAGGAAATTTTTTCCATCTCTCCAATTCGGTCAATATTTTCTTAAATAGCGGTGGGTAATTTAGGAGATACAGAGACTCTGGCTTATGTCCTATATGAATGCCTAGATATTTTATCGATGTGGGAGCTATACTGATGGGGACATCTGGTCTGGGGAAGCTACGCCCTCCATTCAAAAAAAGGATTTCAGATTTGGCGGAGTTAAAAGGTCATCAGCAAAAAGCGCATGTTTGACCGCGACTTTCCCAACCTTGATGCCCTACAGGCCCTCAGAGTTGGCTATCTTACGAGAGAGAGGTTCAATGGCTAGGTTGAAAAGTAGGGGCGAGAGGGGACATTCCTGTCTGGTGCCTTTAAAGAGAGTAAAAGGAGCAGATAAAAATCCCTGGAGACAGATGCTGGCTTGGGGGAAATCGTACAGAGCTGTGATGTATTGCCGGAAAGGACCTGTGATCCCTATGTGATCCAAAGCGGATCCCATCCATCCCCAGTCAACATTGTCAAATGCTTTTTCTGCGTCTATAGCTACAATTGCTGGGGATGGGCCGCCGGGCGTATCTTAACCTCGTCAAGGACCGATAAAACTTTATGAATATTAATGACTGCCGCCATCCTCTGAATGAATCCCACCTGATCCCGGGAGATTATTGTTGGAAGAATGTTATTAACCCCTTAAGGACGCAGGGCGTACCGGTACGCCCTATTTCCCGAGTCCTTAAGGACTCGGGGCGTACCGGTACGTCCTAACTTTAAATGAAGATTCCGGCGCCGCAGGGGGTTAATGGGAACGGGATGCCGTTCCCATGTGACCCCCCCTATCAGCGATCGCCGCAAACCGCAGGTCAATTCAGACCTGCGGTTTGCTGCGCTTTCTGCAGTTTCTGATCCCCGCGGTCCCTGACCGCGGGGATCAGAAACTTTAGTGTCCCTAAAATAAAGATTTTGCACCCCCCTGCACCCCTGCATGATTTTTTGCCGGCGGGTGGTGCAGGTCGGGGGGAGTTGTGGGCGGTGCGGCGGGCGGGCGGGATCGCGATCCCCCGCCCGCCTCCTCTTGAAAATTCGTTGGTGGCCAGTGGGTATACCAGGGTGTCAGCACATTGCTGACACCCTGGTATAAACGGCTAACATCTGTGCAGATGTCAGACGTTTAACCCTTTCCATACCACGGTCCGTACGGACCGCTGTATGGAAAAAGTTAACAGTAAGAGGGAGCTCCCTCCCTCTCCCATCGGGGGGCTGCAGTGCCTTTGCAGCCCCCCGATGGAGAGGGAGAGAGCTCCCAGACAGCCCCCCGACAGCCTCGTCCTTACCCTTCCCCATCTACGAAGTTCTGACGGTTCTCACTACTGAGCAGACGGGGAAGGTTCCCATGGCAACAGGACGCCGTCTCAGGCGTCCTGCTGTCCATGGTGCTGAACAGATCTGTGCTGAAGGCAGAGATCTGTTCAGACAAAGTGTAAGTAAAATACAGTACAAAACACTATATAGTGTACTGTACTGTATTATACAGACATAAGACCCACTGGATCTTCAAGAACCAAGTGGGTCTGGGTCAAAAAAAAAGTGAAAAAAAGGTAAAAATCAAAAAACACATTTATCACTGATTAAAAATGAAAAAAATAAAATTCCCTACACATGTTTGGTATCGCCGCGTCCGTAACGACCTGATCTATAAAACGGTCATGTTACTTTCCCCGCACGGTGAACGCCATAAAAATAAAAACTATTAGGAAATTGAAATTTTGCCCACCTTACTTCCCAAAAAAGGTAATAAAAGTGATCAAAAAAGTCGCATGTACGCCAAAATAGTACCAATCAAACCATCATCTCATCCCGCAAAAATCATACCCTACCCAAGATAATCGCCCAAAAACTGAAAAAACTATGGCTCTCAACTATGGAAACACTAAAACATGATTTTTTTTGTTTCAAAAATGAAATCATTGTGTAAAACTTAAATAAATAAAAAAAAGTATACATATTAGGTATCGCCGCGTCCATATCGACTGGCTCTATAAAAATATCACATGACCTAACCCCTCAGATGACCACCGTAAAAAAATAAAAATAAAAACGGTGTAAAAAAAGCAATTTTTTGTCATCTTACGTCACAAAAAGTGTAATAGCAAGCGATCAAAAAGTCATATGCACCCCAAAATAGTGCCAATCAAACCGTCATCTCATCCCGCAAAAAGATCCTACTTAAGATAATCGCCCAAAAACTGAAAAAACTATGGCTCTTAGACTATGGAGACACTAAAACATTTTTTTTGTATTAAAAATGAAATCATTGTGTAAAACGTACATAAATAAAAAAAATTGTATACATATTAGGTATCGCCGTGTCCGTGACAACCTGCTCTATAAAATTACCACATGATCTAACCTGTCAGATGAATGTTGTAAATAACACAAAAAAAGTGCCAAAAAATCTATTTCTTGTTACCTTGCCGCACAAAAAAGTGTAATATAGAGCAACCAAAAATCATATGTACCCTAAACTAGTACCAACAAAACTGCCACCCTATCACGTAGTTTCTAAAATGGGGTCACTTTTTTGGAGTTTCTACTCTGGGGGTGCATCAGGGGGGCTTCAAATGGGACATGGTGTCAAAAAAACCAGTCCAGCAAAATCTGCCTTCCAAAAACCGTATGGCATTCCTTTGCTTCTGCACCCTGCCGCGTGCCCGTACAGCGGTTTACGACCACATATGGGGTGTTTCTGTAAACTACAGAATCAGGGCCATAAATAATGAGTTTTGTTTGGCTGTTAACCCTTGCTTTGTAACTGGAAAAAAAATATTAAAATGGAAAATCTGCCAAAAAAGTGAAATTTTGAAATTGTATCTCTATTTTCCATTAAATCTTGTGCAACACCTAAAGGGTTAACAAAGTTTGTAAAATCAGTTTTGAATACCTTGAGGGGTGTAGTTTCTTAGATGGGGTCACTTTTATGGAGTTTCTACTCTAGGGGTGCATCAGGGGGCTTCAAATGGGACATGGTGTCAAAAAACCAGTCCAGCAAAATCTGGCTCCCAAAAACCATACGGCGCACCTTTCACTCTACGCCCTGCTGTGTGGCCGTACAGCAGTTTACGGCCACATATGGGGTGTTTCTGTAAACTACAGAATCAGGGCCATAAATAATAAGTTTTGTTTGGCTGTTAACCCTTGCTTTGTAACTGGAAAAAAAATATTAAAATGGAAAATCTGCCAAAAAAGTGAAATTTTGAAATTGTATCTCTATTTTCCATTAAATCTTGTGCAACACCTAAAGGGTTAACAAAGTTTGTAAAATCAGTTTTGAATACCTTGAGGGGTGTAGTTTCTTAGATAGGGTCACTTTTATGGAGTTTCTACTCTAGGGGTGCATCAGGGGGGCTTCAAATGGGACATGGTGTCAAAAAAACCAGTCCAGCAAAATCTGCCTTCCAAAAACCGTATGGCATTCCTTTGCTTCTGCACCCTGCCGCGTGCCCGTACAGCGGTTTACGACCACATATGGGGTGTTTCTGTAAACTACAGAATCAGGGCCATAAATAATGAGTTTTGTTTGGCTGTTAACCCTTGCTTTGTAACTGGAAAAAAAATATTAAAATGGAAAATCTGCCAAAAAAGTGAAATTTTGAAATTGTATCTCTATTTTCCATTAAATCTTGTGCAACACCTAAAGGGTTAACAAAGTTTGTAAAATCAGTTTTGAATACCTTGAGGGGTGTAGTTTCTTAGATGGGGTCACTTTTATGGAGTTTCTACTCTAGGGGTGCATCAGGGGGCTTCAAATGGGACATGGTGTCAAAAAACCAGTCCAGCAAAATCTGGCTTCCAAAAACCATACGGCGCACCTTTCACTCTACGCCCTGCTGTGTGGCCGTACAGCAGTTTACGGCCACATATGGGGTGTTTCTGTAAACTACAGAATCAGGGCCATAAATAATAAGTTTTGTTTGGCTGTTAACCCTTGCTTTGTAACTGGAAAAAAAATATTAAAATGGAAAATCTGCCAAAAAAGTGAAATTTTGAAATTGTATCTCTATTTTCCATTAAATCTTGTGCAACACCTAAAGGGTTAACAAAGTTTGTAAAATCAGTTTTGAATACCTTGAGGGGTGTAGTTTCTTAGATAGGGTCACTTTTATGGAGTTTCTACTCTAGGGGTGCATCAGGGGGGCTTCAAATGGGACATGGTGTCAAAAAACCAGTCCAGCAAAATCTGGCTTCCAAAAACCATACGGCGCACCTTTCCCTCTACGCCCTACTGTGTGCCCGTACAGTAGTTTACGGCCACATATGGTGTGTTTCTGTAAACGGCAGAGTCAGGGCAATAAAGATACAGTCTTGTTTGGCTGTTAACCCTTGCTTTGTTAGTGGAAAAAATGGGTTAAAATGGAAAATTAGGCAAAAAAATGAAATTCTCAAATTTGATCCCCATTTGCCAATAACTCTTGTGCAACACCTAAAGGGTTAACGAAGTTTGTAAAATCAGTTTTGAATACCTTGAGGGGTGTAGTTTATATAATGGGGTCATTTTTTGGCGGTTTCTATTATGTAAGCCTCACAAAGTGACTTCAGACCTGTAGTGGTCCCTAAAAATTGGGTTTTTGTAAATTTCTGAAAAATTTCAAGATTTGCTTCTAAACTTCTAAGCCTTGTAACATCCCCAAAAAATAAAATATCATTCCCAAAATGCTACAAACATGAAGTAGACATATGGGGAATGTAAAGTCATCACAATTTTTGAGGGTATTACTATGTATTACAGAAGTAGAAAAACTGAAACTTTGAAATTTGCTAATTTTTCTAAATTTTTTGTAAATCTGGTATTTTTTTATGCAAAAAAATTAACTTTTTTGATCCAATTTTAGCAGTGTCATGAAGTACAATATGTGACGAAAAAACAATCTCAGTACGGCCTGGGTAAGTCAAAGCGTTTTAAAGTTATCAGCACTTAAAGTGACACTGGTCAGATTTGCAAAGAATGGCCAAGTCCTTAAGGTGAAGTAGGGCTGAGTCCTTAAGGGGTTAAACACTTTTTGATGCAGTTTTGGTGTGGATTTTTATTCCTTCCCATTTTTAATGGGAATTCTGGACATGGCCCCAATGTTATGAATGGCCAGGGCACTTCTGTTTTTCCATGGTGCAGTTTATAAAACCACAAGTTGAAAAAAAAGTGGCTGTCCCATCTGGGCCCCTGAAGTGAAGGGAGAGCACAATGTGCATGCATGGTCATCCTCCATTATACTGAGTGCTCTGAAAATAGCTGATCACTGGCTCTCTTATTTTTTGAAATTCCTTAGCAGTGAATGGAGATAATGCTCCGCATGCACACTGTTATGGGGGATCTGTGGAGGGCACACTGTTATGGAGGATCTGTGGAGGACACACTGTTATGGAGGGTCTGTTAGGCCTCTTCTACACGGGCGAGATTTCCGCACGGGTGCAATGTGTGAGTTGAACGCATTGCACCCACACTGAATCCGGACCCATTCATTTCTATGGGGCTGTGCACATGAGCGGTGATTTTCACGCATCACTTGTGCGTTGCGTGAAAATTGCAGCATGCTCTATTTTGTGCGTTTTTCACGCAACGCAGGCCCCATAGAAGTGAATGGGGCTGCGTGAAAATCGCAAACATCCGCAAGCAAGTGCAGATGCGGTGCGATTTTTACGCACGGTTGCTAGGAGACGATGGGTCAAACCTGGAGGTCGCGTCAGAGTACAAGGGAGAAGCAGGAGCGTGGTCAAATAACTAGCCGTCGGTCAAATTCAAGAGCAATGGAGCAGACTATCAAGAGCCTATATAAACAATATCACAGGCAACCTGTGGCCAGCAGGTTGCCTGCTTATATACTGAAGGGCTAAGGTCATGTGACGTGGCCAGCGCCACATGACCTGTCCCAGGACTGATAGCTGAGTGCCGAGTGTCCAGCTCGGCGCTCAGCCCACACAGGTATCCTGGCAACAGAGGATGCCGGCCATGGCAGCAGAGGCGCCGAGCGGCTCCCCGCTCTGCGCGGAGGGTACCTCCTGCAGCTGCCGGAGAGGAACAGGATGCCGGCGGTGCAAGGGGAAGGACGTACGTGGCCGGCGTCCTGTGACATGGGCTGACGGAAATAGCTGAGCCAGCGGTCTGCAATTTTCAGCAGTCCCATAGAAATGAATGGAGGGCGGCTTTCACTTTGCGGACTCCGTTCTAGAGATACGTGCGGGTCCCAGAGGTGGGACCTGCACCTATCAGACATTGGTGCATACCCTAGTGATATGTCAGTAATTTGTGAGAAGGGCCAACTCCATTAAGTAAAACAGGGCAGGAATAGAAAGCTGGAAGCCTATGGTGAGAGCAGGAGCTTCTTCAGGGTCTTGTATAGTAAAAACATGCACCAGAAGAATATTATGGTGCTGCCATTCACCTAGTGTCCAAAGGAGCAGCTCATCCTGGCACAGACAGGGGGCAGAACAGGACATTTAGTATGGCAGAGGAGCTACTAAACCAATACAGGTGTTTTACCAATGAAATGGCCATGATGATTGGTTGGATCTGAGTCGGAGGTATTGTATGTTGAGTCTAGTTTCACCATATAATGGCTCAGAAAACAGCATTGTATGTGGAAAATGTTGTATCTTGAGGGAACACTGTTTGTTTTAACTGCATAACTGGCCGTTCAGGAACCTGAGAAAGCTGTGTGACAAACACACTGTTCTAATGGCAGCTGTATCAGATGTAATTCTTATTTGCCAGATATTAATGCATATTTCAGCAGAAATTCTCTTCTGAAGGCAAAGTTTAATTATGCCTCTCATCCTGGGAACAGTAGGGGCCATCGAAGCTCTGTGTGACCCCGGCTTCATGTCAGTGTTTCCTGGTCACTTTATATTTGTGTATCTTGCTCCAGCCATCTGGAAGGAGAGACGCACAGCCCTACATCCATAGCGGCTTCTGTATTCTGCCAATTATAAACTCCCTGGGGTACAACTGCCCCATACAACAAAACAAGAGAATGTTTCTCACTGGAGAAAGAACAGATTTGAATAACCAAGCACAAAACAGGCCAGAAGGATATTTAAAAAAATTACTCACTGTCCCAAACCCCCTCCGTTCTAGTGCAGCTACTCCTCCCTTCCCGCCTATGCCACACATGACTACTGCTGCCAATCATTGGCCTTAGCAGCCTTGTGAAATACACTACTCACAAAAAAAGTTAGGGATATTTGTCTTTCGGGTGAAATTTATGGAAAATGTGAACAGTTCATGCTACAGTGATATTATATCATGAAAGTTGGGTTATTTAAGTAGAAGCATGCAATGGTTATTTATTGAAACAAAAGCCAAAAATGTCAATCTCTTAAAAACTTGTCATGTGGCCTTGGACATCAATTGCAGCTTGACAACAACTTCACATGCTGTTAACAAGTTGACTTATTGTCTGCTGGTAGCATGGCATCCCACTCTTCTTGAAGGGCAGCCCTCAGGTCATTGAGGTTCTGGGGTACAGGGATTCAGGTCTGGAGAAAGTGCAGGCCACTCCACTTGAAGTGCCCCAGTTTCCAAGTGGAGTGGCCTGCACTTTCTCCATGAAGATGAAATTAGGCCTGTGTTCATGCAGAGACACAATGACTGGATAAATGATGTTATTCAAATAGTATGGGGTTGTCACTGTACCATTGACAAAGTGTAGGGCAGGGGTGGCCAACCTTACAGACACAAAGAGACAGAAAAAAAAAATCGTATGACTGCCAGGAGCCACAAGCTATCCGTTTACACAGATATGCGCGCACACGACAGTATTACTGCAATTGAGTTATCAAACATTTAAAAGTGCATTTAAACCACCTTTCCTACCTGTAATGTAGACAGCTTTAGTGAGACTTCTGGCAATCTTTGTTTTTCACAATGTGTTTCAAGATTTCTCAGATGACACCCCATGCTCAGATGACCGCCCCATGCACAGATGACACCCCATGCTCAGATGACCGCCCCATGCACAGATGACTGCCCTATGCTCAGATGACCGCCCTATGCTCAGATGACCGCCTTAAGCTCAGATGACCGCCTTATGTTCAGATGACCGCCTTATGCTCAGATGACCGCCCCATGCACAGATGACTGCCCTATGCTCAGATGACCGCCCTATGCTCAGATGACCGCCTTAAGCTCAGATGACCGCCCCATGCACAGATGACTGCCCTATGCTCAGATGACCGCCCTATGCTCAGATGACCGCCTTAAGCTCAGATGACCGCCTTATGTTCAGATGACCGCCTTATGCTCAGATGACCGCCCCATGCTCAGATGACTGCCCTATGCTCAGATGACCGCCCTATGCTCAGATGACCGCCTTATGTTCAGATGACCGCCTTATGCTCAGATGACCGCCCCATGCTCAGATGACTGCCCCATGCTCAGATGACTGCCCTATGCTCAGATGACTGCCCTATGCTCAGATGACGCCTTATTATCAGATGACTGCCCTATGCTCAGATGACCGCACATGCACAGATAACGCCCCATGCTCAGATGACTCCCCCACCCCCATTTTGAGATCATGTGTGGGGGGTGATTTGACATAGGGGAGATGTGAGCATGGGGTGTCTGATTTTTGGTGTCTTATGTGAGCACTGGGGAGGCTAATTTTGTGGGTCTGATGAGGATTTGGGGGTCTTATCTGAGCTCATACTACCCCCATGTCAGATAAGACTCCCATGATCAGTACTTTAATAAAATAAAACTGTGTAGGAGTGGGCTTATCCTACCTCTGCTGCAGCTGCTCTGAAGACTTTGGCGCCCTCTCCACAGTGACCTGACGTGCACAGCGTTAGGTCAGAGCGCGGGCCTGCGCATATTAAGGGGGGGGGGTGCACTGCGCCACCAATGACAACCTTTAATAAAGATACAGGAGGCGGGTGCTGGCTGCAGAATCACATAGCCGACACCTGGCCTCTATGTGCGGCACCTAAGGGGTTAGCTGCAGCGGATCTCAGCTACCTATCATAGAGGTCGGGTGCGGGCTATATGATTCTGCAGCCAGCACCCGCCTCCTGTATTTGAATAAATGAGTGAGTTACCTAACGGACAGCGGAAATCAGTAAAAACATTGAAACGTGAACGAGGCGTAAGGCCCTGCACCTGTCACTGGCCTTTAATATATGTTCACCACTAGGTGGTATCATTTTATGGCTCATCTTTCAGTACATGATCCTGCACTGCACTCTTGAGTATGATACGCTGATAAATTGCTGTCCTCTTTTAGTCTTTGAGCAGAACGCTCTTCTTTTGCAATGAGTCTGAAATGCATTGTTGTTCCCCGATGTCCTCTTCAAGTAAGCACTTATGTTCTTTTTCTTGTGATTTTCTGTGGAAATCATCCTAGTCCCTTCATTGGTCGCAGTGGCCACAGCCCCTCCCCTCCTCTTCCCCTCTGCATTCTCATTGGTGGCAGCGGCCACAGCCCCTCCCCTCCTCTTCCCCTCTGCATTCTCATTGGTGGCAGCGGGAGCAGCACAGGGGGGAGAGGCGGACTGCTTTCTTCTCCCTTCTCCCCTGTGCTGCTAATATTTCGAAACCTGCGACATCCCTGACCCGCTCCCCTCTGCGAGCCGCATATGTAGAGGAGAGCGCGCTCCTCTGAGAGCCGCAAGTGAAGGTGCGAGGAGCCGCATGCGGCTCACAAGCTGCGGGTTGGCCACCCCTGGTGTAGGGCATTTCTATATTGACTAGACACACCTGCCTACACTGTAACACCACCACCACCAAAGGCAGACAGTGGCTGATGCATAGTGCTCTCTTTGATGTCACCAACATCATTGGCGGCCATCATTTCTGCTCAGCGTGAATCTACTTTCATCAGTGAACAGCACTAAGGCCCACTGGTCCCTCATCCAGCGTAGATGCTCCCTGGCCCATACAAGACAATGACACCTGTGCCTGGTGGTGTGGTCAGGTATCCTTACAGGTCATCTACCACGCACACCACTCTGATGTAAATGGTTTCTATTGGTCTGACGTGACACTTCACCTGCACCTTAAATGTGCCTGGATTTGTGTGGCATTCATCATCCGGTTCTGTAACATCCCAGATTATGTTCCAGAGTATGTCACTAAACTCTTTCTCCCCGCTACAACATGTTAGGTGTATGTATATTGTCATCTGGTGTAATCTAACACTGCATTCTTAATTATATGTATTTTCTAGGCCTGTTTTATATATTATGCTGTAATTTCCATGTACACCCGCAGGTGGCAGCAGTATGTAGCAGGATCTTAGCCAGTTTAGTATATCTGGACTGGAATATCTCATTCCAGTCTAGCTCCCCCCTCTTTGAGCAGAAGTGGGCTGGCCCATGTAATGTCTCATGGGGAGGAAGGAAAGTTCTAGTTAGTGTACCAGCCACCCTGGCTAGGGGAAGGCTGTGTTAGTAGGAGCTCCCAGTTACAGGGATCCCAACCTTGGAGCCAGCCTCGGCTGAGGCCAAAGATCTCCATTTCCAGACTGAGCCATCAGCCTCAGTGCTGGTAGAAAGCAAGCAGCACCTCCAGTCCTCCAGGAAGAGAATTCCCTGTGAGCATAGCTGTGAGTACAGATCCAGAGACCAGGAGAAGCCAAATTCCTCCTCAGCTAGTCAGGCCCATATCAAGCAGAAGACAGACAGAGCAGAAGATAGATACCTGCCAAATTCTCCAGGCATATGATAAGAAGCAGAAGAGATATTGATTCCTGCCACATATTGCCAATACCTGCTGGGACCTAAGGCTAATGCTGTACCTCATATGGATTAAAGCTGCCATTCAGTAAAGACAAGTTGAACTTAATTACAAGACTGGATCTCATTCATTATTACTACCAAGTTCCTCAATTACTCCTGCTAACCACATTCATTTTATTGCAAGTGAGCCAGGATCCAGGAGTCCAGCCGTACCAAGGTAGGAAACACCGTTGACACTACACAGAGACACTATCCCCACTCTGGCATTCCTCACCTGGTACGTGAGTTATAACATCTTAAAGGGCCCTGCAACAGTACCCTGCGCAAACTGCAATTGGCATCACAAACAAACCATAGACTTTTATACACATATCCTGACCCACTGCATAACTGGCCACCGTACCACGGTCCTGCTCATTGCAGTTCCGCAGGCCATTGTTTACAATGAAGTGCTCTTCAGTGTGAGATTTGGCCAAATACGTCCACTTCTATGCCTTTCTGTGACTCTTCCAGTCTCTCTGTATATCTGTTGCAACCTGCTGATGACACTCTGTGACACTCTAAGCTCAGTGGCCATATCCATCTGAGAACATCCTGTTTGAAGTTTCGCAATGCCGAGGCACTGTTGATGAATTGTTAGGTGTCGTCTTGGTCTTATGATGTCAAAATGTGAACAGCATGATGAGGAGGACTGTTTAAATACCAATTCCAATTGAACCAGGAAAATGATTGGGTGATTCATGGATCAAACACCTATTGTGAATTTTGCCGTTGTGCTCCTTGTTAGAGAACAGTAAGATGTGAAAAAACATTGGACAGTTGGACATGTGCATTCAAAAGTTTAGATCACATTAAGTTCACCTGTAAAGGTTAGAGTGCATTTTTGCACCCATAAGCCAAAGATTCCTAACTTTTTGTGAGTAGTTGTGATGAATACCACACCTCGTGCCCGCTTGACGTCACCTACGTTGAGCTCACGAGACGCGGTATGGTCACGGGTTACCAAAGCGTGACGTTACGCCTTCCAGAGGAGCAGGTAAGGTCAGCTTGGTACAATTTACACATACACCACCTGTCCACACGGGCACAGAGAGGCAACAAGCTGAGCGAGCCTTTTCACTGCCGCAGTGAAAACAGCGCAGTCTCAGCCCGGGTATCTGCCACCAGCTTCTCATTTGATATAAGCCCGTTCCGCTAACGGGATTATATAGGGTGAGAAACCAATCCACGGTAGCTTATAACTAGGCCGAAACACGGACGTGGGGATTTGTGATCGAGATATAAGATAGCACAAGACTAAATTATATATTTAATCGCCTTAAGTGCACACTAGATATAACACAATATACACAGAGAATATATACAGTGGTCTGAGGTTACAGATACAGGTTATATGGGTACAACAGGGTTAAGCAGAGCAAAAGTCAGTTACCGGGTAGTTGAAAGTTCTGATGGTGGAATAGTCCTTAGCTGCAGTCACTTGGGGGGGCGGTGATGTCAGAGGTTTCCAGGTCTCTCCAAGCACATTTGCACGATGTGACCCCCTTTCAGAGAAAGACCCCGCCCGCTGGCTTGCATGGGCTTATGACCTGTAGCCGGCCGCTCCCCACCCTGCCTATGGGTAGGGTCCACCCCTCCTACTCTGGTGTTGGCAGCAAATGACCCATAAAACATTTGGTTTCTGTGGTGAGATATGTATATCTCCCCTGCCGGGCATCCTAGCCTCAAACAAAGACCATGGGCACGTTCATCATGGCCACCGGGACACAAATATGTATCCGGTTTGCGCCTGCGATGGCCGGGCGATTCATAATTCCTTATGAAATGTAGGTGCCAACATGTCTGGTAGGTATCATTGATCCTGGCAAGGGCTGATACCTCCTGCTGGGGGTTTTCCTGCAGGATCCGTGCTGTCTGACTGGAGGTGTGAAATGTAACCCAATGTGGGCTGCTAGGAGTTTCCTGCTATCTGGCTGCGGCTTTGAAGCAGAGCCCCCCTGTGGAGCTTGATTTCCTCTGACATCTTTCAGCAAATGGTGGGTATGAGGACATGGCTGACAGTAAATATTAATCCATATTCCTCACAGTAGTGTATACCACTGAAGCCAATGGTTAGCTACAGTGGTCATGTGTAGAATACGGATATACATAATTGCAGCTACCATAGTCTTACACACACACATAGAACATATTGCCAAAGTGAAACAGCACAATGATTTTGTGGATTTTTGTGACCTTTATTAAAATGCTAGTGTTAAGGAGTAATGTATTAAGATGTGACTTTTTGCTCTCATTCTTGGAGTTTCTGTCATGGGTTGTGCCGCAATCTGCAGCACCGTTGTGCCACAATCTGCAGCACCGTTGTGCCGCAATCTGCAGCAGAAATATGCCTAATATGTGACCTCCTAAATCCTTGAAATACTGAAAACAGTCTGAGGGTTTAAGAGGAAGTTATATGTGGTTGGAGAGTTGGTTCCTTCTACAATTCACTAAATCCTAAAGGCAGTAGTTTCCAATCTGTGGCTCTCCAACATAACCATAGACTGTCAGGCATGCTGCGTGTCACATTTTTGCAACAGCTGGAGAGACACAGGTTGAAGACCACTGCCATAGAGGATGAACTGAGAGGACAGGAAATTCACTTTGCTGCTGTTGTTTTAGCCTGACAATTCATATGATGTGACGTATTACAGTAACACCCCACCAGCAGCACCCCTTAGGAGGCCCACCTTCTGGTCTGATACCTCTGGACATGTACAGCTGGGGGAAAGGGGGATCGTCAGGCTCCGGGCTATGGAATGTTTTACCAGGTGCACAATGGCGAGAAGAATCTGTGTACAAAAGCAACAAGACGGAGGCCGCTATTACCACAGCTGGGATGAGGGTAACTAGTGACATAGCCGGGCCCCTCAACTATAAACCCTCACATGTAGGGAATAATTGGCTTTAGGTCAGCACTGTTCTGTATGAACCGCAGAATCATACCTGTTATTAGACTGCAGTTTGTAACATACCGCGTGATGTGTATCTTCACTTTGGAGGTACCTGGTTTAAGGGGTTGTCCAGGATTTTAAAAAAAGTGCCTTATTTCTTTTAGAAATGCTACCATCCTTGTGCATGGCTTCTGACTGGTATTGCAGTTCAGCTGCAGAACTGTTGTAGGGAACGTTTGTAAGGGGGTTAGTGCTTACAGAAAGGATATTTTTGACCCTAAAGCGTTATATGTGTCTCTCCACTCTAGGATGGCAGAAGGAAGCAGGAGAACACATATGTAACAGGAACAAAGGGGGTCATTTATTAAGACCAGAGTTTTAGAGGCCAGTCTTAATAGCCCTGGTATTAGCCTCTACATAACTTCAGCGTATCCATCGCCTGTCAAAATCTATGCTAGCTCCCTTGCTGGCGTAGATTTAGACCATTTTCTACGCCTAAAATAGGCGTAGAAAAAAATAAATGAGACGGGCCAGCCGGCACGCCCCCTTGCCCGTCAGCTTTTTAACACCTAGCGTGAGCAGTGAAAAGTCACAGACTGCAGCACAAATAACCTTTGCAGCACAATCTGCGACAGATATACAGCAAAAAGTGTCAAATATGTGTTAGTAGATTACTCCCATTGACTTTTACTATTCACACTAGGGACAACAGTCTTACAGGGGTTGCACAAGAATGGCGGGGGAGGGGGGTCAAACTTGGCCAGACCATACTTACCTGCTTTCCGGCGCTGGCTCCCTGCCCCTTCTCCTCCGGGCCTGCAATGATCCGCTGAGCTGCTCGCTGAAACCATCTGGTTAGATGCCTCCTGCAGCCAATAACTGGCCACCAGTGATGGTCAGTTCGCAGTGTTCGCCAGCGAACACATGCGAGCTGCCATCTTAACTCACAAGTCCGGCGATGCACAGGTAAGTCCTTACCTGTGCCTGTGCGCGAGCCGGTCTGAAACAAATGCGGTCACCGGGAGCAGGCAGTTCAGAGAACAGCCAGATGAAGGCCCCCGGCGAACACTGCGAACTGGCCATCACTGCTGGCCACGGCTCCCCTTATGTTATGGCAAATGGTCACATGACACAAGGGGATCCGGTCACTACCAAGGCCAGTGGCTGAAGATGATGTCAAACCGGATGTTTTCAGAGAGGGAGCCTAGGGGACCAGCCTAGGTTTGGAGGAGAGGGGGCAGGGAGCCAGCACCAGGAAGCAGGAAAGTAAGCTTCCCTGTATGGCCACCCCTCCCCCCCCCCATACTTGTACAACCCCTTTCGTTTCAATAGTTTTTATTTCCATTTTTGAATATAAGACATATTACAAACAGTGCTTCAAGGAAACATAGAAGCACAAAAGAAACAACAAGGAACACAGTTTACATTAAACTATTGCCTGCTGAATATCTGTGCTACACATGAAAAAGGTGCCTGCCTATGCCAGCTCTGAAAATAAACGGATTCCACAGTGTATAACTACTTAGCGTCCCATATCTAAGGTATAGCATATCCAGGTTTTATTTAGCGGGACAAAGTAAGTTACGGGGAGGAGCATAAGGGGGACTGCTCCCAGGATGCCCAATGCAACTGAAATTTGGTGAAACCGCCTTTCCCCATCGATATAATCTTTTCGTATGTATAAGTGTTGTTGAGAGCAGTGATCAAATCGCTAATAGGTGGTACATCTGGGGTTTTCCATCTCCTCAGCAACACCAATTTTGCCGTTGTACAAAATATGCAGAGAAACTGCCTGTAAGAGGCTGGCAAAAGGTCGACCACTATGAATAACAATACCAATTGCAGATTCCAATTAATCTTAATGGGGAGTGTTTTAATCGGCAATTCACGACACTCTGACCAGTAACTTTGTATAATAGGACACTGCCATAACACATGGTATAAAGTTCCCCTGCAGCCGCATCCTCTCCAACAGCAGTTGGAGGTTGATGCATATATCTTCGCCAGCCTGTCAGGGGTGTAATACCACCTGAGGACCGTCTTCAGCGCCGATTCGACATGCGATATACATTGCAAGTGTTTGTGTATCATGCTAATAGCGCGTGTCCATTCTGCGTCCGAGAATAGTTGACCCAGATCTACCTCCCAAGCTCTCATAGGGTGAGATCGTTTAAATTGGGACGGGTGTAGAATTGCATTATATAAAGGCTTAAGTCCCTTTGAGTTGCCCATGATATACACTCTCGCTAGCCTATCCATTTTAACCCCTGTGGGGTGTAGACCCTGGATCAGGTGCCGAATCTGAAGGTATTTATAAAAGTCCCTCGCTGAGAGAGAGTATTTGTCACATAAAGAGTAAAACGGTTGCAGTGTTCCTCGTTCCATTAGGTCCCCTACACATTGAATGGAGTTCGATCTCCAAGATGACAGATCAGAATGGGGCAACAGAGATTGAATCAGTGAGAAGGGGATAGATGCAAGAGTGGGGGGTTCGTCTGCATCCGCCAACGCATGGTACTTAGACCAAGCAGCAAGAGATGCTTGAACCGTTGGGCTAAGACCTCGTGGCATAGGGATGTTCCACAAAATAAGGTGCAGTAGCTCTGATAAGGAGTATCCATTAGTTAAATGTTCCTCTAAATGTACCCAAGGTGTATCCAAAGATGGCCCAACCCAACCTCTCAGCATAGAAACCAACGTCGCTATATAATATAGTTTCAGATCCGGCAAGGCTAAGCCGCCCTTAAGTCGCTCTCTGGTAATTATAGCACGAGCAATCCTCGGGCGCTTATTTCCCCAGGTGTACTTAGAGAGTAAAGCATGCGCTCTGGAAAAGAACCTTTCCGGAAGGCATATAGGCAGGGTGCGATATAAGTAAAGAAACTTTGGGAGGATGAACATTTTGAATGAGGCTATCCTGCCAAGCCATGAGGCGTCATGTTTAGCGTATTCCGCAAGTTCCTTTTCTGTGGATAAGAGGAGCGATTCATAATTCAAGGTATAAAGGTGGGACATGGATGCGGTCATATTTGCACCTAGATATTTAATACTACGAGGCTGCCAGTCGAACATCCGATCCCTTTGAAGGTTCGTTACTACACTCTCTGGGATGTTAATCGGTAATGCTTGTGTTTTAGCGGAGTTCAGATGGTAATACGAAAGTTCCCCATATCGGGAGATTTGAGCCATCACTGCCGCTAAGGATTGTTCCGGGTTTGTAAGAGATAAAAATACGTCATCTGCATACAAAGAGATTGTATGCGACCGCCCTCCGATCACTACCCCAGAGATAGCTGTGTCTTGTCTGATCGCTTGAGCCAATCGTTCCATAGCTATAATAAATATAAGGGGCGACAAGGGGCAACCCTGCCTAGTTCCGTTCGTAAGGGCAAATGAATTCGACAGGGCTCCATTAACAAAAGTTTTTGCAGTGGGGTTACTATATAAAGCCCCTATAGCAGTAAGGATAGGACCGTTAAATCCCAACCTCTGGAGCACCGAGAAGGCGAACGACCAGCGTAGCCTGTCAAACGCCTTCTCGGCGTCCAAGGCCAAAGCAAGCATGGGGGTCCCGCTGGCCTTCACATGATGCAACACCCCTAACAGGCGTCTAGTATTAAAATAAGTCTGCCGAGACGGGACAAAACCAGCCTGGTCTACGTGTATGATAGAAGGGAGGATTTTTGCTACTCTAACAGCTAATAATTTGGCGTATATTTTTACATCTTGATTTAGGAGGGAAATAGGCCTAAAGTTTTGGGGTCTGTCTGGAGGTTTCCCAGGCTTAGGGAGCGTAATAATAAGGGCTTGCAGATTCTCGGATGGTAAGACTCCAAAATCCATGGCTGCCTGACAAAAGTTTTTCAGGTGCGGGCTCAATAAGGTTTTAAAATGTTTGTAATAGTGATTTGAGTACCCATCTGGTCCAGGGGCCTTGTCGCCGGGAAGAGACGCGATCACCGCCTCTATTTCCTCCGTTGTAATAGAAGAGTTGAGAATCTGAAGTTGGATACTGTTTAGCTTAGGTAGATGTAGGGAATTCAAATAGGAGTCTACCATATCACCTAGCTCTGTCGGGGCAGGAAGGGAGTTTTTTAGATTATAGAGGTCATAATAGTACGCTTGGAACCCATTTGCTATGTCTAGAGGGGAATACAGCTTTACCTGAGAGACAGGATGTATAAGGTGTGGGAGGCGGTTTTTGATGTGGCGAGCTTTAAATTTAGCGGCTAAAAGCTTCCCAGCTTTATTATCCTGGGAATAATACCTAGCTTTGGATTTCCTCAACATTTTTTCGTAAGAGAAGAGCATATAGCTTTTTAAATCTTGTCGAAGGCGTCTAAGTTCTTCCGCTAGTGGGGGAGTGGGGTTCATTTTATTTCTCGACTCTGCATTTCGTATCTGAGACAAAAGGGCTGACATTTCCACCTCCATCCGTTTCTTACGTATCGCACCCTGTTGGATAAATGACCCTCGAATGCAAGCCTTGTGAGCATTCCATAAGACAACCGGATCCGTATGGGAAGATACATTAAATTTGAAAAAATCCCTTATGTCTGATTCAATTCGTGCTCCATATTGGGGATTAGTTAATAGTGTAGGACTGCTCCTCCACAAGTACACCTGGGGAATGTTGACGGTCTCTGAAACCACCATTGTTATAGCGGCGTGGTCCGACCATTTTATCAATTCTAGGGAGGAGTCTCTAGTGTGAGGGAGAAGCGTTCTGTCTACAAGAAACATGTCGATTCTAGAATACATATTGTGTACTCCAGAGTGAAAGGTGTAGTCTCTATCAGATGCATGGTGGATGCGCCATACATTATAAAGCTCCTCCTTCCAGAGAGCAGAGGCCAGAGAAGGGCCATTTCTCAGTGATGCAGATGACGTATCTATTGATGGATCAACTGTCAGATTAAAATCTCCACAAATCACTACTTTCCCTTGCTGTTTTTTGCAGACTAGCTTCAATAATTTAAAAAAAAAGGGTAACTGGCCTTGGTTAGGGGCATATAGGGACACGATTGTGAAAATTTCGGTATTCAAAGTGCAGATTAGTATGAGAAACCAACCCTGAGGGTCCACATAGTCAGCAATATGAGAAAAGGCCACTGAGTTTTTAATAGCAAGCATGACCCCCCTGGACTTGGATTGAAAATGAGACTGCTAAATATGCGGGAAACGCACATGTCGCAACCGGAAGCCATCTCGCTGCAGCAAGTGCGTCTCCTGCACACTCAGCACATCGCAATTCAATCCCTTAGCTTCTCTCCATAGATATGTCCTCCTCCTTGGGCTATTCAATCCGTTAGCATTTAAGCTGGCAAATGTTATCACCATTGTATATCAGAATAAAAAGCATTCTATAACTAGCTTGTAAAATTGTAAGAGTACGATATGGAGCGCCTCCCAGCGAGGGCGACCACATCTCCAAGGCATAGGCGACATGAGAATGTAGAGGCAATATATAGGCATCAACATACATATCTTCTCAAAAAGGTAAGAAGACAATAAAACAATAACTCACAATAACAAAAGCAGAACGGTCCAGGCCCGTTAGGGCACGTTCTGATAAAATGGTAGGGCAAAAAGAAAAGTCTTGTCTGTAACCTAAAAGCAAAACAGGTTAGGGAAAATATCCATTAAAACATACGACACCTGAAAGTGGGGTGAACCCACTGCAAAAAACTATAGGATTCAGTGCACTCTTGACCAGTCATTGGGAACTTTAGCTGGAGCAGAGCGTTGGTCATCTCCCGGGACAGTGATAGGAATGTTCCATCCTTTCAGCAGTATGCGACCTTCCTCTAAGTTTTTCGCCACGTGGAATTCTCCCTTGTAGTGGATCAGTAAACAAACCGGGAATCCCCAGCGGTAAGGCACTTGGGCTTTATGTAGAGCGGACGTGATCGGTGATAGGAGTCTCCTCATACGTAGAGTGGGTGCCGACAGATCCGCAAATAGAAGAACTTTATGGAACGGAGCAGGTAGGCCTCCATTTTTTCTGGCAGCAGACATTAGTTGTTCTTTGATCTTGAAAAAGTGGATCCTTGCGAGTACGTCTCGTGGTACCGACTCATGCAGATGTCGCGGGCGGGGAACTCTGTGCACTCGATCGATCTCTAGATCTCGGTCAGAACAATTCGGAAGAGTAGCTTTGAGAAGAGACCGAACGTACTCAGGGATGTCCTTAGGGGGAACAGATTCAGGAACCCCTCTGAGCTTGATGTTATTACGTCGGCTCCTGTCTTCAAGATCGAATTTTGCTTTCATGTTTGTCACTTCTTCCTCTAACTCATTGTAGGCATCAATAAGAGAGTTATGCGAGGCGGCAAAGTCTCCGAATTTATTTTCCAGATGGTCCGTTCGGGCACCTAAGTTGTCAATATCAGAACGTAGTGGTGCTACAATGGACTTTAGATCCAGTAACATAGAGCGTCTCTGTACAAGCAGCAAATTCCGCATGACCGTATCCGTTAGGGCCGTGTCAGAGACTTGGAAGTGTAAAAGAGGTGACTCTCCATCTTCTGTTAAAGTGCTTGCACCTTCCCCCACAACATTATTGCATGGCGCAGTTCCCTTCCAGGCCTCAGAAGCCTGCTGTTTGTTAGATGACGCAGGGCTTTGCAGTGCCAGGGATGGAGCCCACGGGGATCCTTGCTGGGTGGCTGGTAATACAGCCTGTGAGTCCTCTATCAGCACCCTCCGGGTGTTTGAGGGATCGGCGGCGGCAGTTGGCAGGGAAAGGGCCGGATAGTGTATAGGTGAGGGGGGATGGGAGGCAGAAGTGCCACTCACCTGGTCCTGGGATTCGGTCCTAGCCGAGGATCTCGCTGCTGCTGCCGTTCGAAGGGAGAAATCACTCTGATCTGTGTCTCTCAGCAGCGCCGGGTCAGAGTATGAGCGGTGGAGATCCGGCGCCCCAGGGCTCCGTGGACAGTCCGGAGATGCGGCGCGTCGAGGTGAGGAGGGAGCTGTGCCTCCGGCACCATCTTGTGAGTCCCCGGCCTCTCCACCGAAGTAGAATTTCGTAAGCTTCGGGTGTTTAACCACCCGTTTCCTGCGCCCCGTCATGTCCTGGGGCTGTAGCAGCGTTCCTCCGCTTAATTTGCGGTAGATGGAGTGCGCTGTGCTGCGAAATCGTCGCTTTTTAGAGGCGTCTATCCAGGAGCTCCGGCACTAAGCGGCCATCAGCTTCGGCAGCCAGACCACGCCCCTTGTACAACCCCTTTAATGGTTACAGTCTAACATGAGACAACTAGGATATGGTTACAATTTCTTCAGTCTCTAAACACATGACATGATTGTGTCTCGGATTGGAATGGGCCATGCTGCATTCAAGTACCGTACGGCTGTAAGGGCTGCAGCAGCTCTAATTAAACTAATGAAGACCGCACTGTTCAGTGGGTCTGTATTGTTAATGACCGAGGGGCATGTCCAATACTGCTTGGCCATTAAAAACGCAGACCAAATGAAAAGTGCAGTCTTCATTAGTTTAATAAGAGCCCGCTGCCGCCCAAGCGGTACTCAACAGCAGCATAGCTGCATCACAACTGTGACATGACCACATGTGGTCGTACCCTTAGGAATAGGCATCAGGTGTGACAGAAGTATTGTCTCTTTAATTGGCAATAGGGTAATTTCTCCTTTGGCTTCCTGTGCTCCCAACTTCTTTGGGAGTTGACACCCTGGTGGGAGTCTCCTCAAGGTGGCAGTGACGAAGATGGCTAAGCTCCAGTTGGCACCACAATATCTCTTCCCTGTGGCACAATGTAGGCAACCATCCTTGCAACCCTGTACGGCCTCTCCTTAGTTTCAGTATGTCCTTCCGCGACACACGGTATTGCACACAGTCTCTAACACAGTGTTGCTTACAGGAGGCAAGCTAGCTGTCTGGTCTTGAGCACAGGCCATTTTGGTTCACGTGATAGCCACCTATTCCCTGAATGCTGACAATCTTTTAACCCACTACTACCCCAGCCTCAACTTCTCTGCAGTGCCCAGCTGCATCTTTTCCCTCCCTAGGCCCTGAGGTGGTGCACATTAATAACTAGTACCACTCACCTCTACTGCTGGCTAGCAATATGCAGGAATCTGCAGCGCCTTTCAGCTCACACCAGTGCTGTATTTCTCTCCAGTGATCCATGTCTAACCACAATCACAATACTCTGCCTGCACTTCTATCTATCTCCTCTGGGGACATGCTAACTTGCATGGGGATGCTAGCAGTATGACCCCCATGATTAACTCTACCCACTTACAGCCCACTTGCCTGTCAGACCCAGGGGGCTGGGTCTCACAGGCTTAAATGGAAGGCAGCATGATGCCTATGGAAGGAATCGGGCTGCCTTCCCAAACATCTGGTCTCCATCACCGCAGAGCGGGGACCTGATGTGGATGGGGACCCTCCACAGACATCACACGTGCCACGGTCAACGCTGACCGTGGCACAGCTAGGGTTAATGCCCCGGCATCTGTGTTTTCACCGATGTCGGTGCATACAGCAGGGGCACAGCTAACAGGTACAGCCGAACCCCTGCCAGTGATCAAGCAGGCGCAGCTCCTGCACCCTCCCTATCAGCACGCCATAGCTGTACGGCGCTGGGATTTAAGTCACAGTCCCTAGCGCCGTATAGTTACGGAGCTGGTATCCTATGGGTTAATGTTGACGATTATAGTTTACAGCTAATGACATCTAACAGTCCGTATCTCAGATAAGTAGAATAATGTGAAAAAGTTCAATGTTGTAGTCAGCTAATCAAAACAAAACACCTGCAAAGGTTTCCTAAGCCTTTAAATGGTCCCTCAGTCTGGTTCAGTAGGCTACACATTCATGGGGAAGACTGCGGACTTGACAGTTGTCCAGAAGGCAGTCATTGACACCCTCCACAAGGAGGGTAAGCCACTAAAGGTGCGGCAACGAACCTGTGATACAATCCTCTCAGCCCGGGGCCAATAAAGGAGCACGTAAGAGCATTAGCTCGTTCAGCTGACAGCTCCGTCCAACGTGTAGGGAGGTCAGCTGGAGATCATTTTCAGCTTTCTATATAAGGCTAGCTCCTGTGGGTGCAGGTGCCAGTGAATTTCTTGTCCTCTGGCTCCCCCTACTGGTTACTTCTGTAACTGAAAAAGACACAAATGCAATGGCACTCTGCAACCAGCATTCTGTCCTGCCTCTATGCTGGATGAGGCATTGGTGTACATTTTGGCCAAAGCGTAATAAGCCACTCACCACGTCAAGGTCGCCTCTATGGAATGGTCCCTAACACTAGTTCCTACCTGTTTGTGGGCCATGACAGCCACACAAAGTCCAGGGAATGCAGGTGCAGCATGCACGCCAAGCACACTCTGCTTTTAACCCCGTCCGGTGCCATTACTTCTGTAACTGAAGAATCCCCTGGCTTTGGATTTCTGGATGTGACTACGGTTTTGGCTTCTGGCATTTTAGTATCGTATTTGATTTCCTGGTTCTGATTCTCTGACGTGTTTTGGGTTTCTTGTTTGCCTCTGGCGTACTTGTACTGTGTTGACCATCTGGCTTTTGACCCTTTTTCCGTACAACTACTTTAATTGTGTTTGTTCATTTGCTTGTCCCTGTTTGTGTCTCGCCCCTCACATTTGCAGTATAGGGACTGTCGTCCAGTTGTGGAGTGCCCAAACTGCAACCTAAAACCCACTTATTTAATCGCAAAGTGCCAACACAGCAATTTACCCTGAACACTACAGTCCAATATAGTATATCTTTCATGTACTTTATCATTTAGCTATAGCCTGCCTACATTCACATCTTGCCTGTGCTGCTGATAGTGTGCCGTGCGCTGATAAATGGCAGAAAAAGTCTAAGGCTACATGAACACGATAGTGAAAAACAGACATGTGATAGACGTTTTTTAATGGCCATCACACGTCCGTTTTAAGACCATGGGGTTATTCACACAGCAGTTTTTTTGACTGCCAGTGAGTAACAGACGTCAAAAAATATAATATGTTCTATTTTGTCCGTTTTTCACAGATGGGCTGTCCCCATACAATTGAATGGGTCAGTTTTTAACGTCCGTTCCCAGAAAGGCATCAGTGAAAAAAACGTCTGTTAAAGATGGAAAGTTTATCCGTTTTTAACGGACATTTTTTTTTTCACTGTTGCACGTAGCATAAGGCATATTGGTACACCATAGACTTTTTCCAGGATGTGGGTGTCCACAGAGAGGGCTCTGAGTGTCGCCTCTGGCACCGCTGCCATAGGTTTGCCACCACTGGCCTAGGGTGATCGTGCAAGTAGGTATGGATAGTGGGTTTGGCAGTTTAGAGCTATACTTTCCCTGTTTGCGTGTGATGGTAATCATTATCCTGACACGCAGCCTTAAAAGGATTGTCAAGAAAAGGCCATTCAAGAATTAGGGGGAGATTCACAAGGGATGAACTGCGGCTGGAGACAGTGCTTCAAGAGCACAAGAGTCGGGTTCCGTCGACGCAGCGCCGATCCCAGCAGCTCCACTCTGGTGTTGAGCAGCGGGAGAGCGTGTGCCTAGAAGATTGTGCCCTGCCTTCCTTAGATTCGCATGCTCCGTTGGTCCTGCACGGGGCATCATCAGTTGGTGAGTGCCAAAATGGCTTAGCCCCTGTCCTTGAGTCCCTGTCCGCTGTTTTGTCCTCTTTAAAGAGTTTAGTTTCCTCCTTGCCTCCATGCTGGTCCGGCGGCTGTGGCGAATGACGTTGCGGATGCCTGGAAGTCTGGAGAGCAGAGGGATGGTCAGGAATCAGATGGTGAGGATTCCCTCTCTCCCCCGTTAGCCTCTAAGGGCAGAGGGGTGGCGGAGATTTGCTACAAAGAGTCGCTTCCGTGCAATATATCTCCTCTCGGCTTTCATTTGTCCATGTCTGTTAAAGAGAAGATATGGAGAAATGAATTTTGTAACGGAACGCCTAGCACCCCGACCGGGTACCTCCGTCGATAGATGCTCCTAGTGCTTCCAGAGGACTCCAAGCACTCCACTTGACACCGTCAGTGCTGCAGACCCCACGAACCGCCGAAGCTTGGTGGAGGTCTCGCCGTCTCCTACCCACCCTGGACCTACGACAAGGCTCCAGGCTCCAGTGGGTGAACCTCTCCTAAATCCAGAGACAGGAACCAGGAGCAAGCTCTTACAAGAGCTTATACTCAGGGGAGTATTGTGATATAGCAATCCCCAAGAGTGTAGTTATTCCATCCCCCAAACATGAGCCAAGACTTCATGAAGGTATAAAACAGGAGCCCCTTTATTGAGGGCTACCCGCCCGTATTTATGCAGGTCCCCATCTGGAGGACACGCCCCTAGTGGACCAGAAGGAAGACTGCGACACAGGACAGATATGCAGCAACTCAGGATACACAGACACAACACATCCCCACAATGCATCATGGTTTCCTCCTCTCTGCCCTGGAGACACCCGAGGAGTAATCCAATTATCTCTCAAGACAAAGTGAAATCGCCAATACACATGTGGGGACAACCGGACAGAAATCACCACCCAAACACACAATGTCACACCCCCACAGCAAACACAGACATTTAACATATTCCCAGATAGCTCAAGTCTGAGTGCATATCATTAGGTGAATGGCACTCTGAATACACAAATACAATACAATTAGCTATCTGGGTACCCTCACATAACAAAATACAATTGCAAAGACAGATTTAAGCTGTGCGGCCGGTCTGTCTGCTCCTTTAAAGTTAGTATGGGCCATAATCCTGAGGCAAGAGGCTGATAAACAGGCCTCTCCAAAACCCAGTGGCGAGGTTGGTTTCACCACAAATTTGTTGACATATTATCTCTGTTATATAAAGTAAACATATGTAGAAGGGCACTCAACATATGGAGTCACATCGAATCATAGAAATTCAAATATATAGCAATTTATTGAACACGTCTAAAATAGAAAATTGAGGTAGTAAAAACAGCAAAAGTATCAACACACAATAAAAGGCATATCATGAAAGCACATAACAAGGCATAAAATGGCAATCAACGAGCAATGTAGATGTGTAAAAATGGTGGGGAGGGGGAGTTCCAATTAAAATGTCCAATACCACAAAAAAACGCAGGTCAACGCTGTAAGCAGATTGGGATCCTAAATCTGCAATTGTGGGGACTTTCGATAGTTTCCTAATATATAATTGAACAGTCTTAGGCCGTCTATGTTAAAACCATTTCGTGATGTCCCACATTTTCGAATGGTGTTTAAAATCGTCACAAGAACAATGTTCGACGAATAAATAATAGGAATCTTTACTTAGCTTTATATGTAGAAGCTTATTCACGGCCTTCTGCTGATAGGCACTGTAGCAGTGGTCAGGTATTCAACTGTAAAGTATGGAGATCTTGAATATGGTGTTCCACGTGTAGCGGACTTAGCTTTCGGCGTCCCACGTGTCGTAGCTTTCGAACACGGATTCGATTGTTAACCCAGGCACTATAGTAATCGAGTCAATGGACCTTTTCGGGTGCAGCAAGATTGGATGCTTGCCTCTTCCTCAATCCTGTAGGCGTTCCTCTCCAAGTGTTGTGTCTTTCGGGTAATTGCAATCCGTGCTCTTTAGTCTTTTTTCTTCAGTCTTTTTTCTTTTTCCAAAAAGCAAAGTCCAGTAAGTGTGGATTATGGTTATGTCCCCACTATGCAAGTCAATAGATTGAGCACCAAACGCGTTTCGGAGTGTTGCTTTACTCCTTCCTCAGTGGTAATGCTTGCATAGGGTGTTAGCTGCCTTTTACATCCCTCCTTCCTGGATTCCTCACAAAAAGTGGACTGGATTTCAATTGAAAACGCTCATAAATGAAGTTGCGATTTTGATGCGTTTTTGCTGCGTTTTTTTGTGTTCAATGCGTTTTTTGGGCATATGACTCACAATCAACCCGGACATCATAACTGATAGATCACTTTCTATTATAAACATTGCTTTCACTAGATAATAAAATTTGTGATAATTATTTTTTTTTAAACTGAATTAAAATCATGAATTAAAATAATAATACAAATGCATAAGCTCTAAAGGCATGTGGAACCATAAAATATATTAGAATCTTCAACTAGTAGTTGGCTTCCCTTGTGTTGACTCAGACTGTATATGGTCAATGGGTGAGGGCCCTCCATCAAGGCCGAACCCCCGCGTTATAGAGCCACACGGGGGTATCGCATCAATGGGGGGCACCCATCCACAATTCAAAGGAAGCCAGAAATTTAAAGGTCGGCATTTAATCCATTAGGTAACAGACTTCCAAATTCAAATATGCGTCTAGACTCTGCCTTTCACGTCCTAGCAACATGGTCACCACCCCTCCAATGTCGGTCAATTTGTTCCAATGCTGCGAATGTTAGGCCCTTCGGATCTTTGTTGTGTATCGTTTTAAAATGTCTAGATAGTACATGTTTCTCGTATCCATTCTTGATATTTGAAATGTGTTCCGCTATTCTAGTCTTTAGAGCTCTTTTAGTCCTTCCGATATATTGCTTAGCGCATGGGCACTGGATTATATATATCACATTGCAGGTACTACATGTAAGAAACGTATTTATCTCAAATGAAAAATAATTTTGTGTTGAAGCTATTTTAGTAGTTTTTTTTATGAAAAGATGTGTTCCTACAATTGATACATCTTCCACATCTGTGGAAGCCCTTCATATTTAACCATTTGTGTATGGATCCCTCATTTACTCTAGGATTTATTTATTTTGAAATATATGTATTTGACCAAGGAGATACTTGTGAAGATAGCAAATCTACACGTGAACAATCTATGTCAGAAGTATTTAGAGATTTGGAACAACTGTTATTAAGACAGCTGAAACAAAGATGGGAAATAAGATCAGTTAAACAATATATCGAACATAATAAAATCCCTAAGGGTCTGTTGTTGTCCAAGACCCCTGCCCAGGACCTATGCAGCATGGAATTCAACAGAGAATGGGATACTCTGTTGATGTCTCAATCAGCTGCATTGATCCAGTTAATTATTAAACGAAGAACTGAAATATTGGAGGAAATTACTGGGAAAATTGATAAAATGAGAGTATCAATTGAGAAACTTTCTAAAAATGAAGAATATACCATGTGGCAGGAAAGGCTATGCAGGAGTCTGGACAAAACAGAACAAGAGATAATTGATACAAAGACTAAAAAACATAAAAATAGTCCACATATACAACAAAAGAAAAATATTGACAATACATATCACAGAGAGATTAGACAAGAAAGAGAGGATCATAATATTCAAAATAAATACACCATACCTGTGAACAATAGATATGAGGCACTTACAATCATTTTTTAGACAAAACCCCACCTCACCACAAAACACGAACCAGATACAGATCACCAGAACACTTTATTCACCAAACATCACCCCCGACACATTCATATAACCTGAGGAACAGATTTTATCACCAAGAACAAGAACACATAACTCACCAAACACATCAATACAATCGGGACAAACACAACTTCACAACACCCAGATACACACGAGAGACACAGAGAACACAATACACAGAACAATATCAGCCCCCAAAAAGAAAATACGAAGAAGCCAGAGGAAAAAGAGGAGAATACAGCAAGCACAAATAGATTTGGAAACAAATGGAACTATAGTAAATTTGACTCCCATCACTTTAACCATAGCACAGACACAATTACTTAAGGGGCTAAAATTTGCTCCAACTGCCCAGCTAAATAAATTTGATACTTATGTAGGGATCGAGAAATTTATTAAAAAATTATGTCTCAAAAAATATCACTTGAAAAATCCTGTGATGTTAAATACAGAGAAAAAACAAGATGTTGATGAGTCAATTTAACATACGGATTTAAAACAAAAATCAAAAAAATTTCCCAGACAGGAGATCAGCCCTGAGTTGACAGCATTTCAAAAAAACGTAGAAACTGATCTATGAAAAATCACAGATAGACGAGTAAAAAAAGTAACAATTTAACTCCACAAGAAATACAAGCAATAAAACAGTTACAAACAGAAAATAATCTGACCATACGTCCAGCAGACAAAGGGGGAGCGGTGGTTTTGTGGGAAACATAGAAAAAACAAGACAAAGAAATACCAAACAGTGGTCGCACCTCAAAAATACAATTTATTAGAATATATAAAGATTAAAAACATGTACATGGGGCAAACCCCAAGGATGGTACAATAAGAGTATATATATGCATAATGTAATACCACACAGGGAGCCTATGCATAAACGGATAAGCAATATAATCCCTGAAAAGACTCCCTCAATCCTATAGTAGTGGCACAAACATAATGATAACACACAGAGCATACAAAACCCATCCAAGAGGAGTGCACAGAAAACCTGACGCGTATCGCTAGTGCCTGGACTAGCTTCCTCAGAGGTCCATGTTAGCTAGCGATACGCGTCAGGTTTTCTGTGCACTCCTCTTGGATGGGTTTTGTATGCTCTGTGTGTTATCATTATGTTTGTGCCACTACTATAGGATTGAGGGAGTCTTTTCAGGGATTATATTGCTTATCCGTTTATGCATAGGCTCCCTGTGTGGTATTACATTATGCATATATATACTCTTATTGTACCATCCTTGGGGTTTGCCCCATGTACATGTTTTTAATCTTTATATATTCTAATAAATTGTATTTTTGAGGTGCGGCCACTGTTTGGTATTTCTTTGTCTTGTTTTTTCTATGTTTGCAACATATACCAGGCCAGCACTCTTGCATTATTATTGGTGTGCCCCCCGTGCCTTAGGATTGTGGTTTTGTGGGAAACAGCTAAATATAATATGGAATGTCTGAAACAGTTGACAGACACCAATACATACAGTCAGGTCCATAAATATTGGGACATCGACACAATTCTAACATTTGTGGCTCTATACACCACCACAATGGATTTGAAATGAAACAAACAAGGTGTGCTTTAACTGCAGACTGTCAGCTTTAATTTGAGGGTATTTACATCCAAATCAGGTGAACGGTGTAGGAATTACAACAGTTTGCATATGTGCCTCCCACTTGTTAAGGGACCAAAAGTAATGGGACAATTGGCTTTTCGGCTGTTCCATGGCCAGGTGTGTGTTATTCCCTCATTATCCCAATTACAATGAGCAGATAAAAGGTCCAGAGTTAATTTCAAGTGTGCTATTTGCATTTGGAATCTGTTGCTGTCAACTCTCAAGATGAGATGCAAAGAGCTGTCACTATCAGTGAAGCAAGCCATCATTAGGCTGAAAAAAACAAAACAAACCGATCAGAGAGATAGCAAAAACATTAGGCGTGGGCCAGAAGAACTGTTTGGAACATTCTTAAAAAGAAGGAAGGCACCGGTGAGCTCGGCAACACCAAAAGACCCGGAAGACCACAGAAAACAACTGTGGTGAAGGACCGAAGAATTCTTTCCCTGGTGAAGAAAACACCCTTCACAACAGTTGGCCAGATCAAGAACACTCTCCAGGAACCACTCTCCAGCATACTGCAAAAGCAACCAAAGAGTTTTTTAAGGGAAAGAAGTGGAATGTTATGCAATGGCCAAGTCAATCACCTTACCTAAATCCGATTGAGCATGCATTTCACTTGCTGAAGACAAAACTGAAGGGAAAATGCCCCAAGAACAAGCAGGAACTGAAGACAGTTGCAGTAGAGGCCTGGCAGAGCATCACCAGGGATGAAACCCAGTGTCTGGTGATGTCTATGCGTTCCAGACTTCAGGCTGTAATTGACTGCAAAGGATTTGCAACCAAGTATTAAAAAGTGAAAGTTTGATTTATGATTATTCTGTCCCATTACTTTTGGTTCCTTAACAAGTGGGAGGCACATATGCAAACTGTTGTAATTCTTACACCGTTCACCTGATTTGGATGTAAATACCCTCAAATTAAAGCTGACAGTCTGCAGTTAAAGCATGTCTTGTTCGTTTCATTTCAAATCCATTGTGGTGGGGTATAGAGCCAAAAATGTTAGAATTTTGTCGATGTCCCAATATTTATGGACCTGACTGTATATCAAATTAAGAAGAGACCCGACAGAAGAATTTTATGAGTTATTAACAGAATATTGTAAAAAGGGTCTGGATGATAATATGTTGACAGAACATGAATACATTTTGGGCACTCAACGGAGACTGCCTGTCTTCTACTGCTTGCCCAAAATACATAAAAACCTGGCAGAACCCCCTGGCCGTCCCATATCAGGGATTGGTTCCCTGACAGCAAATCTTTCACAGTATATTGATAGATTAATTCAGCCAGTGGTGAAGAAAACAAAATCTTATGTTAGAGACACGACTCAGATTATTCATATTTTAGAAAATTTACAAGTGGAACCACAATGCATAATGGGGACACTGGATGTCCAATCATTACTATTATTGATCATAAGCAGGGCATTATGGCGATAGAATCAATGTTGAAACAGAGTGGAGATTTTGGAGAAAAACAGATACAATTTGTATTGGAAGGAGTATTTTTTATATTAACTCACAATTATTTTTATTTTGAAAATGACCACTATCTTCAGAAACAAGGGACCGCCATGGGCACCAGGTTTGCCCCCCAGCTATGCCAACTTATTTATGGCATTTTGGGAACAACTTACCATCGGCCCAAGGCTGGGGACAGACCTGGTGCTCTGGCAAAGATATATAGATGATGTAATTTTTATTTGGAAGGGGGAGAAATCTGATTTATTGACATTTTTAGATGAGATTAACAATAATCATTTTAACCTATTTTTTTACATCAAATATTAATAATCAATGCACTGAATTCTTAGACCTACAAATCACAGTAGATAGAGATCATTATAATTGCAACACATACCAGAAACCCGTCGCGAAGAACAGTTTTATCCGATACTCTAGTTGTCATTTGCCTAGGTGGTTGTTGAATATTCCTCTAGGCCAATTTCGTAGAATAAAGAGGAATTGCACTAAGAATGACAAATTTCAAGAGGAAGCTATAAAAATGAGAGAAGAATTTTTAACAAAAGATTATCCTGAAAAAATATTAGATAATGCTTTACAAAAAATAGAATTAATGGATAGAAAAACTTTCTTTCAAACAAGTTTAGACAATTTCAAGAAAAAACAAGAAGAAACTCCTCGTATAATCCTTCCCTTCAATACACAATATAAAAGAATTGAACATATAATATATAAACACTGGCACTACATCCAAGAAGATAAAACCATAGGATCCTTAATATCTAAATAACCACAAATAGTATACACAAGAGCTTCTAATTTGGGAATAAAAATAGCCCCCTTCATTAAAAATCCTAGAGTAAATGAGGGATCCATACACAAATGGTTAAATATGAAGGGCTTCCACAGATGTGGAGGATGTATCAATTGTAGGAACACATCTTTTCCTAAAAAAAACTACTAAAATAGCTTCAACACAAAATTATTTTTCATTTGAGATAAATAAGTTTCTTACATGTAGTACCTGCAATGTGATATATATAATCCAGTGCCCATGCGCTAAGCAATATATCGGAAGGACTAAAAGAGCTCTAAAGACTAGAATAGCGGAACACATTTCAAATATCAAGAATGTATACGAGAAACATGTACTATCTAGACATTTCAAAACGATACACAACAAAGATCCGAAGGGCCTAACATTCGCAGCATTGGAACAAATTGACCGACATTGGAGGGGTGGTGACCATGTTGCTAGGATGTCAAGGGCAGAGTCTAGACGCATTTTTGAATCTGGAAGTCCATTACCTAATGTATAAAATGCCGACCTTGACATTTTTGGCTTCCTTTGAAATGTGGATGGGTGCCCCCCTTTGATGCGATACCCCCGTGTGGCTCTATAACGGGGGGGTTCGGCCTCGAAGGAGGGCCCTCACCCATTGACCATATACAATCTGAGTCAACACAAGGGAAGCCAACTACTAGTCGAAGATTCTAATATATTTTATGGTTCCACATGCCTTTAGAGCTTATGCATTTGTATTATTATTTTAATTCATGATTTTAATTCAGTTTTTTTTTTTAAAGAATATCACAAATTTTATTATCTAGTGAAAGCAATGTTTATAATAGAAAGTGATCTATCAGTTATGATGTCCGGGTTGATTGTGAGTCATATACCCAAAAAACGCATTGAACACAAAAAAACGCAGCAAAAACGCATCAAAATCGCAACTTAATTTATGAGCGTTTTCAATTGAAATCCAGTCCACTTTTTGTGAGGAATCCAGGAAGGAGGGATGTAAAAGGCAGCTAACACCCTATGCAAGCATTACCACTGAGGAAGGAGTAAAGCAACACTCCGAAACGCGTTTGATGCTCAATCTATTGACTTGCATAGTGGGGACATAACCATAATCCACACTTACTGGACTTTGCTTTTTGGAAAAAGAAAAAAGACTGAAGAAAAAAAGACTAAAGAGCACGGATTGCAATTACCCGAAAGACACAACACTTGGAGAGGAATGCCTACAGGATCGAGGAAGAGGCAAGCATCCAATCTTGCTGCACCCAAAAAAGGTCCATTGAATGTGTGTGACTCGATTACTATAGTGCCTGGGTTAACTATCGAATCCGTGTTCGAAAGCAACGACACGTGCGACGCCGAAAGCTAAGTCCGCTACATGTGGAACACCATATACAAGATCTCCATACTTTACAGCGGAATACCTTACCACTGCTACAGTGCCTATCAGCAGAAGGCCGCGAATAAGCTTCTACATATAAAGCTAAGTAAAGATTCCTATTATTTATTCGTCGAACATTGTTAATTGTGCCGATTTTAAACACCATTCAAAAATGTGGGACATCACGAAATGGTTTTAACATAGACGGCCTAAGACTATACGATTATATATTAGGAAAATATCGAAAGTCCCCACAATTGCAGATTTAGGATCCCAATCTGCTTACAGTGTTGACCTGCGTTTTTTTGTGGTATTGGACATTTTAATTGGAACTCCCCCTCCCCACCATTTTTACACATCTACATTGCTCGTTGATTGCCATTTTATGTCTTGTTATGTGCTTTCATGATATGCCTTTTATTGTGTGTCGATACTCTTCCTGTTTTTACTACCTCAATTGTCTATTTTAGACGTGTTCAATAAATTGCTATATATTCGAATTTCTATGATTCGATGTGACTCCATATGTTGAGTGCCCTTCTACATATCTTTACTTTATATAACCTTTACCTCTTGATCTGGGTGCATCAATTGCAGTTGGAGCACCATAGAAATCCTAAAGCAGGGTGAGCCGCCCCATCCATTCTTTGCTTCTCATATTATCTCTGTTGCTTGCATCTAAGAAGTTTGAATTAAATTGGAAAAGCGGGAGGAAAAATTGGAAGAGGACAGGAGACGCCCGATGTTAGAACATTTAAAGGATAACTGTCACATTTAGACCCTAATTAAAATTTTTATATATATAGTTACTAATAACATGATATTCCAGAATCAGTTACTATTAGACTGACTTACCCCATATTTAATAAGATTCAGCCCTTAGCAACCAGTCTGCATAAAACTGCAATTTCACTATTCAGTTAAGATGGCCACCACAGCCCTCACCCTGAGGCTAATCCCGCCTGCCCTCACTACCCACAATGCATTGAGCTCCTCACATGCACTAGCCAGTAACAATAGCCCCCCAAAAGTGTCAGTAACCAGAACCCTCCCCCTCAAAGGGTTAATCTCCTGCAGCACAAAGGGGTCCTCTTACCACATGTTGCTTTCATTTATACACTGAACAGATGGCAGATCTCCCTTCCCTGGTCTGCGCTGCTCCAACTCTGCATTCTCCAGCTCTGCTGAGTGAGGGAGCGTCTGCCAAGCGCAGGGACAGGGAGAAGTGCACACAGCCCAGGCACTATCAGCTGCTGGGGAGGACCTGGCTTTAATCATTTACTTACAGTTGCTGGCTGTCAGTAACGTGAGCCTGCACGCTGCGTGCTCCGTCCTTCAACAGATAGACGGACCATGCCTAGCAACCCTATTTTAAGCACAGGTAAAAATAGGCAGTACAGGGAACAAAAATTTGGAATTAAGGGGTAATTGAATACACAGTGAAAAGTTGAAATAGGGCCACCAAGGTGATATTAATCACCACAATCCAATACTCCCAAAAAAAAAATAATATGACAGTTATCCTTTAATATTTGGTTGCAGGCTTACTGTATATTCTGTAGTGTGATGGGGGAAAAATACCCCCAAAGATGTTCAGGTTTATTTCAACATTTGGATAATGTTTTAGAAGCATATAAGAATTTTGGAGGATTAGGTTTGTTTATATATGATGAGGGAGTGAGGCAAAGGCTGTCAGTATACCCTAATGTGCGATGGGGCACAAAAGATGTGGGTTTGTGGCTTAATCTGTTAGTGCCGCAGCGTACATCTTTTTCTGCCGCTAAGCAGCAGCCTTCTGCATCAGCTCAGCAGTCTTCTGTTTTTCGGAAGGGCACCTGCTTTGCGTTTAATGAAGCGCAGTGTCGATGGCCTTCCTCATGCAAATATAGTCACGAATGTGCATTTTGTGAAGGTAGCCACCCAATGGTACGCTGCTTCAAAAAAGCAAATTTGCCCACTCAGCCATCTACCAAAGAATTTGTTGAAAAAGAGCATGGACGCCGGTAAATTTGGAGAGTATGCGTCCATGGCTAGAGCATTACCCAAAGCGCAAGTTGGCAGAATTGCTTCTTGAAGGTTTTGCAGTTGGTTTTCAGCTGCCATCATTTTCGGGAGTAGGTTGTGATTGGGTAAATAACTTGTCTTCTGTGACTTAATTTCCTTTGGTAGTAGTCAAAATTGTTAAAGGAGTTGGCTATGGATAGGATTGCTGGTCCTTTCCCTTCCCCTCCTTTTTCTAATTTTCGTCTTTCCCCACTAGGTGTGGTTCCGAAAAAGTATCCTAATGCTTACCGTTTAATTCATCATTTGTCCTTTCCCTACGGGGCATCGCTGAATGATGAGATTGACAGGTCATTATGCTCAGTTAAGTACGCTACATTTAATTCCACAGTGGATCTGGTGCGAGATTTCGGAAAAGGGGCATTAATGGCGAAAGCTGACATTAAGTTGGCTTTTCGCCTCTTGCCGGTGCATCCTTCTGCTTTTAGTTCACTTGGTTTTCATTTTCAGGGTTCTTTTTATTTTGATAAGTGTTAGCCAATGGAATGGGTGGTTGCCTTGAGGAACATGTGGGGAGCTGGAACGTATTATTTAGATGATTTTTTTGTTTATAGGATCGGTTGATTCTTCAGTTTGAACAAATATCAACAATAGAATTCAGAAGATCTAAACAGAGTTTGGTGTTCCTTTAGTTGTAGATAAGACTGTTTATCCGGTTAGTTGTTTCGAGTATAGACAGTCGTCGGCAAAAAATTTCCAGCTTTTCACGTGCGGCTGGGTAAGGAAGTTAAGGAGGATTTGTCTATTTGGTTAGAATTTTTTCAGCAATTCAACAGTCGTCATTATTGGCAGGACGAATTTGTTTTGGCTCCTTCCCTTGATTTTTTTCACGGACGCATCAGGCGCGAGTGGGTTTGGAGCATATTGGAATGGGCATTGTGCATCCTTCTTGGGTAGAAAATGGAGTTACAAAGAATATTGTGTTATTGGAATTATTTCCAGTTGTGTTATCTTTAGTCTTATGGGGCATTTTTTTTTTCAAATAAGCAAATTGTTATACATACTGATAATAAAGGAGTCTTGTTTGCTGTCAATTGTTTGTCATCCAAGTGTCCGTTAGCGATTAAATTGTTACGGCATTTAGTTCTCCTCTGTCTAAAATTAAATATTTGGTTGAAGGCACGGTATATTCCTGGAGTGGATAATTCTATTGCTGACTCACTTTCTCGTTTTCAGTTTCAGAGATTTCGCAGGTTGACAAGAGAGGCCGACCTAGAAGGGGAGTTGTGCCCTCCATATCTTTGGAATCTAATTTGGTCGTAGGTATGTCTTACCTGCAGTCTTCTGTTGCCCCGGCCACTTGGTTGGATTATGTGCGGTCCTGGAACAAGTGGTGTTGTTTTATGGCGAGTAGGGGTGGGTCCCAGTTTAGTAGCAATGATGTTTCTGCTTTGGCCTTTTGCTTATCGCTTTTTGAAGAGAATTTAGCCCACACAACCGCTGTAAGGGTGCTATCGGGTGTTTCCTTTTTTCTTAGAGTTTTAGGTGTTCCCGCAGTTTTGGATTATTTTATGGTTAAGCAAGTTTTGAAAGGTTATAGGAAGGGTAGGTGTGTTCCAGATAGTAGATGCCCGATCTCCCCTGGTTTGTTATCATCGTTGTGTTATGCTACATCTTTGGTCAGCGATGATTATTAGACCTTACTTTTTTCCACCGCTTTTACGTGCATGTTTTTTTGGTGCTTTTAGGATTAGCGAGCTTTTGCCAAAGAGTAAAGGATCTAGTTCGGGTATGTTGTTGGAGAATGTGCATGTTCATTCTAATTATGTTTTGTTCTTTCTTCCGCACTCTAAGACGGATCAACCAGGTAAGGGTTCCTAGGTCTGTGTGGGTAGAATCAGGTCGGGTGATATTTGCCCGGTAAGTATGGTATCACTTTACTGGCACTGTAGGCCAGTTGGTGGTGGGTTATTTCTGGTTCATCCCGATTTTACTCCTTTAACTCAATATCAATTTCGTTTAGTATTGTCTAAGTGTTTACGGGTTTTGGGTTTGGATGGTTTTCACCTTACGTCACATTCCTTCAGAATAGGGGCCGCAAATACGGCTGCTCGGTCTGGCTTAAACAAGTCAGTGATTAAAAAAATTGGGAGGTAGTCGTCTAGTCGTCTTAAGCTTTATATTCGTCCTTCCTTGAATTTTATCTAATGCTGTTGTTTTTGATAGATTTTGGGCATTCGTTTGTGCACTGGGCCAATCAAAGAGCAACGGAAAGATCATATGGTGATAACCTGTCGTGGTCCACGGATGCAGTTCGTATTTACTGGAACGGAGTTAGAGGACTTCGTTGTGAGGGTTAAATGGACGTCATTTTTGAAATGTGTTCCTTGTACCTGGATCCGGATGTCATTATCTTCCACGCAGGTGGTAATGATGTGGGTAAGGTAGGAACTATGGAATTGGCATACTGCATGAAGCAAACCATGGTTAGAACAAGGCGGTTGTTTCCTGACTCCCGTCTCATTTTCTCTGAGATAGTTCCTCGGTTGCAGTTGTTGACATACGCGAATATGAAATACAGTCCTGATCAAAAGTTTAAGACCACTTGAAAAATGGCAAAAAATCATATTTAGCATGGCTGGATCTTAACAAGGTTCCAAGTAGAGCTTCGACATGCAACAAGAAGAAATGAGAGTGAGACAAAACATTTTTTGAGCATTCAATTTAATGAAAACAATGAATAAACTGAAACAGGCTGTTTTTCAGCTGATCAAAAGTTTAGGACCACACCTCCAAAAAAAAACTAAACCCCCCCCCCCCAAAAACAGAAATCCAACTTCCAAACATGAACTCAGTAATGAGTAGCTCCGCCGTTATTGTTTATCACTCCAAAAATTAGTTTCGGCATGCTTGATGCAAGCGTTTCCATGGGGTGAGTGGGAACATTTCTCCAAGTGGTGAAGACGGCCGCACGAAGGCCATCTACTGTCTGGAACTGTTGTCCATTTTTGTAAACTTCCCTTGCCATCCATCCCCAAAGGTTCTCAATTGGATTTAGATCAGGGGAACACGCAGGATGGGGCAAAAGAGTGATGTTATTCTCCTGGAAGAAGTCTCTTGTCCTGCGGGCATTGTGTACTGTAGCGTTGTCCTGTTGAAAAACCCAGTCGTAACCACACAGACAAGGGCCCTCAGTCATGAGGAATGCTCTCTGCAACACCTGGACATAGCCAGCGGCCGTTTGACGCCCCTGCACTTCCTGAAGCTCCATTGTTCCACTGAAGGAAAAAGCACCCCAGACCATTATGGCGCCCCCTCCAATGTGGCGCGTAGAAAACATCTCAGGTGGGATCTGCTTGTCATGTCAGTAACGTTGGAAACCATCAGGACCATCAAGGTTAACTTTTTTCTCATCAGAGAATAAAACTTTCTTCCACCTTTGAATGTCCCATGTTTGGTGCTCTCTTGCAAAGTCCAAACGAGCAGTTCTGTGGCGTTCAAGGAGACGAGGTCTTTGAAGACGTTTTTTGTTTTTAAAGCCCTTCAGTCTCAGATGCCGTCTGATGGTTTGGGAGCTGCAGTCAGCACCAGTAAGGGCCTTAATTTGGGTCAAGGATCGTCCAGTGTCTTGACGGACAGTCAATTGGATCCTCCGGCTCAGTGCTGATGACATTTTTTTGGTCTCCCACTTGACTTTTTTGTTCCATAACCCACAGGATCATTTAAGAAATTCCAAATGACTGTCTTACTGCGTCCCACCTCAGCAGCGATGGCGCGCAGTGAGAGACCCTGCTTATGCAGTTCAACAACCTGACCCAGTTCAAAAAGGGAGTTTTTTTGCCTTTGCCATCACAACGTGTGACTACCTGACAGAAAATTACAATGAATCCACATCTTTGCACATATTTGGCCTTTTAAAGGCATGTGGTCCTAAAATTTAGATCAGCTGAAAAACAGCCCGTTTCAGTTTAATCGTTATTTTCAATTAATTGAATGCTCAAAAAATGTTTTGTCTTACTCCTATTTCTTCTTGTTGCATGTTGAAGCTCTACTTGGAACCTTGTTTAGATTCAACAATGTAAAATATGATTTTTTGCCATTTTTCAAGTTGTCTTAAACTTTTGATCAGGACTGTACTTGGATAGAATTAGAATTCGGGTGAACAGGATTATGGCGCGCTTTATGCCGCTGATTTGGGAATTTTCCTTTAGACACGTGGACCTGGAAGGTGGTGTGCCCTGCCTGTATTTTTTTTCTGATAAAGTTCATTTATTGGATATTGGGTTAGATATTTTTAATCTAGACTTACAGGCTATGGTTGAAATAGCTTTGGGTGGGGCCCATGCCGCCTGTCTAGTTGGCATGGTCCAGTGGGTAAAGTAGCTCGCTGTATAGTGGCGAGTGGTTGAGTTGATTATTGTATTTAGGCCGAGCTTATGGCTGGTCTAATCTGTGGTTTTAAAGTTATTTGGTTATTATCTATTGTATAAGCTATTCTTTAATAAAGTTGGCCGTGGCCTAATTTTATCCATGCACTGATGTGTCCACATGTCTTATTATTAGTTTATAGTTATTTGTTTAAGTTATTTAATTGGAAGGTTGTATGATCTATAATCCCATGCTATCTACACCCTGTGTAAAAAAAAAAGATGTAGTAAGAATTGACCTGAAGTGCAGATTTTATAGTAAATCTGCATTATGGTATATTCACATGGCTAAACACACATTGGAAAATCTTAATGCAGAATTTGTGGGAGAAATCTGAGGCTAAGGCTACTTTCACACTAGCAGCAGGACTGATCCGACAGGCTGTTCACCTGTCGGATCCGTCCTGCCGCTATTTCGCTGTGCTGTCCCCATTGACTATAATGGGGACAGGGGCGGAGCTCCGGCGCAGCACGGCAGTGCCCGGTGAGAGGCCGCCAGACTAAAAAGTCGGACATGCAGTACTTTTAGTCCGCCCCAGTCCCCATTATAGTCAATGGGAACGGAGCGGCAGTCCGGCGGCACGGAGAAATAGCGGCAGGACGGATCCGACAGGGTGAACAGCCTGTCGGATCTGTTCTGCTGCTAGTGTGAAAGTACCCTAAGGCCTCTTTCACACGGGCGTCATGTTTTTGGCCCGGATAAGATGCGGATGAGTCGCGGGAAAATGCACGATTTTTCCGCGCGAGTGCAAAACATTGTAATGCGTTTTGCACGCGCGTGAGAAAAATCGGCATGTTTGGTACCCAAACCCGAACTTCACAGAAGTTCAGGTTAGGTGTTGTGTAGATTGTATTATTTTCCCTTATACCATGGTTATAAGGGAAAATAATAGCATTCTTATTACAGAATGCATAGTAAAATAGCGCTGGAGGGGTTAAAAAATATATATAATTTAACTCACCTTAATCCACTTGTTCGCGCAGCCCGGCTTCTCTTCTGTCTTCTTCTTTGAGGAATAGGACCTTTGATGACATCACTGTGCTCAGCACATGGTCCATCACATGATCTTTTACCATGGTGATGGATCATGTGACGGACCATGTGATGAGCGTAGTGACGTCACCACAGGTCCTTTTCCTGTGCACAGCAAAGATGAAGACAGAAGAGAAGCCAGGCTGCGCGAACAAGTGGATTAAGGTGAGTTTAATTATTATTATTTTTTTAACCCCTCCAGCCCTATTGTACTATGCAATCTTTATTAAGAATGCTATTATTTTCCCTTATAACCATGTTACAAGGGAAAATAATAATGATCGGGTTCCCATCCCGATCGTCTCCTAGCAACCGTGCGTGAAAAATCGCACTGCATTTGCACTTGCTTGCGGATGCTTGCGAGTTTCACGCAGCCCTATTCACTGCTATGGGGCCTGCGTTGCGTGGAAAACGCACAAAGAGGAGCATGCTGCGATTTTCACGCAATGCACAAGTGATGCGTGAAAATCACCGCTCATCTGCACAGCCCCATAGAAATGAATGGGTCCGGATTCAGTGCGGGTGCAATGCGTTCACCTCATTGCACCCGCGCGGAAATCTCGCCCGTGTGAAAGGGGCCTAAGCCTCGGATTTCTGCCACGGATCAGACTGTAGAATAGCCCCTGTACAGTATATCCCTAAGCTGGGGGTGGGGGTGGATTTTCTGATGGTCAGTTTTTTTTTTTTAAAACAGTGTGTGGATGACCACTTTGCTGCTAATGTAAAGGCTGCAGAATTTCCACTCACAATTCTACTATGGAAAATACACAGCAGTTACATCACATGTGGCTGTTCCCTTAGGATATATGGAGGTCATTTTTCAAAACTGGTTTAAAGGAAAAACTAGCTTAGTTGCCTATGGCAACCAATCAGATTCCACCTTTCATTTTTCACAGCTCCTTTTTCAAACAAAAGGTGGAAACTGATTGGTTGATATGGGCAACTAAGCCAGTTTTACTTTACACCAGTTTTGATAAATCTCCCCCTATGTCTCTTAGGGCTTATTCACATGACTCTGCTGTGTTTTGCGGTCTGAAAGTTGCGGAATGTGCGGTCCATTATAGAAATGCCTTTTCTTGTATTGACAAGAATAGGACATGTTCTATCCTTTTTGCGGGGTCACGGAATGGAGCAACGGATGCAGACAGCACACGGTGTGCTGTCCGCATATTTCGCAGCGCCATTGAATTGAATAAGTCCGCAACCGTTCCGCAAAATTGTGGAACAGATGCGGATCCATTCATCCGGTCGTGTGAATGAGCCCTAAGGCCAGCTTCACATCAACGTTTCGTTTTCCATTGTTCTGATCTGTCAGAAGAATAGAAATAAAAACTGATCCTTTCTTCAGTTTAACATAGATCTTAAGCGGAACTTACAAAAACGGATGCAAAATGAGCACAACGGATGCTGAAAATAAATGATCTCTTTTTTTTTTTTTCTGTTCTTCTGAAGGATCAGAAGAACGGAAAACAAAATGGTGAACCCAGCCTAATCAGTTGCATAATTTGAGCCATATGCAAATTATTTAGTTAAGATTTTGTGATTTAGTCACTGAATCAGATGCAGATCTCACTGGGCTGAACTTGCGCATGTAATAAATTAATGTCAATGCAGTCAGTAAGAGCCCTCCATACAATGTCTTGCCATAAAATGCACCTTCTCCTTTCTTGCCAAATATGAAAAGTAATGTATGGTCTTGAAGGAGATATCACATTTATTAACTTTAAATATTTATATGGTTGCTCCATAAAAAGATTGGGCTGTAATGGTCACACTGCAAAGAGTCTATGCCGCAACTTACAGCTAAATCCTGCCAAGGGAACAGAAATGTCCAACTAGAATAGATATAGAGAACATTTTCTATAATGGTCCACAATGTGACTTGTGAGATGGGAAACAGCGCCACCATGTGGTCATGAGTGGAAACACCTAATCAGTCTAGTGCAATTAAAGGGGGTCTCCAGGTTCTAGTAGCTTTATGAACAGAAGATGCATTTTATGCAAATTGTGCCAAACTTCTGAAAAAACTAAGTAAAACTCTCAAGACATCTTGGACACTTTCCACTTCCTTACACCACCTCAAACCTGGCATACTTTACAACAATATTCAACCTGACCTACTTTAAATCTTTGCCACATCCCTTTTGAAAACCGCCAAAGTAGTTGTCTAAAACACTTTGGCACATGCCATGTGTAACATCCCAGAGTTATGTTACTAAACTCTTTTTAGCCGCTAATGTTGGTAACATGTGCCTTGTCATCTAATGTGATTTTATTTAATTTTCCTCACAAATGTGCATTTTCTAAGCCTGTTACATGTATTTGCTGTAATTTCCATGTACACCAGCAGGTGGCAGCAATGTGTTAGCAGGGCCTTAGTTCAGTTTAGCATATCTAGACTGGAATAGTACATTCCAGTTTAGATCCCCCCTCTTTGAGCAGAGTGGCCCATGTCCTGCCTCATAGGGAGGAAAGGAAGTTAATGTTTGTGTGCCAGCCATCCCGGCCAGGGGAAGGCTGTGCTGGTATGAGCTCCCAGTTCTAGGGATCCCAACCCAGGATCGTGTCTCGGCTGAGACCAAAGATCTTCATCCCCAGTCTGAGCCTTCAGCCTCAGCTGGTTGACAAGCAAGCAGCCACCTCCAGAACTCCAGGAAGAACCATTCCCTGTGAGCGAACTGTGAGTAACGTCCAGAGAACAGGAGAAGCCAAATTCCTCCTCAGCTAGTCAGTCCCATACACAGCAGAAGATAGACAGAGCAGAAGACAGATTCCTGCCATATTCTCCAGGCACATGATAGGAGCAGAAGAGATATTGATCCCTGCCACATACATTGCCAATACCTGCTGGGACCTTCAGACTATTGCTGTATCTCGTATGGATTAATGCTGCCTCACGTAAAGACAAGTTGAATTATATCCCAAGTCTGGATCTCATTCATTACTACCAAGTTCCTCAATTACTCCTACTAGCAACACATTCATTTAATGCAAGTGAGCCAGGATCCAGGAGTCCAGCCGTACCAAGGTAGGAGACACCGTTGACACTATACCTACTACTGCTACACAGAGACATTACACCACTCTAGCATTCCTCACCTGGTACGTGAGTTGCAACACCTTAAAGGGCCCCGAGACTGTACCCTGCGCACGCTGCAATTGGCATCACAAACAAAAACTATAGACTTATATACCCATATCCTGACCCACTGCATAATTTGGCGTCCGTGTAACCATACCACGATCCTGCTCATTGCACATGTTTGTTTATTAGGAAATCTGCCTGTAGTGGGTTCTGGACCTATGCTTTCTTCACTTTGGGGCTGAATCAGGAGATGTTGTCAGCCATGTTATCATTTGGTAACCAAGGCAGACTAGCTAAATCGTATTTCACACGAGCTATACAGAATGGGGGAAATTTATTAAAAGTGGTGTATAGGTAATCTGGCTTAGCTGCCAATCAGACCTCACCTTTCATTTCCCAAAAGAGCTCTGAAAAATGAAAGGTGGAATCTGATTGGTTGCTATGGGCAACTAAGCCAGTTCTACTTTACACCAGGTTTTGATAAATCTCCCCCAGAGTCAGGGTCCGTTAAGGGAAAAACTAATGGTTTTGCACATGAGTTGATTTGCGATTGCATTTAGGATTTCATTTTTTTCCTCGCAGATGCAATCAGTTTTTGATGCGTTTTTTTCACACGCATAAATGATAACTGAAGAATACTACTCAACATCACCTGGCATCTCCTGTGCGGAAATCACGCTCCGTGTGCGAGAGCGATTCCCTATTATAGACACTGCACTGACTTAGGCTCCATTCACACGTCCGCAATGTGTTTTGCGGATACACGGAGACACGGATCCGGAAAGCGGCAATGTGTGTTCCACATTTTGCGGACCGCACATTGCCGACATAATAGAATATGCCTGTTCTTGTCCGCAATTGCGGACAAGAATAGGACAAGTTCTATTTTTTTGCAGAAACGGAAATGCAAATGTGGATGCGTACAGCACATTCCGTCCCCATAGAGAATGAATGGGTCCGCACCCTTTCCGCAAAATTGCGGAAAGGATGCGGACACATTTTGCGGACGTGTAAATGGAGCCTTATAATGCTGTGTGTCTCTTGCATGACCTTGTATCTACAGAATTATAATGACAGCATTATGTTAGGATGATTCTGTAGAAGTCATGCAGATACGCACAGCATTATAAATTCTAATGTTTTGCGATCCTGTGAAATGAGCAGTGTCCAGAACCGAGGATCACGCTCATACATGGAGCGTGATTTCTGCACAGAACACTATTTGCTCTTGTTCTGTGTTTAGACCCGCACCTGGTTTCACCGCTCAAGCAGGTCAGTGCCGGAGTTCCGTCTCACCAGGCAGAATCTGGAGCCGTCCTCCAGTTGTGCTCTGCTCTGGGGACCCCATCTGCACGCTGGATTGAGCAGCACCAGATTGGAGTGGTTAAGGGTCACCTGGACCACATTTGGAGGTGAGGTAGATCTGCTGTAGGCCTCAAGCCACGGCCTTGACTTCTCCCATGCCCGCAAGTGTGGGAGCTGCCCCTTCCTTTCACTAGGCCCTGGATGTTTGCCGAGTGCTAAGGACTTGTCCCCACTGGGGTCCAAAGAGCTGCCTGCAGGGGACCGGAGGATAACCGGTAGGCGGTGAACAGTAGAGACAGGGGCTGGTGGTACACAGGGGAATTGGGAGAGGTCTGGAACTGGCTCTCTGTCTGGCCAAGTGGGCTTTTGGTGGTGGTGATGATGATGATGGCCCCCCCCCCCTACATAAAAGGGGCACACTTTGAGGGAGAAAACCTGCTACTTCTCTGGACTGCAGTAATACACGGGCTAGAATTTTGCATCTAGGTGCTTGCCATGCAGAGGCCTTGGGACTTTTTTCTGGTGTATAGCTGGAACAGTTCTTGCTCCTGGCATACAGACCTGTTGGATAAGTCCCCTCGGACACCAAAGAGCCCCAGCACTCCTGCTCTACACACTATGTTCACTGCTATTATACGGCTTTCTGTATTTTGGGCTCCATTTTGCATTCATCTGTGGACCACTATCACCATCTAGTGTCTGAATGCAATATTGCACCTGCTTTGTCTGACATTTGCTTTTCTCAGGAGCCTGATTGCCTGCTATGGAGGGCCACCCCTCCGCTAGGAGACCCTCTTGTCACCCTGAATGGAATGTGACATACCCCTCCATATGGCAATATAACACCTATGATTGCTCCTGCTCCAGCCATACTGCCTAATAATATCTGACGTATTCTCTGACCTGCTCATACCACTCCATCTCTAGTTGTATGGCTCCCTCTCAAGCAGAATAAAGCGAACAACAAAACTGAGCAATATGTTCGGCCTACCACACCACCGGATCCCAAATCTCTGCACCTGCTACTGAAACATCAGAACAGCATACTGAGCGCCCATACTCTTGCGAATGAGGGTTAATTTATTGCCATGATTTATCCCCAAATAGATGGGGTCATCTATGAGTAAGCTGTACAAGGAGTACAAGCCAATTCTCTAATCTGCCCTTTTGTTGCTATGGGCAAGGATTGGTTGTTTGGTGTAACTCTCCATTCAGAATGCATGGGGATAAAACTGATCAATTCTTTTCTGGTATAGAGGCCCTAGGACGGAACTCTATGCCGGAAAAGAAAACCGCTAGTGTGAAAGTACCCTAAGGCGGGAAGAATTATCAGCTGTGATTTGCCTTAAGCTAACTCTTTATAAACCTGATCCGGCTGAGCTTTGTGGCAATCTGAAGAGAACTTTAATTCTTCGCCCCACCCAAACTCCCTCTTTATAGTCGCGGTGTTTATTCGTAGGGGTTTTGTCATGCTATGAGTATTCAGTCTGATAATGATGTATTTATTTAATAAATATTTATTGCATTTTATTGTGATTTTGATCCCTAAATAAACATCGCTCCCATTATTATCCATACTCGTCTAGTTTTATTTATTATTCACAGCTATTTTAGCTTATTTTCGTTCTGTTCTGTTGCAGAATGTTGAGTCCACAGCAGAACAGAACGCAGGTATTTACACACTTCATCCCCATAGGCTAACAAGGGGGATGTCTTTATGCGGAACATGTGAAGGTACCCTTAGGCCACCTGCACATGTTGCGGAATACTTGTAGTTTTTCAAGGCGGAAAAACCACATTGTATTACAGTACCAGCAGAGTGTATGATATTACACTAATCTCATCTACACTTTGTGGATTTATTTGTTTTCCATGCAGAAATTGAACTGCCACGTCAAAATAAATAGCACGTCAATTATGTTTGCGGTTTTAGCTGCAGATTTCACTCTTTTCCAAAGAAGGGTGAAATCTGCATCAAATCCACACCAAAAACCTCAATTAGATATTGCAGATTTTGGTGCATATGGTGCAAAAACGCACATAGAAATTTGTGAGGATCTCGTGTGCATTACAGCTATTGCCTATGTTCGGTGGTCATTGCAAACAGCCATCAACACTGGTTTAAAGGACACACATCTGTGAATAAAACAGATCGTCCCGACCCAAATTTTTCAGAAAACAAAAAAGTCATCTGATTGGTCACTATGGCTTCATGCTGGAATAGGTGTACCTTCATATTATATTGGTGCCTATTTAGCCGGTGTCCAGATGGTTAGGGCACCACTTGTCTATCATTTCCTGACATCCTAAAGTGAGAAAAATTAGCCTCTACCTCACATGAGATTATTTTTTTTGCCTTCATCTGGATCAACTTGCAGAAGAACAGGCTGAACTGGATGGACGGTTGTCTTTTTTCAGCCTTATAAACTATGTTACTATGATCTGCTTCGGTCTTTGCATTAAATATATGCAGCATCCAGATGTAGGACAGCAATATCAGTGTGCACAATTTTTTTTTGCCTACTTAAAAAAAGATGCTGCTAAAGCACACAAATTTAAAGAGGTCCTCTGGGCTTTACCTAAATTCTCTGTTCCAGCTAACCTGTGGAAGAGTCTCAGCAGTACGTACCCCTTCCATCACACCACCGACTGCAGGATCTTTGCAGTGATCATGTAACCACGCACCTGGGTGTGGGCCCTTCTGCTGAAGTCCTGACTGGACGTGCACCTGTTTCTTTCTATGCATTATTCATATGAACAGGAAGACACAGGAGCACATCCGGTCAGGACCTCACAGGAAGGGTCTTCAGCCAGTTGGGTGGTCGTGTGTTGACAGCAGAATCTGCGGCGTGATCGAAAGGCAAGTACTGCTGAAACTCTTCAGTCCACAGGTTAGCTGAAACACAGAATTTAGGCAAAGCCCTAGAGAACCTCTTTAAACCCAGAGGTACAAGTCAAATTTTGATGCAGCAAAACTGTCCCATTACTGTGGTGACCTCACTTTTCCCATATGGGGAACAAGTTGCAGGTGACATCCCAAGAAGGTCATATAGAGTCCATTGTCGCAAGGTTATCTTCTCTTTCTCTGAGGTAATCGTGCAATTTTCCGACGACTTACAGGCCCCTAAAAAGTTGGCATGTAGTCCTAGCTGAAATAGGGGGTTCTCTAATAGACTAAACCCATATATTCTTTCTATCCAAACAGACAACAAAAAAAAACTAAAAATAAAAATCAAACATTTATTACACTGATTATGTAACCCAGGATATAAAAACACATACAAAAATGCTACAGGTATCATAATTATTATAAATACAAAAAAAAAAAAAAAAGCATACAGACTTAGCTTTTCCAGTTTACATTATTCAAAATAGCTGCCCACAAACTGTACAGTTTGTTAGAGGTATCCGAGGATTATGTAAGGTCCGTCTGTCTGAAGTAGTCCAGTAGCTATGACTGGTCCAATAAGTGAACCTGGCCACCACAGTACTGATTGCACTGGACTACCGACACGTCAGTCGCCTCCACACAGCCGAAGCAGCAATTATGCCAGCCAGATCTGCAGAGGATCTTAGGTTATCCCCTTAAAGGGAAACTCTACTTGCAGTCAACTTTTGCCATTTTGTTGTGGGACCTCAAACAGTTCCCAAAATAGTGGAGTGTCAGGCGCCTTGTTAAATGGATGGGTCTAGCCCACAAAATGGCTGCCAGCGCTGCGTGGTGAACTGACTGAAAAATACACATTAATATCAGTAAAGGCTAAATTCCATCATGTAGCTTACTGACCTGAGGCAGGTCAACGTATTATTGCTCCCACTGAACATCAGGGGTAAAACGAAAGCAACACATATATACGTATTAGAAGGAAAATGGATTCCATTACCAGCTCGGTCTCTGTCTATATTAAACTACAGGTATTATACGGAAACATTGTCTACACACATATACAGAGCACGTGTAAGTCGCATACTAACGGCCAGAACGCGTCACCGTAGACCCCATCTGTGGGAGGTTGGGGGTCTGGATCTTACAGCCATAATACAGATGCAAACACACAGCTGCATTAAACTGGCGCCTAATACACCAGTCTTAATACCCTCTGCGCTGGAGTAACATATGCCTAATTTATTAAGAAGCAGATAAGTCTTAATAAATTAGGAACATCATGCCAGCTAGGGGCCGGTGTAGACTTGAGCTATAACAGACACTGGTTTCTGCCACAAGTTAAAGGGAACCTGTCATCAACTTTATGCTGCCCATACTAACGGCAGTATAAAGTAGAGACGGGCGAGTTAACTTAAATGACAGACCGCTGAAATCAAAAGTAAGTTGTTGCTGAGAACCAACATCACAATCATTGCAGACTGGGCCTGGAGAAGAGTCCCGGCCACCTGAGAAGAGTCCTGGTTATTCATGATCTCCTGCTCTCCTGCCCACCTGCTGATGTCTGACAGTCTTCTACCTAGTTTTCTCTCTTTCTGTCTAGGAGAGAACTGCCAACCATCAGCAGATGGCTGAGAGAGCAGGAGATTAGGAATAACCAGGACTCTTCTCAAGTAGATTTGACTCTTTACAAGGCCTGGGCTGCAATGATTACGATGCTGGTTCTCAGCAACCACTTACTTTTAGCTCATGAGTGACACACCGCTGACATCAGCATTTCTGTCACTATTTTATGCTGCCCTCAGTGAGCTCAGCACAAAGTTGATTACAGGTTCCCTTTAAGGCTCTTTCACACGAGCATGTCCCCTGTGGGAATCACACTTAGTGTGTGAGAGAGACCTTGCAGACTGGACTACAGAAGCGCAGGGTATTATCATGATTGATAATGCTGCGTGCCTCTGCCTGACCTTTTTGTAAGGGAATCGTACTGACAGCTTTATGTCAATATGATTCTGTTACAGAAAGGTCAGGCAGAGGCACGCAGCATTATCAAATCGTAAGGCCGTGCGCTTCCGTAGTCCAGACTGCATGTGATCTCACATTCACACAGAGAGCGATTCCCACAAGGGACATGCTCATGTGAAAGAGCCCTTATAGTAAATCTGGCGGGTTGTGATAGGTTCTGCTCCTCCCGCTAAACCTGCCCCGTTTTCTTGTCACTGTAGAAAAGGGTCAAGAAGTTCAAAAAGTCAAAAGTATTGCACAAATATGGTGTGCACCACATTTTCTACTTTTTTGACCCCACAACAGAGGTATAAATCTCCCACTATGTCCCCAGCCACAAGGATTTAAAGGGATTGTGCCAAGCATTAAAGTTATATCCTATTCACAGGATACCAATCCAAAGAACTGGAGTCCCACGTCCTTGTCTTCATGGAGCGGCAGGCTGAGCATGCACCCTGCTACCTCTGGCAGTACCCCTAGAGAATTAATGGAACGGCAGGACGCATACTTGGGTCTGGGCCATGGGACCCCTAGCAATTGAGGAGTTACCCTTAGCCTGTGCATAGGGAATAACCAATACTTGGTACAACCTTTTTAATGGTACAAGGGCACATTCAAATGCAGCAAATTTGCTGCAGAAATTTTGCCAATGGATTTATTTGACTGTACTCTTATAGACCTGTTATTGCATATATGAAATAGTAATGATTGCTATAAGGTATATCGCAGTCCCAGCATTCTCATATACACAATCTCAGTGTATAGAATAGTAGATTACATAAAACAAGGATATAAGAAAATATCTGTACTAGTAAAAAAAATAAAAAATAAAAATCTGGAGGCAGATAGTGGTAAGCAGTCCAAATTTCCACAATCCAGACTTTGGTTGTTCAAAATGGTGCAAATGCTGCACAACGTCCCATCCATGGAGTGTAATGAAAGTATTAGGAATGCATAGCCAGCCTAAGGCAATGTGGGCAAGGCACGTCCAATGTCATCCTGAGAAATTCCTGTACATAAGAACGTAAGAACGGGCGCTCACCAAACGTTACAAGGTAGCATACAGAAACCTCTGAGCGAGTCATCCAGTCCAGGCCATAAACGCTGCTGGTTTCTATACGTCTCATCCAGTTCCAGGTTTGTATCACAGTCCATTTAAAAAATACAGTGGTAAATATCAGGGGATATAATAAAAATAACCCATGAGAAAACAATCCTTTAGAATAGCAACCTGCATAATAAAAAATTATAAAAAGCAACAATATACATATAAAAATACTACCGCTCTTTATACACCAGTTCCAATTCAACACAGGAATTGGGAGATTGTACAGATCTAGAAGGTGAAGTCCCTTCAGTTATGTCATATTACTCTGCAGCAACTGGCAAGCAATGATAATTAAAAAAAAAAAAATGCCGGAGGGACAAATGTCCCATACATACACTTAAATATATTTCATATCTACAAAAAAAATAAAAAAATAAAAATAAAATAAAAAAAAAGTGGTGCTTTAACAGTTCATGGCAAAAGACCCTGCCCATTGAAAGGTAGGGTTTCCTCTGTTTTCTTATTACTGCAGCATGGTTTGTAGTGTTGGGCGTCGATGAGAATTTCACCATAACGGCCTTTGTAGATAATGCCACAGCAAACCTTCTGCCTGAAATAAATATACTAACATGATCAATATATCAGTTTAATACATTGAAGGGGTTGTGCCAACATGTTATTTCAATTCAGCACGAAAAAAAAAGTTAGTTTTGTAATTTACATCCCGTTACAAAAATGCCCTATTTGTGAGATATTCCTTTTACTGCATTATAACAGCATCCTCTGGTGTTTAATCTGTACAGTAATATGTAAGTCCACCTACTGAGCTGGACGAGCATGGTCGCACATCCTCAGTGCCATCCTTCAACTGCCACCAGCTGGATCTACTGTTAGAAGCTGTGGCAGGTACAGGGGTAGAGCTACAGCAGAAAGGACATGCCTCCTGAGTTATGACAGAGCTACAGCAGAAAGGACACACCCTAGGCGATTATGACCATATTAAAAATTCATTGAACATTTTACATCAAGTCGGATTAATGAACAATTATTTCTTTTTTTTGCCCTCATAGTTCACTGTCAACATTTGGATCGGTGGGGGGAGGAGCCTGACAAACATCTAAAGAGTAGGGGAGGAGCATTGCTGGCTGAAACGAGAATAATTGAAATAATTGACACAGGCAAGATTATGTCTATTAATTAGGCTTTGATTTTTTTTTCCCCCTGATTAAAATCGCCAAAACCTAACATCGCCTGAGAAAGGACACGCTCCATGAGCTGCTAGCTTGAAGAGATTGTCATGTACTACATAACAGATTTTCATTTTTTTCATGGCATAACCACTTTAATATTGAGAGAGACAAAATGGCTATAACACTGTAGGTGTGCCCACCAATTCGACCCCCCCCCCCCCCCCCCCCCCTTCCCACTAAGAGCGTCGCTCACTCTGGCAGACAAGGCCTGCCCACAAACTCAATGGCCATATCTGGGCAGCTGCAAGAGAAGTGTATGGCCAGATGCAGCTGCTCACAGGGGTTTCACAGTATTCTGAGTAATAAAGGTCTGTTACCTTTTCCAGTATGTTGGATCCAGGAAGGAAAAGGTGGAGTTTCTGCTGGGAGCAGTCCGGAGCTCTGTGTCAGTGTCTGTGTCCGAGTGGTTACTACATGAAGAAGAGTGTGTGGGTGAAGCGCTGGAAGCAGTGCTGTGCGCCCCAGAATCTGCAAGAGACATGGGAGATCAGTCAGATCACATACAGGAGAGCTTCAGTAAAACATAAAGCAGGTTCACATGGCACCAAGATCTGTGCTCCAAAGAAAGCAATGGGAAGATGCACTGGCATTCAAGTGGCAGCGGATACCAAATCAAAGACTGGTCAGCCAAATGGGGCTAATCCTAGTGCAGACCCATGGCCACTGTAGACGCAAATACACATGAAATATTTGTTTCTGCCATCCCCTCATACCAGTGCAGAGTTTATGATCATTCTAGTTCAATTTTATTTTTAAATGTTTTTTACTTAAGGTTGACATAAGAAAGGGTAACATACATTTTACTAAGAGTAATATTGATCCGTATTATGACAAGTCTCTGGTGATGGTCCCAATACAAGCCAATAGAGCAATATATTAGAAGTCCTTTCGTCAACCTTCCAACGGTTTTTTTAGAAGGGGAATAGGGAAAGGATGGGTGTGGGGAAAAAGTGGAAGAACCATAACTATATTCTCCGCAAACCGCGGAGCAAATAAAACACAACATTAGCCCAGCTCATTCATCTCCTCTCCATATTGAGTACATGGAAGATCTAAACACGCATGCGGCGCGCAGGGACCCCCATTGAGCACTCCCCCAATTAAATAAAGTCCCCGATATAGGCGGGTCATTTAATAGGATTCGTGTCTGGTACCAGGAGGTGAGCTGGAAGCATTCCTGAATACATCTAACCCGGAGGAACAATATATCTATAAAACTCTCCCAGCACGCAAAAAACTGCTTCACATGAGCCTTTTTTTTTTTTTTTTTTTTTTTTAAAGACGCCTCTACCCATCTAATTCCAATTTTTATTTTTATTTTTTATGTAGTGCCATCTAGGTGAGTGAAATGCAGCTATCATTCTGTAGCGTGAAGGTTGCAACATGGTAGAAAGTGACTGGATGCCTTGGAGATGCTTAAAAAAAAATTAAAAAAATAAGTGTAATAACTTACAAAGGTTTTTCTTCATCTTCAGGACCTGTCTATTTTTCAGCCTCCGCGCTGCCAGAGACCGGATCCTTTTAGGCCTGATCCGCAGAGCTTTCAGATTGGGCCCACCGCGGGCATCTACAACCTGCAAAAAAGAGAAGACCTGTTCACATAGGTGTTTATTGCATTGCAACCTGTGTACAATTCCTGCCATACATCTCGACTTTCAGGCAGATGCATTTAGTTTTTTTCCCACAAGTACAGACTCTGCCCCCGTTAGGGCCAGTTCACACAGTTTTTGTTGCCGATTTTGGAGCACTTCTGCCTCAAAAATCAGCTCCAAAAGCAGCTCCCTGAAAACCCATGTTTTTTTGTGTGTTTTCTGCACATTTTTGGTGCAGATCCGCTTCAAAAACTTTAAGCTTTGTATTAAAGTGAACACCCATTTTTTACATATTGAAACACCTTTAAATTGAGAAAAAGATTCTATTGTGTGTAAAATTATATATATATATATATATATATATATATATATATATATATATATATATATATATATATATATTTTACACACAATAGAATCTCTCAATTTAAAGGTGTTTCAATATGTAAAAAAAATAAGGGAAAAATTACACACAGATACTTTGACAGAAAAAAATAAAAATTGATGAATCTCAAAGTGGGGATGAAAACCTAAAGCCCATTTCATACGAGCGAGTTTTCCTGCGCGGGTGCAATGTATGACATGAACGCATAGCACCCGCACTGAATCCTGACCCATTCATTTCAATTTTATTTATTTTTTTCACGCATCACTTGTGCGTTTCATTGTGTGCCACTTGATGGGTGAATAAAGCATATTGACTCATTGGAAAGTCCTTTGGAGTGCAGTCCAATTTTTGTCTTATACAAGTGGGTAAGCACCTATTGCCATACTTGGGCCTTGCACCCTCCCTTTTTTCTCTTGGATGGTGCTGCTGGTGAGAGAAATTATATTGTCCCATTGACTATTTGAGCTCTAGATCACTCCTATAATACACTGCATTTTGTCCGTCAGTGTACCACTGAACCTAATTGGTGTACTAAGATGTCAAACCTAGGCGACTATTGCCAGGCCCTCACACCACGATTTGTGCCTATGCGATGTTGTATAACGCCAGAGATGCCAATCAAGAGCAGAGGAAAAAAAGTGTTCAGGGAGAGTTTACAGCCAAAAGCCAGGAAGACTTCACTGGATGATGAAGATGCAGCAGACGCGAGTCCTCAATTAGCATAGGTTGCACAAGTCATTAAAACTTGATTTTCTCCACTATGCTGGCAGTTTGGGGCTGTTTGAACTTGTTCCCCTGTCACCTATGTAGGCTATTTACTTTCAGCAGATTAAAACTTACATAGTGCAAGCGATCGCAGGTTCATGTATATATAATTTATCAAAAAGTTGCATGGTTGGCATCTATGAAAACTTCAAATGTCCATGCAAAACAAGCCCTCACGCAGTTCCATCAGTAGAAAAAGAAAGTCTTAAAAAAAAAAAAAACACACACCACACATACACAAATTTGGCAAATTCCATAATTGTACTAATTTGCAGACCTCCAAAAAAATAAAAAAGTTACGCTATTCAGTAGAGGTACTCCAAAATGGCATGAAAACTTATCCCTCATACAACTTCAACTTCCACCACTGATGTGTGAATGAGGCTTAACACTGGGAATCAGGCCTTGCTTTAACCCCGGGCCTGTTTTCACCTTCCTGCCCAGGCCATTTTTTGCAAATCTGACATGTGTCACTTTGTGGTAATAACTTTAAAACGCTTTTACAGGCCATTCTGAGATTGTTTTCTCGTCACATCGCACTTCATGAGAAAAAATAAATAAATACATACAACATTTTTATTCATTAAAAAAATACCTAAATTTACCAAAAATTTGGAAAAAATGAGCAAATTTCAATTTCTCTACTTTTATAATAGATAGTAATACCTCCAAAAATAGTAATTACTTTACATTCCCCATTTGTCTACTTCATGTTTGGATCATTTTGAAAATGACATTTTATTTTTTGGGAACGTTAGAAGTTTGAAGCAAATCTTGAAATTTTTGGGAAAATTTCTAAAACCCACTTTTTAAGGACCGGTTCAGGTCTGAAGTGACTTTGTGAGGCTTACATAATAGAAACCACCCAAAAATGACCCCATTTTAGAAATTACACCCCTCAAGGTATACAGAACTGATTTTACAAACTCTGTTAACCCTTTAGGTGTTGCACAAGAATTAATGGAAAAGGGAGATGAAATTTCAGAATTTCACTTTTTTGGCAGATTACATTTTAATCCATTTTTTTCCCCAGTAGCAAAGCAAGGGTTAACAGCCAAATGAAACTCAATATTTATTACCCTGATTCTGCGGTTTACAGAAACACCCCATATGTGGTCGTAAACTACTGACCACATTTTGGAAACTACGGGATAAGGTGCCAGTTTTGTTGGTACTATTTTGGGGTACATATGATTTTTAATTGCTCTATATTAAGTTTTTTTGTGAGGCAAGGTAACCAAAAAAGTGTGTTTTGGCACAGTTTTTATTTTTAACAACATTCATCTGACAAGTTAGATCATGCGCTATTTTTATAGAGCACGCAATAATATCAAATGTCAACTTTCTATGATGTTTGTTTCAGTTTTACATAATAAAGCATTTTTTAAAACAAAAATTAGGTTTTTGTATCTCCATTTTCTGAACAACCTATATTTTAATTTTTTTCTGCCGATAGTCTTGTGCAGTGGCTTGTTTTTTGCAGGACATTTTTATTGGTACATATGATTTAAGGGGCAATGTGACCAAAAAGGAGACTTTTGTATTACTTACCAGTAAAGTCTCTTTCTCGCTCTTCCTTGGGGGACACAGGAAACCATGGGTATAGCTCTGCTCTCTAGGAGGCGTGACACTAAGTGAAAGCTGTAAGCCCCTCCTCCATCAGCTATACCCTTCAGCCTGGAGAAGAGACTGCCAGTTGCGTGTCCAAGTAGTGAAAGATAACCACCAACCGGAAAAAGAACTGTCGAGCCCCAACGGGGGCAACCAAGCCGGAACCACAACTGTAACCCAAATGAAGGGCGGGTGCTGTGTCCCCCAAGGAAGAGCGAGAAAGAGACTTTACTGGTAAGTAATACAAAAGTCTCCTTTTCTCGCCCATATTCCTTGGGGGACACAGGAAACCATGGGACGTTCCAGAGCAGTCCCAGAAGGGAGGGACCAGAACAAACTCAACCAACACCAGAGGCATCAATCAACTGCCGCCTGCAACACCAGACGGCCTAAACCAGCGTCAGCCGACGCATGAGTATGCACCCTGTAGAACTTTGTGAAGGTGTGCAAGGAGGACCAAGTGGCCGCCTTGCAAATCTGCTCCGTAGAAGCCAGATTCCTCTGAGCCCAGGAAGCCCCGACCGCTCTAGTGGAGTGAGCGGTAACACCAAGGGGCGGAACCTTGCCCTTGGCGAGATAAGCCTCAGTAACAGCCATCTTGACAAAACGGGCGATAGCCACTTTGGATGCCGCCATCCCTCTGCGCGACCCTTCCGGGACCACAAAGAGCGAGTCAGTATGCCTGAAAGAGCTGGTTACTTCCAGGTAAATCTTGAGCGCCCTGACAACGTCCAGGCGATGAAGCTTCCTCTCCCGCGGGTGGGAAGGGGAAGGACACAAAGAGGGGAGAACGATGTCCTCGTTCAGATGAAAGGCGGAGACCACCTTAGGAAGGAAGGAAGGGACCGGACGAAGAACCACCTTGTCCTGGTGGAACACTAGGAAAGGTTCCAGAGAGGAGAGTGCAGCCAATTCGGACACCCTTCGAAGAGAGGTGACGGCTACAAGGAAAATAACCTTGCAGGACAGAAGTCGCAAGGAAACCGTCCGCAGAGGCTCGAAAGGGGAAGCCTGGAGCGCAGAGAGAACCAGGTTCAGGTCCCAGGGCGGTACCGGAGGACGGTACGGGGGAACCGCGTGAGCCACGCCCTGAAGGAAGGTCTTGACAGGACCAAGGGGGGCCAGTGGGCGCTGAAACAAAATGGACAGCGCAGACACCTGACCCTTCAAAGAACTAAGGCCCAGCCCTTGGGCCAGTCCGCTCTGCAGGAAGGACAAAACGGTGGGGAGAGAAAAGCGGAGCGGAGGAATCCCCAGATCGGCACAGAACCCCAAAAAGGTCCTCCAGGTCCTATAATAGATCCTAGAAGAGGACGGCTTACGGGCGCGGATCATGGTGCGGACGACGTCCGCAGAAAAACCCCTACGCGTCAGGACGGTGGTCTCAACAACCACGCCGTCAAACGTAGGGACCCTAAACGCGGGTGGAAGATCGGTCCCTGAGAGAGAAGATCTTCCCTGGCGGGCAGCGGCCAGGGCGCGTCTGCCAGGAGCAGCATGAGGTCGGCATACCAAGACCGGCGGGGCCAGTCCGGAGCGACCAGAATCACCGAGACGCCTTCCGCCGCTATCTTCCGAAGGACCTTGGGCAGGAGAGGGATGGGAGGGAATATGTATGGGCGCGCGAAGCCTCGCCAAGGAAGAACGAGGGCGTCGGCTCCGCAAGCTCCCGGATCCCTGGCCCTGGACAGATAGGCGGGGACCTTGTGATTGAATTTTGAGGCCATGAGGTCCACGTCCGGTATGCCCCAACGAAGGCAAATGGCCTCGAATACCTCCGGGTGAAGAGACCACTCGCCGGGGTCGACGGTGGTGCGACTGAGGAAGTCCGCCGCCCAATTGTCCACCCCTGGAATAAAAATTGCAGATAGGGCCGGGACGTGGGCTTCCGCCCAACGGAGAATGCTGGTGACCTCCCGCATTGCTGCAGCTCTGCGAGTGCCCCCCTGGTGGTTTATGTACGCCACAGCCGTGGCGTTGTCCGATTGTACACGAACAGGATGACCCTTCAGCAGATGAGTCCAGTGTCGTAGAGACAGAAGGGCCGCTCTCAGCTCCAGGACATTGATCGAGAGTTTGGACTCCGATGGAGACCAAATGCCCTGGACGGATCGGGGAGGAAACACGCCTCCCCAGCCCAAGAGACTGGCATCGGTTGTAACCACCAACCAGTTGAGTGGCAGAAAGGACCTGCCCAGAAGAGGGGACTGTAACCACCAGCGGAGAGATGACCGCACCGGAGGCGATAGACGGAAGGGAAGATCCAGAGACTCCGGCGATTTGTCCCAGGAGGAGATGATCGCCCGTTGGAGAGGGCGGGAGTGAAACTGCGCAAATGGGATCGCCTCGAAGCAGGCAACCATCTGCCCCAAGACCCGCATGCAGAAGCGGAAGGACGGTCGACGGTGGAGAAGGAGACCCCGAACCGCCCCACGGAGGGTCAGACGTTTTTCCGAGGGAAGACGTACCTCCGCCGCTCCTGTGTCTAAAAGCATTCCCAGGAAGACTAGCTGTTTGGAGGGGGGAAGAGAGGACTTGGGGAAGTTGATGACCCAACCGAACCTCGCCAGAGTCTCTAGAGTGAGATCCACGCTGGCAACCGCTTGAGAAAGGGACGGAGCCTTGATGAGGATATCGTCCAAGTACGGTAGCAGAAAAACACCCCTGGAACGGAGTAAGGCCAAAACCGGGGCCAGGACCTTGGTGAACACCCGGGGGGCAGTTGCCAGCCCAAAGGGAAGGGCGACAAACTGGAAGTGGAGGTCCCCCACGGCGAATCGGAGGAAGCGATGGTGACACCGGGCTACCGGAACATGGAGGTAGGCATCCTGTATATCGATGGAAGACATGAAATCTCCCTGCTCCAGGGAAGCCACCGCGGAACGGAGGGACTCCATCCGAAAGCGTCGAAGGAGGAGAAAACGGTTGAGCTTTTTGAGGTCCAAAATGGGCCGCACCGAACCTCCCTTCTTGGGAACTACAAAGAGGTTCGAGTAGAACCCTTGGAACCTTTCCTCTAGAGGAACGGGGGTAATCACCCCCCTGTCCAGTAAGGCTTGAACGGCCGCGGAGAACGCAGCCGCGCTTTTCGGGTCCCGCGGCGGGCGGGAGCGAAAGAACCGATCTGGAGGGAAGGATGCAAATTCGATTTTGTATCCGGAGGACACAATTTCGAGGGCCCAGGCGTCGGAGACGTGAGCCATCCAGACGTCCCTGAAAAGGAGGAGCCGGCCCCCCACCCGGGTGGGTGGGGGCGCGCCTTCAGGCAGAGGACTGCTTTGCTGCGGGTGTGCGGGCAGCCTGCGGCTTGCGCCAGGAGGGCTGGGCCCGAAAAAACGGCTTCCTACGCTTGTCCTGGGGAGGAGCCGAAGCGGCAGCTGTGGTGGGAGCCCCAGAGGCCCTGCGGGAGGACCGAAAACGAGACGCACCAGGGCGTCCGCGGGGGGCGCCCCTTGCATGGGGTTGAGGAAGATGGGTGCTTTTACCACCCGTGGCCTCCGAAATAAGTTCGTCTAGGCGGACCCCGAAAAGGCGGGAACCCGCAAACGGTAGCCCCGCCAAGGAACGTTTGGAGGCAGCGTCCGCTTTCCAAACCTTCAGCCAGAGCTCCCTCCTGACGGAAACTGCCAGGGCGGAGGAGCGTGCAATAAGGGCTCCCGCATCAAGGGAGGCCTCACAAACAAAATTCCCGGCCCGAATAATAAGCTGGGCCAAGGAACGTAGGTCCTGGATGGGGACGTCCGAGTCCAACTCCTGTTCCAGCTGCGCACCCCAAGCAGAGATTGCTTTCCCTGCCCAAGCAGAGGCAAAAACCGGTCTGAGAGCAGAACCGGAGGCAGCAAAAATGCCCTTGGAAAGGGTCTCCATGCGACGGTCCTCCGCTGACTGAAGAGAGGACCCGTCGGGAACAGGGATGGCCGTGTTCTTTGACAGCCGGGCCACAGGGGGGTCCACCTTGGGTGGGGAAGACCATGTGGCCACGACATCGGCTGGAAAGGGATAGCAAATGTCCAGCTTCTTGGGGCTGACAAAACGGGCGTCCGGGCGAGCCCAAGCCTTAGACACCACAGAGGAGAAATCAGAGTGGATTGGAAAGACTTTTGAGGCCTGCCTGGGTCTGATAAAGGAGACGCTAGCTGCGTCAGAGCTAGGGGGATCATCCTGCACCTTAAAGGTGTCACGAATATCAGAGATGAGCTGACCCATCGCTGAGGCTAGCTTGGACGGCAGGGCCGAGTCCATTTCCAAATCTGAAACCGCCAATTCACCTTCAGAGAGCGAATCCTTTGGAGAGGAGAGGCTCGTCTGGGTGCGCACGCGTGGCGGGGAGAGTGAGGCCTCAGAGGAGGAGGCTCGCTCTACTCTAATACGCTTCTGAGAGTGCCTAGCTCGGGAGGGGTCACTAAGAGAGAGTGAACCCGCTGCAGCGGCAGAAGCAGTGGACCCGGAGGGCGCGACAGTCAGAGAGGCGTCCTGCGGGGTAGGTGGCCTGTCTATTAGGCGGCCCACGACATGAGTGAGGCTTTCCACGGCCTGGGACAGGGATCTAGCCCAGTCAGGCGGGTCAGAGGAAGCAGGGAGCGACACAGCGGGCGACTGAGGCTGCGGTGGAGCTCGGCATGCAGTACAGTGCGGATCAGACTGCCCCCGGGGAAAGGGTTCCCTACAAGCAGTACAGGCATGGTACCAAGGCTTGGCGGCTGCAGAAGGGTCTGACATGGTGGAAAAAAAGATGTTGCACTTAAAGTGGGAGACCCCAAGAAAAGTGGTGGCACGGAGGGGGTTAACAGTCCTACCAGACCCGGATGATGCAAGTGGCAGCGGTAAGGGGAACAGACTGAGGAGGCTGTGGAGGAGAGGCAGCAGCACGGAGATGAATGGCTTCAGGATCGCACGGCAGAGAGGATTCCACGCAGCACTGAGAAGTGGAGCCCGATGAAACCGGAAGTAGCGGAGCGCATGTAGGAAGCTCCGCCCCCCCTCTGCCGCGCTGAAGAAGAAGCAGAGCCGCGCGCGCGGCAAAATGATTTTAACCCCCAAGGATGATGAAGTGCCGGCCTGAAATGGCGCCGTTCACGCCAAGTAAGCGGCCCCCGCCGCGCCAGGATGTGGCAGACGGCTTGCTTTTTTCCTGCAGCCGTCCCCTGAAGGCAGCGTCCCTGCCAAGGACTTGCCCAGATAAACTCCCCTGCCCGGTAACGGTCCCGATATGCCCGGGGGGGGGGGGGGGGGGGAGAAGGGCGCACGATGTAGCAGTGGCCATGTAGCAGTGGCTAAGGGGGATGTAGCAGTGGCCGTGGGAGCCCAGGAGGCCTGTAGCAGCGGTGGGAGGGAGGAAGGGGAGGCTGGAGCAGCCACTCTCACCATACGCTGTCTTCGCCCTCAGTCCATCCAGCGGGGGTCGCCCCTTCAGCTCCTGGCACCGCAGTGGCAGGAAGCCGGGGGAGGGACTTGGCGTGCGGACGACCCTGAGCTGGCGGGACGCAGGGGAGCGAGGCTGCCCTGGTCCACCTTGTCTTCTGTGGGGGAGGCGGCAGTGCGGAATTACCGGCACTGGCGCAACTCAACCCCGGGAGAAACAGAGGGGTCTAATGCGCCTCTGTTGTCCCTGTAGGTAGAAAAAAAATCGAATTAAAAACAACAAATAACGCAAAAATAAAAAATCATAGGAAAACAACCCTGCATAAGCAGGGGGTGTCTTGCCTCCTTGGACACTAAGCAAAAACTGGCAGTCTCTTCTCCAGGCTGAAGGGTATAGCTGATGGAGGAGGGGCTTACAGCTTTCACTTAGTGTCACGCCTCCTAGAGAGCAGAGCTATACCCATGGTTTCCTGTGTCCCCCAAGGAATATGGGCGAGAAATAAAAAATTGGTTGTTTTGGCGCAGTTTTTATTTATTTATTTTGACAGCGTTTACCTAAGGGATTAGGTCATGTGACTTTTTTATAGAGCAGATCGTTACGGACGTGGCAATACCCAATATGTCTACTTTCTTATTTAAGTTTTACACAATAGCATTTTTTGAAACAGAAATGATATTTTTGTGTATCCATAGTCTGAGCGCCATTGCTTTATTTTTATTTTTTTGACCGATTCTCTTAGGTAGGGTCTCATTTTTTGTGGGATGAGGCGACGGTTTGATTGGTACCATTTTGGGGGCATGCGCCTTTTTGATCGCTTGCTGTTGCAATTTTTGTGATGTAATGTGACAAATTGCTTCTTTTTTTTTTTTTATACACCGTTTAAATTTTTGTTTTATGGTGTTTAATCGGACAGGGTGGATCAGGTGATATATTTATAGAGCCGGTCATTACGGACACGGCGATACCTAATGTGTGTGGTTCTGTTTATTATAAAATAAGGGGAAAGGGGCGTTTTTTTCTCTTTATTAATCTTATTACTTTAAAAACACTTTTTTGAACTTTTTTTTTTTTCTTTACTTTATTTCTGATGTTCACTTTTGGGGGTCTGATCCCCTCGGAAATACATCTGTATTGTAATGCATTGCCTGTTAGTGTATGACACCGCGTCATACACTAACAGGTTGCCCTGGAGACCCAGCCTGAGGCATTGGGCTGCCTTGTCACGTATAGAGTCCTGCCACAACAGCACAAGGAATCAATGCGCTCCCTCACCCGACACAAACCCCTTCTATGTCGCGGTCAGCGCGGACCGCGGCATAGAAGGGGTTAATCCGCCGGCATCGGCTTTTACAGCGATGCCGGCGGACACAGCAGGGGCCCTGCCCGCGCGATCACCATGACGTCAAAATGCGGGAACGCAGAGGTTCCCATGACGTAGTAGTACGTCATGGGTCGGGAAGGGGTTAAAGCTTAGACTTAGCTGTCTCTAGCTGAACTGCAGCCCAAAAAATTACAGGTTAAAGCAGCTTCCCCCAGACTGCAGAGAGAATGACATCCTCCTCTAACTGTACATTTTATTATGTTATACTACTTGCACGATAAAAAGTATAAGAATTTGGTACCCTTGCCCCATGTAACTGCTCTCAAAAGACAGGAAGTCTTAAGGGGTTGTCCGGGTTCAAAGCTGAACCCGGACATACCCCCATTTTCACCCAGGCAGCCCCCCTGACTTGAGCATCGGAGCAGTTCATGGTCCGATGTTCTCCTTTGCCCTGCGCTAAATCGTGCAGGGCAAATGCATTTTCTGGAGATCCAATGACGTACCGGGGCTCTCCTTAAGGCTGCCAGGAGGAGGCTTCCTCCCAGAAATGAGCCCGGTGACATCGCCGGCACTGATGGGCGGGCTTTAGCACTACCCTAGCCTGTAAAATTGCTAGGGCAGTGCTAAAGCCGGTCCATCAGAGTCGTTGACGTCCCTGAACACACTGCTGGGCGGAAGCTTCCACCCAGCAGTGTGTTATTGTAAATAAGAGCCCTTGCCCCGCGCAGTGCAAGGGAGCGCGAAATGCTCCAATGCTCTTGTCATGGGGGCTGCCTGGGTGAAATTATGGGTATGTCCGGATTCAGTTCTGAACCCAGACAACCCCTTTAACATATTTTAGGCCTAGTGGCCAGTGTGAAAGTTACATGATTATATTTTAACGTGCGACTATATAAACAAACAAAAAAATAATAATCTAAAAGGATATGTTTAACATCATTTTCTGATGAGCCAAGACCTGAGCTACATGGAAACTACTGCCACGGACCGATTATAACACTGACAGCTGCAGTGGGTAAGACTGAATACAACTCAATATTTGCATCTGGACAGCAGCTGCAGGAAAATGAAACTAAAAACAGGAGATTAAAAGGGAACCAGTCACCAGGATTTTGTGCATAGAGCTGAGGACATGGGTTGCTAGATGGCCGCTAGCACATCCGCAATACCCAGTCCCCATAGCTCTGTGTGCTTTTATTGTGTAAAAAATAAAATAAAAAATTTGATACATATGCAAATTAACCTGAGAGGAGTCCTGTCCCTGACTCATCCCAGGGACAGGACTGATCTCAGGTTCATTTGCATATGTATCAAATCGGTTTTATTACACAAAAGCACACAGAGCTATGGGGACTGGGTATTGCGGATGTGCTAGCGGCCATCTAGCAACCCATGTCCTCAGCTCTATACACAAAATCCTGGTGATAGGTTCCCTTTAAATGGGAGAAATATGAATACATAGGCCGCTAGCTCCCCTAGTGGTGGCTAGAGCAGAACAAAGAAAACCTACATACATGATTCCAATTTTTCTTGGAGCCAGAGGGAAGTTTCTTCCATCTTTTCACCAGAAGGACACAGGCGTTGCAGATATCTCCAGTACGCATTTCATGAAGTCTGTATTTAAAATAAAAAAAAAAAAGTGAAAAAGATTGATAAGGGTGAAAACTACATACAGGCCACCTTTAATTATGTAATTATAAAGCTGTGGCGAGACTACAACTCCCAGCATGACCTACACTGTGGCTGCCAAGAAACATAGGGGGAGATTCTCTTTTGCGCATGAAAATTAGCATTGAAAAATTTACGCGAAAATTGTTTCATCTCTCAGCTTTCCTATATGGTACAAGCACAACCACCACACCTGGATTGCAGGGTGGTTGTAACCATGGAAACAAGCAGCGTATAGTGTGATGGAAATTCAGGATTACACTCATCGGTGATCGTTTTTACATGAGCCCATGACAGCAACCTTGAGAGAGACTGCCTACATGCAGGACAGGAAGAGCTCCTAATGAGGGGCTCTGCCCTTATACCAAGTTAATTGCGAGAAAGTGTCCTAAAACACATCTAAAACTCTCTCTCTCTTTTTTTTTTTTTAAATATACATTATATACAAGCTGAAAACATAGGGTGGGAATAAATCCCGGGTGCTGTCATGGGCTCTTGAAAAAACGATTACCAGCAAGTGTAATCCTGAATTTCCCTTATGCCCATGACAGCACCCTTGAAAGACGACTGGGGGGGCGGGGAGACTACTGCCTGCAAGATCTTCCTGCCAAAAGATAAATGGTCCTCGAGTCTAAATCTAAAAGTACATGGAGACTTCCAGGTAGCAGCCCTACAAATTTGATCTAAAGATGCATCAGCCCTCTCTGCCCAAGAAGTAGAAATGGATCTAGTTGAGTGAGCACCAAATCCCAAAGGGGGAGTTTCCCCCCGCTGAGGAATAGGCTAAAGCGATAGCCCACCACTATCCATCTGGCTAGAGTTCTAGAAGAAGCTTTATTACCTTTGTTTCTTCCACCAAACTATACAAAGTCTAGAGGATTTCCTCCATTGACCAGTGACTTTCAGATATTCAGACAGGCATCTTAACGTCTAGACAATGGAGCCTCCTATCTCTCGTTCTTTGGGGATTGACACAAGGATGGAAGAACAAGGTCTTGTATCCTATGAAACAGGGAGACCACTTTAGGTAGAAAAGAAGGATCTGGTTTAAGAAGAACTCTGTCCTCCAAGATGTTAGTATGAGGAGGAGAGGCTGAAAAACTAGACTAAGATCCCACGGGGGAACTGAAGATCTGATCACATGCTTAGGCCTCATGCATACGAACGTATGTATTTTGCAGTCCTCAAAAAAAAAAAATAGATGACATCCGTCTGCATTCCGTATTTTGCGGAACAGCTGGCCCCTAGTAGAACAGTCCTATCCTTGTCAGTAATGCGGACAATAATAGGACATGTTCTGTTTCCGTATTTCCGTTTTGCAAAGAAATAGAATGCACACTGAGTAACCTTTTTTTTTGCGGACCTATTGAAATTAATGGTTCCGTATACAATCCGCAAAAAACACGGAACAGACACGGAATGAAAATATGTTCGTGTGCATGAGGCCTTAATCCATCAAAACCCCTTTAAAGAACCTCCTAACCCACGGCTGATTGGCAATAGTGAAATCAAAGAAAGCACTAAGGGCCGAAACTTGAACTTTAAGGGTGCTAAGTCTTAGGTTCTTATCAAGACCCTTTTGTAAAAAATACAAAATTTTGGACATAGGAGGAGAACTCAAGAGATCTCCCGGGACTTTAGAAAAATTTAAGAAGGTCATCCATACTCGGAGGTAAATAGTAGTGGTTACTTCTTCCCTACATGATAAAAAGGGTAGATATAACTTCCTTAGATTTCCCCTTTAAAATACCAGGCTGTTAGATGAAGGTTTATCACTTCCGGATGGAAGACAGGACCCTGAAACAGATCCTGCCTGTCTGGAAGAATCCAGGGATCTGCAAGAGATAGCTTCCTCAACCAAGTTGGCCAGAAATGGGCGATTAGAATAAAGCCTCATCTGTTCCTGCCTCAGCTTCTGTAATACCCTCGGAAAAAGTCTTCGAGGAGGAAAGGCATACAGAAGCTGATCCAGCCATGGAAGGGAGAAGGCGTCTATCCCTGACTGAAAATCTTTCGGATTTACAGAAAAGAATAGGTTGCTTTTTTGTTCTGTCTGATTGCAAAAAGGTCTACTTCATGTTGGCCCCACAGCTGAACTAACTGACTGAAGACTTCTTGGTTCAAACACCATTCCCCCTGATCCAAATGGTTTCTGCTTAGATAATCCGCCACCTTGTTTTCTGTTCCCTTTAAGTGTACTGCCTTGATGAAAGGAACATAAGGAACATAAGGAATGATAAGAGGAAAATGTCCGCGGCTAAGGACACAAGATTTTCTCACCTTGTCCCTCCTTGCCCGTTTAGGTAGGATACCACCATGGCGCTGTCTGAAAAGTTTTTACTCCCTTTCCTCATATTTTGGGTAGGAATTCTTATAAGGCCAAACAGAACTGCTCTCATATGCCCTCATATTCTGGGAATCCTGACTCTGTTGAACTCCACACCCCCTGCCGAACCCCCCGACTGACAAAAGGCCCCCCACCCGGTCGGACTGGCATCTGTGGTGATGGTTATTTGCTCCTGTAGATCCCAAGGGGGGCCCCAGAGTCAGATTTGAAGGTTCCAGAAACCAGGTTAAGGATTGTATCACCTGAGGGGCGAGAGGAAGTGGGGCATCTAACAGGGACAATGATCCCTGTCGCTCTTTTAGAATCCGCCATTGAAGAGTCCTGGAGTGAAACAGGGCCCAACTGACAGCAGGTATCGTGGAGGTCATTCTGCCTAATACTGCCATCCCTTGCCTGATAATTCGTTTTTTTGAGGCTACCAGGGACCGCATGTCTTCTCGTATTTGGGAATTTGGGATATCTTACGCTGAGGGAGGATGCAACGTAGCTATACAGAATCAGTCCTAGAAACACACATTTTTTTAGAAGGGGTCAGGTTTGACTTTTCCCAGTTTATCTCTCACCCTAGAATTTCTATTACTTCTAAAAGACCAGAGGTTAGAAGGTATTTGGATTCTGCCACCACTAGACGATTGTCCAAATAAGGAATAACCAGAATGTCTCTTTCCCTTATGTGGGCCATAACCTCTGCCATCAGTTTCGTAAAGAGCCTGGAGGCCTGAGATATTCCAAACGGAAGTGCTCTGTATTGAAAATGATGAACTTGGCCTTCCATAGACACCGCCACAGATATTTTTGAAAATCTACGCGAATTGGGATGTGATAATAGGCATCCTTTAGGTCTATAGTTGCCATGACAGTCTTTGACAAGATGTTTTATTGCAGACTGTACAGATTTCATTTCTGAATTTTTTGTATTTTAGGTACTGATTTAAGTCTCAAGTTTATAATCATTCTGAATGATCCGTCTGGCTTGGGTACGAGAAAAAGGGATGAATAAAAACCCCTCCCCTTCTCCAAGTCTGGAACAGGAACAAGAACCTTTTTCTTAAAAAAAAAAAAAAGAAGAAAAAAAAAAAAAGAAGAAAAAAAAAAAAAAAAAAACCTTTGTCTTAGTGCCAAGTCTCTTACAGAATTTGGAAACAGATTTGTAATTTTTAATCTTTCCTGTGGGGGGAGAGAAAAACTCTAGACGAAACCTGTCTTTTATAATACCAATAATCCAAGGGAGTGCCAAGATTTTTTTCCCCAAGCCCGATAAAAGAGAGAAAGTCTTCCCCCACGTGACAGTAACAGTCATTGTTGACCAGCCCTGGGCTCTGAAAGGGACTGGGTATTAAAGAGGAATCCCTTACCCTTCCTACTTCTGTTTTATTTCCAATTATTCTGCTTTTCGTCTGTCCTATTAAAAAAAAATCTCCCTGGCACGGAATAGAGCAAAGCTTATTTTTTGAACCCGTGTGACCAGACCACCCCTTAAAAGGGGTTGTCTCATCATGCACAATGGGGGTATATTGCTAGGATATGCACCCATTGTCTTATAGGTGCGGGTCTCACTGCTTGGACCTGCACCTATATCAAGAACGGGGCCCCGCAAGTGAAAAAGGGCGCACTGCGCATGCGCAATACGCTCCAATTCACTTCTATGGGGAGGCGGCTTGGGGGTCGCTGGACCGTAGTCCTCCAGCCACTACCTTGCGGGGCTCAGTTCTCGATATAGGTGGGACCCGCACCTATAAGACAATGGGAACATATACTAGCGATATGCCCCCATTGTCTATGATGAGACAACCCCTTTAAGCCAAATGGCCCTCCTAGCAGAATTAGATAGAGCTGCTGACCTGGCATTTAATCTTAATGCATCCGCAGAAGCATCCGAAATGAAGTCCACCGCTTTAAAGATGGTAGGAAACACCCATAGCAACTGGTCTCTGGAGGTTTTATTCTGGATATGGTATTCCAACTCTTGTAGCCATAACTTTAAAGACCTGGCAGTAGAGGTAGTGGCAATATTTGGTTTAAATGCCTGCATAGAGGCCTCCCATACTTTGAGGTATACTTCTGCCAGTCTATCCATCGGATCTTTCAAGACACCGAGGTCCTCAAAAGGCAAAGCAGACCTTTTAGAAATCTTGGCGATTGGGGCATCCAATTTAGCAGTCTTATCCCAGCAGGAGAACTCACCCTCATCAAAAGGATATTTTCTTTTAACATTTCTAGGGATTAAAAACCTTGTCAGGTTTTTTCCACTGTTTCTGAATTAAATATTTTATATATTTGTTTAACGGGAAGACTCTTGATCTTTTGTGCCTCAGGTCACCAAACGTATCTTGAATAGATTTTTGTTCCCTAGATTCATCCACCTTCATAGTGGCTCTTCATAGGGCAGCACGGAGAGTGTGAAGATCCATCAGGGTGAATAGGACAAGGGTTCTAGTCCCTAAGGGTACTTTCACACTAGCGTTTCTCTTTTCCGGCGCTGAGTTCCGTCCTAGGGGTTCAAATCCGGAAAAGAACTGATCAGTTTTAGGCCTCTTTCACACGACCGTATGGCTTTTTCAGTGTTTTGCGGACCGTTTTAAACGGATCCGTTGTTCCGTTTTTTGTTTCCGTTGTTTTTCCGTTTCCGTTTTTCCGTATGACATACAGTATACAGTAATTTCATAGAAAAAATTGGGCTGGGCATAACATTTTCAATAGATGGTTCCGCAAAAAACGGAACGATACGGATGCATTCCGTTTTTTTTTTTTGCGGACCCTCATAGACTTTAATGGAGCCACGGAACGTGATTTGCGGCCAAATATAAGACATGTTCTATCTTTCAAAGGAAGGGAAAAACGGAAACGGAATGCATACGGAGTACAATCCGTTTTTTTGCGGAACCATTGAAACGAATGGTTCCGTATACAGAACGCAAAAAACGGCCCGCAAAACGAAAAAAAAAAAAAACGGTCGTGTGAAAGAGGCCTTATCCTAATGCATTCTGAATGGAGAGTAAGCCGTTCAGGATGTATTCAGTTCAGTCTTTTTGACTGATCAGGCTTTTCAGAAAACCGTAGCATGTTGTATTTTTACCTCCGGCCAAAAATCCGGAACACTTTGACTGAACGCTGGATCCGGCCTTTTTCCCATTGACTTGCATTATCACCGAATGCAGCGCCGTGTGTTCCGTCAAACCCGAAAAAAAAAAAAAGGTTAAAGTCAATAAATGGCGGATCCGTTTTTTCCAATGCATTTTTTCATTGTGATCAAAATCCTGATCAGGATTCAAATGTAATCCGTTTTCACACATTTTTCCGGATCCGGCGGGTAGTTCCGGTGTCGGAATTGAACGCCGGATTTAAACAACGCTAGGGGGCTAAAAGCTAGTAGAAAAAAAAATAAAAATAATAATAATAATAATATTTTGGTGTTTACTTTTTTTTTATTTTTAAGTATAAATGAAAAAGAAAGATTTACAAAAAAAACAATAAACATTCATTTTCCGCAGATTTGTGTAGGAATTATTTTTTTTCTTCAAAAATGAAAATTCACAGAATATCGGTATCGGCTCAAAAAAAAAAAAAAAAAATAAAAATAAAAATCAATATCGGTCGATCCCTAGTTTGAATACCCTAGGTCAGGCCCCTGCCAGCGTTCCCATGCAGCAGAGGATGTCCCTCCCCTTCCTTCCGAAATACTGCTTCACTGTAGCCACATGCGTTCCAAATACCAGAAGTTGCGTCTCGCAACTTCTGGTTCTTGCGCAGAGCACGCAGAGAAAAGGCCCCAGACCTCCTGAACACAGCCAAGAGGATCCAGCGTGCCAGCATCCCCTCCCGGGGATGCTGGGACTGCCAGAAACACTGGCCCGACAGAGCACATCCAGGACCCAGAAGGATTGGCCCCAGACTTAGTAGGCGGCTCCTAGTGGTAACCCCTATAAATGTTGCACCTCAGGGGCTCCTGCAGCCTGATCCTAGCTCTCCACATAGAAGTTCTATCCATAGGACAGGAAACAGGAACTGGTGGTATAGGGGCAGAGCCCCTCCTTAAGAGTAGGGATCGACCGATATTGATTTTTTAGGGCCGATACCGATAATTTGTGAACTTTCAGGCCGATAGCCGATAATTTATACCGATATTCTGGGAATTTTCATTTTTGCGAAAAAAAAAAAAATTCCTACACAAATCTGCTGAAAATTAATGTTTATTGTTAATGTGTATTTTTTTGTTTATTGTTAATGTGTATTTTTTTTTTATAAATCTTTTTCATTTATACTTAATATTTTTGTGTTTTTTTTTTTTACTAACTTTTAGCCCCCTTAGGGACTAGAACCCTTGTCCTATTCCCCCTGATAGATCTCTATCAGGGTGAATAGGATCTCACTGTCCCTGCTGCTCTGTGCTTTGTGCACACAGCAGCATGGAGCTTACCATGGCAGCCAGGGCTTCAGTAGCGTCCTGGCTGCCATGGTAACCGATCGGAGCCCCAGGCTAACACAGCTGGGGCTCCGATCGGAGGAGGAGGGGAGAGGGGATCCTGTGGCCACTGCCACCAATGAGTAATACTGGGTGGGGGGGGGGGGGGGGGGCGCACTGCGCCACCAATGTTTTTACTATTGGCCGGGATTGGGGTGGGGGGCGCACTGCGCCACCAATGATTAATACTGGAGGGCTTGGGGGGGGGGGGGCGCACTGCACCACCAATGAAGATAGGTCTCTCAATCATTCATATACAGGAGGCGGGAGCTGGCTGCAGAATCACATAGCCGGCTCCTGACCTCTATGAACGGTAGCTGCGATCCGCGGCACCTGAGGAGTTAACTACCGCGGACCGCAGCTATCGCTCATAGAGGCCGGGAGCCGGCTATGTGATTCTGCAGCTCCCGCCTCCTGTATATGAATTAATGAAAGACTCATCTTCATTGGTGGAGCGGTGGCCACAGCCCCTCCCCTCCTCTTATCTTCTCTTCTGTCATTGGCGGCAGCGGCAGCAGCAGCACAGGGGGAGGGAGACACGGCTTCCTTCTCCCCTGTGCTGCGGAGGGACTCCGAGGGAACACAGAGAGCGCTGAGAGCAGCGTGTTCTGTGTTCCCAATACGTTATCGGTATATCGGCAAAATAGATGCCGATACCGATAACGTTCAAAATCCTCAATATCGGCCGATAATATCGGCCAATCCGATAATCGGTCGATCCCTACTTAAGAGCTCTCCACGAAAGTTCCTGTTTACTGTCCTGGATGGTGGCGGTCTCTCTCAAGGGTGCTGTCATGGGCATAAGAAAAATAAACCTAGCTAGTAAAGCAAGCAATATGGACAATCCCAATACATTAGTGCCTTGTAATAACTTCCTCTACATGATAAATACCACTTGCTGAAGTGAGACCCCCTACCCTTTTATTAGTACAACAGAGTAAACTTTATTGCCACAGAATGCATCAGGCTTCACAATAAATTCAGCATCTCCACTGAGTCCATGCACCAGAAATAAAAGCTTAGCAGCTATGAGCTGGCATGGATTAACACGATCATCACTTGATAAATGCAGTGCAAAGCATGTGCACTACCATGTGCCAAAAAACAAGGTCATTTTTTATAGTAAACCTGCCCCAGTGCCTTCTAGTATTACTACAGTTAAGCACCACCCACGAGGGACTTCCCTACACACCAGCCAGACCACCTTACCCAAAACAGTTCTGGAAATCGTCCTCATAGCGCTTGCTGTCTGTGAATCTGCTGCTCGAGGATTTGGCCTTGCAGATGCAGCATCCTCTGGAGCTTCTGTACGTCTTTGGTTTGTAAAATCCAATCATTTTTGTTCCTTTAACGAGACAAGCTAAAAAAGAAACAAGAAAAAAAGGGGTATTTTCCAGTGAAGTGAAAAATCCATATACATTACACTGCCCAATGGGAATGGTGGAGTTTCTCTCAATGTGAATGACTGTCAGGGGGCCCTAAAAGAGGATGGGGGTAGAAATTCTTCATAAACTGTTGACCCATGACAGCCAATATGGCCGACAATGGAAGTGGTCTCCTGAAGGGAGACTAGAAAAGGACTCCTGGACTGGTTCCTAGAGATCCCTGCAGTATACAACACCTTCCTAGCCTTCAGGTTTAGTATCGTGTGTTCTCTAGGTCACTTATGGTACAAGTTTCATTAGGTGATATTTTCTAAGTCACAAAAGCCATTAAGGCTCCACATGACATCACAGGAGGAGATCAAAGCTTCTTCCATCATGCTCAGAGCACTGGATCAGACGGGCCATAAAACCGAAGGAGATTCTGAGTCTTAAAGGGCTCCTTTGATATCAGGTTAATATTATTAATGGAAGATCACAGACGAGTAAAGTGCGATTAGAGCCTCTTGTAGACCCACGATATACACACACAAAACTGTAAGCACCTGTAACCACGCTCTCAGAATAGGGTGGATGGCATTTCCCATTACAGCGCACTCACACGCTGCAGATTGCTGCCGAAATTTCCGTGACTGAAAATTTTCAGTTGCTGAAATTTCTGCAACAAAATCTGCAGCGCGAGTGCACCCTTAAAGGGTCAAGTTTTGGTAAAGCTTTTGATATAGGAGTGCCAAAACCCTAGAATGAAGAGAGAGAAGTACTCTCCTCATTACAGAGGACAGAATCGAGATGGGCCCATAGACTTGATCCTGTCACCTACAGTGAGGAGAGAACGCGTGATATGCGTGCATTTCTCTCTCCTCGTTCTAGTAATCTGTGGCAGTCTCAGCCCTCAGGTCCCCACGGATCAAAATTTCTTTTCAAAATTCTTTTTATTATTCATATTGTTTTATAAGGAACATAAACAGCAATACAGACATTCTTACAAGGCATATACAGAGGGCTTCCAAAACGGACAACATCTTATAAGTCATTAGGTCACACATTGTCAAACAATTCTAGGACAATAAACATGGCACTCTGTAACAGATGAGAGATGAACAAAGTAGTATCCCTAATTAGAATTATAGATTCATCCCAACAAGTGAGCTGCCATTGCAATAATGAACTAACAAAAGGGGGGTAGGGGAGAGCCCACCTAAATATTATCCTTTCTTTGCAATGGACATTTATTTCATCGTTTCTCTAGGATGATGTTCAGGGGAGAGATATGCGAGAGGCTTAAAAGAGGGTGAAAGACAGAAAAAGGCATGTACATGCAAGCGTTCCACAAGTCATGGTGTTTCATAGAGAATCCTGTTAAGTAGAGAAGTGTCTATATTTCGCCCAGGGGGACCAGGTATGGAATGAGGCATGTGACATGGTCTTCCAGCTAGCTAGCTCTTCTAAACGGTACAAGGAGTCAGCTTTCTCCATCCACTGTCTGAGTGTTGGCGGAGAGTCCGATTTCCATTGCGTAGGGATCATTCTTCTAGTGGCTGTTAGAGCATTTGGGAATCTTATCTGGGAATATGTGTAGCAAGCCGATCTCTGGTAGTTAGGCGAGGTTCAACCCCATAACCAAATTAACCTTAGATATAACAGACGACCAATATTGGGCAATGAGTGGGCATGTCCACCATTAGTGGAAATATGTGCCCAACTGTCAACCACATCTCCAGCAGCAGGGGTTATAACTAGTTATATCTGTTTAGTAACACTGGGGTTAGATGCCATCTAGTCAGTGTTTCATAACCGCTCTCTTGCATTCTAATAGATTTTGAGGACTGTTTAGATGCAAGACAGAGCTTGTGTAAGTCATCTTCCATGAATGTTTTATCAAGATCCCTTTCCCAAGCTTTAAATAATTAATGTGTTCTGTTAGTGGGTGTGGAAGTTAACAACCCGCTAAAGGTAGACACTACTTTTGGTGTTTTAAGTTAGGTGAGGAGAGTTTCAAATTTTGTTACCGATCTATGTAGGTTACCTGCCTGTATTAGGGCACTTTCACACTTGCGTTCTTTTCTTCCGGCATAGAGTTCCGTTGTCGGGGCTCTATGCTGGAAGAATCCTGATCAGTTTTATCCTAATGCATTCTGAATGGAGAGAAATCCGTTCAGGATGCATCAGGATGTCTTCAGTTCCGGACCGGAACGTTTTTTGGCTGGAGAAAATACCGCAGCATGCTGCGCTTTTTGCTCCGGCCAAAAATCCTGAACACTTGCCGCAAGGCCGGATCCGGAATGAATGCCCATTGAAAGGCATTGATGCGGACTTAAGCTAAACGTCGTTTCGGGCGCATTGCCGGATCCGACGTTTAGCTTTTTCTGAATGGTTACCATGGCTGCCAGGACGCTAAAGTCCTGGCAGCAATGGTAAAGTGTAGTGGGGAGCAGTATACTTACCGTCCGTGCGGCTCCCCGGGCGCTCCAGAGTGACGTCAGGGCGCCCCAGCTCATGGATGACGTGTCGCATGGATCACGTCAGCCATGCGCATGGGGCGCTCTGACGCACGGACTGTAAGTATACCGCTCCCACGCTCCCCACTACTACTATGGCAACCAGGACTTTAATAGTGTCCTGGGTGCCATAGTAACACTGAACGCATTTTGAAGACGCATTTTTCCGGATCCGGCGTGTAATTCCGGCAAGTGGAGTACACGCCGGATCCGGACAATGCAAGTGTGAAAGAGGCCTTAATTGTTTAAAAGGAGGCGATAAATTTATTGTAAATTAGTGGTGACAAGGATGGGCGACACATTTGTTCAGAATGATGCCAGAGCGGGGATTGTGCCAGCTGTTATTAACGCGTCCCCACAGATCAGAATTTGATATGTCTCCAACATATCAAAATTTGTACCAAAACTCAGTAACTATTAAAGCTATATAAAAGCTCCAAAACCCCTGCTAAACCATCAGCCACCACTAGAGGGAGCATCAGAGCTTATTACATACTACGTCATGTTTTTTGCCCGGATAAGATGCGGGTGCGTTGCGGGAAAATGCGTGATTTTTCTGCGCGAGTGCAAAACATTGTAATGCGTTTTGCACGCGCGCGAGAAAAATCGGCATGTTTGGTACCCAAACCCGAACTTTTCACAGAAGTTCGGGTTTGGGTTAAGTGTTCTGTAGATTGTATTATTTTCCCTTATAACATGGGTATAAGGGAAAATAATAGCATTCTTAATACAGAATGCATAGTACAATAGCGCTGGAGGGGTTAAAAATAAATAAAAAATAATTTAACTCACCTTAATCCCCTTGATTGCGCAGCCGGCATCTCTTCTGTCTTCTTTACTGTGCACAGGAATAGGACCTTTGATGACGTCACTGTGCTCATCACATGGTCCAATCACAAGGTTCATCACCATGATAAGGGACCATGTGATGTGACATCACCACAGGTCTTTAGCCGGCAGCTCAACATTACAGAAGAAGACAGAGATCCACAACTATGCGATCAAGTGGACTCGGTGAGTTAATTATTTTTTTATTTTTAACCCCTCCATCACTAGTTTACTTTGCATTCTGTATTCAGAATGCTATTATTTTCCCTTATAACCATGTTATAAGGGAAAATACAGATTGGGTCCCCAGCCCGATCGTCACCTAGCAACCATGCGTGAAAATCGCACCGCATCCGCACTTGCTTGCAATTTTCACGCAACGCACAAGTGATGTGTGAAAATCACAGCTCATGTGCACAGCCCCATAGACACTTGCGTTGTCCGGATCCGTCGTGCACTCCATTTGCCGGAGGTGCCCGCCGGATCCGTAACACCGCAAGTGAACTGAAAGCATTTGAAGACTGATCCGTCTTCAAAATGCGTTCAGTGTTACTATGGCACCCAGGACGCTATTAAAGTCCTGGCTGCTATAGTAGTAGTGGGGAGCGGGGGAGCAGTATACTTACCGTCTGTGCGGCTCCCGGGGCGCTCCAGAATGACGTCAGAGCGCCCCATGCGCATGGATGACGTGATCCATGCGATCACGTCATCCATGCGCGTGGGGCACCCTGACGTCACTCTGAAACGCCCGGGAGCCACACGGACGGTAAGTATACTGCTCCCCCGCTCCCCACTGCTCCCCGACTTTAGCGTCCTGGCAGCCATGGTAACCATTCAGAAAAAGCTAAACGTCGGATCCGGTAATGCGCCGAAACGACGTTTAGCTTAAGGCCGGATCCGGATTAATGCCTTTCAATGGGCATTAATTCCGGATCCGGCCTTGCGGCAAGTGTTCAGGATTTTTGACCGGAGCAAAAAGCGCAGCATGCTGCGGTATTTTCTCCGGCCAAAAAACGTTCCGGTCCTGAACTGAAGGCATCCTGAACGGATTTCTCTCCATTTAGAATGCATTGGGATAATCCTGATCAGGATTCTTCCTGCATAGAGCCCCGACAATGGAACTCTATGCCGGAACAGAACAACGCAAGTGTGAAAGAGCCCTTAGGATTAAAGGGCTTCTGTCACCCCACTAAACTAATTTTTTTTTTGTGTACTTATAATCCCTATCCTGCGATATATCTATACATTATGTTATTAATCTTTTTCGTTCAGTAGATATGTCAAAAAACATACTTTTCTAATATGCTAATTACCTGTCTACCAGCAAGTAGGGCGTCTACTTGCTGGTAGCAGCCGCAAAAAACCGCCCTCTCCTTCTGTTGATTGACAGGGCCGGCCGCGATCGCCTCCTCCGGCCAGCCCTGTCAGCATTTCAAAAATCGCACGCCTGTGTTGATTCGGCGCAGGCGCTCTGAGAGAAGGAGGCTCGCCTCCTCAGCACTCCCTCAGTGCGCCTGCGCATCTTCTCTTTTGGTGACGTCATCGGCGCAGGCGCACTGAGGGAGTGCTGAGGAGGCGAGCCTCCTTCTCTCAGAGCGCCTACGCCGAATCAACACAGGCGTGCGATTTTTGAAATGCTGACAGGGCCACCCAGAGGAGGAGATCGCTGCTGGCCCTGTCAATCAACAGGAGGAGGGGGCGGTTTTTTGCGGCTGCTACCAGCAAGTAGACGCCCTACTTGCTGGTAGACAGGTAATTAGCATATTAGAAAAGTATGTTTTTTGACATATCTACTGAACGAAAATGATTAATAACATAATTAAAAAACAAATCTTTATTTCATGATGTATTTTCCTCAAAAAGCATTTTATATAAAATAAAAAAATAAATTTTTATATATTTTTTTTTTTAAATAATTGATTTTTATCCACCCTGGTCAATAGGGAACCGGTGGTACACAGTTGTATCCAACAATACTGGACATGGTGAGCTTTGGTAGCTGATCCTTAGCTGGATCAGGCCCCCGGAATTCAACTTTTTAAAGGAGGACCCGTCACCGCTTTTGACATGTCTGGTTTACCAACTACATTGATTTCCCATGTAATAACAATTCTGGAGAACCTATTCTTATGACTATGTTCTGCCATTCCTCTATTATTTCTACTAAGTTTATGAATGAATTTCCAGCAGTCTGCAGTAGGGGTACAGATGGGTGTTACCAGGTTTGTCCTGCACAGCCCGACAATGGCAGCACTGATTGGACTCAGACTATGCAGGGACACACCCCAACTGGTAAAATCCATCAGGACCTTCATTGTAAACCACTAGGAAAGAATGCATAACTTCTAGTAGGGATAATAAAGGAATTAGGGATCGACCGATATTGATTTTTTAGGGCCGATACCGATAATTTGTGAACTTTCAGGCCGATAGCCGATAATTTATACCGATATTCTGGGAATTTTCATTTTTGAGAAAAAAAAAAATTCCTACACAAATCTGCTGAAAATTAATATGTTTATTGTTAATGTGTATTTTTTTTTGTTTATTGTTAATGTGTATTTTTTTTTTATAAATCTTTTTCATTTATACTTAATATTTTTGTGTTTTTTTTTTTACTAACTTTTAACCCCCTTAGGGACTAGAACCCTTGTCCTATTCCCCCTGATAGATCTCTATCAGGGTGAATAGGAGCTCACACTGTCCCTGCTGCTCTGTGCACACAGCAGCATGGAGCTGAACATGGCAGCCAGGGCTTCAATAGCGTCCTGGCTGCCATGGCAACCGATCGGAGCCCCAGGCTTACACAGCTGGGGCTCCGATCGGAGGAGCAGGGGAGAGGGGATCCTGTGGCCACTGCCACCAATGATTAATACTGGGGGGGGGGGGGGGGGGGGGGGCGCACTGCGCCACCAATGTTTTTACTATTGGCCGGGATGGGGGTGGGGGGCGCACTGCGCCACCAATGATTAATACTGGGGGGCTTGGGGGGGGCGCACTGCGCCACCAATGAAGATAAGTCTATCGATCATTCATATACAGGAGGCGGGAGCAGGCTGCAGAATCACATAGCCGGCTCCCGACCTCTATCAGCGGTAGCTGCGATCCGCGGCACCTGAGGAGTTAACTACCGCGGACCGCAGCTATTGCTCATAGAGGTCGGGAGCCGGCTATGTGATTCTGCAGCCAGCTCCCGCCTCCTGTATATGAATGAATGAAAGGCTTATCTTCATTGGTGGCGCAGCGGCCACAGCCCCGCCCCTCCTCCTATGTTCTATCCCCTCATTGGCGGCAGCGGCAGCAGCAGCACAGGGGGAGGAGACACTGCTTCCTTCTCCCCTGTGCTGCGGAGGGAACACAGAGAGCGCTGTCAGCAGCGCGTTCTGTGTTCCCAATACGTTATCGGTATATCGGCAAAATAGATGCCGATACCGATAACGTTCAAAATCCTCAATATCGGCCGATAATATCGGCCAATCCGATAATCGGTCGATCCCTAAAAGGAATGGCACATAATAGAGTCATAAGAATAGATGCTACAGAATTATTACATGGGGAACGCAAGTATTTATTAAAACAGGCAGGTCCAGAGAGATGACAGGTCCACTTTAACTTTGAGGACAAATGCATAGATTTCTTACACTTAAGGGTTTTCCAATGATTAAAGGGGTCCTCCGGGAATGCTTGAAAATAGCAGCAAGCACCCTCTCCTACAGTGTGATTAGGACTCAGGGGTGTGGAAATGGTATCGCCCGACGCCCGGGACATGCAGTTCCGGGCACCAGGCAGGTAGTTTGTTCAGTGGCGTAGCCCTGCTGCGGGCAAGTAGCAGGGTCGAGATGGCTTTGTTTACCGGAGCAGAGGATGGGCGAAGAGCTGGGGGCGTGGAGCAGCGGTGACCGAGCAGTGGGCGTAGAGCAGTGACGCAGCCGCGGGCCGTGGTGTTGTGTCAGCGTGGGGAAGAAGAAATGACAGAGCTGGAGCAATGAAAGGATCTGTCACGTCTCCGGCTCAGGGATGGAGTGACAGAGCCAGGGGCATTGGTAGAACTCTCAACTCTGCCAGCATCCCTCAGCAGACCCCCTTTCTGCAGGTGTTGTCAAACTGGGAAGGTGAGGGGGGTCCTTTCCATGCCACATCAGCAGCTAATTTGCCTAAACCACCTAGAGGTACAGTTAGTAATGTGCTAAGAGCAAGAGTGTGCACTAAACTAATTGCTGTGATCACATTAAGGCATCGTTCACAACAGGCAGTGTGTTCCGGCCCGATTCTGTCCAGAATCATCTGGTGTGAACGAGGACTAAACTTCACACCATGAGGGACAAGTAGATCGAGCCCTCGCTTTAGTCCTTTGACAAGTAGTTTTTTTAATTTCCACCGCACTGAGGACTGGATGCCTGCACTTACAGAGCTGCCTAGGAGGATGGGACCTCACTATATACATTACGCTCTGGTACTTGCATATACGGTGAGTTTTCCTGTCAGGCTGCTCAGCCATGATGACATATCATAGTAGGGTTGCCACCTTTCCCAACAAAAAATACCAGGCAAGTTAAGCCACACCCCAAAGGGGTGTGTTGTTGTGGGGGTGTGGCTTAACACAGGGTGTGAAGTTGCTGTCACACTGTGGCTCCCCAGGAATATTAAAACCCCCATTAGCGCCCCCAGTAATAGTAATGCCCCCTCAGTAATAGTAATGCTCCTATTAGTGCACCCCAGAATGAATAATGCCCCTTATTAGTGCCCCCCAGTAAGAATAATGCCCCCAGTAATAGTAATGCCCCCATTAGTGCCACCCATTAAGAATAATGCCCCCATTAGTGACCCCCAGTTAGAGTAGAGTAATGTAGCCCTCATCCCCCGGGAACAGTCACTCGGGGCCGGCACACTGAATGTAGAGTGCTGTGTGAGAGTCCGGCAGCTTTCCTGGGCCCGGTAACGGAGACCGGGGGAGAGGGGAGGTGATAGAAAAGGAGCACAGCAAAAGAGCCGGGGATGGGAGGAGCGCAGGACCGCGGCTCGACACATTGTTATCCGGCCTGATCTGGGAGTGAGAGCGGCTCAGTCCCGGTGCGACCGCCATGCTGTGGGGCGAGGGTTTGCTGCTCTCCTTCAGCAGCATCTTCGTGCTCCTTCTCCTGAACACCCGCAGCCCCCAATCCATCCTGACTGGCGGCCTTGTCCTCTTCAGGTTCAAGCCGGTCCCGGAGTGCTGGTCGCTCACTCACCGCCAGCTCTGAGCGAGCAAGTCAGACAGTCTGCACTGCAGTTTGAAATTAATCCTGTGTCCGGGTCTGAGAAAGGCTTGTACCCGGACACAGGATTACAAACCCGGACTGTCCTGGACAATCCCGTACGGGTGGCAACCCTATATCATAGGAAAGATCACATTACCATCTATTGTAGTGCAGCGTCGTGAAGCCCTGACCCTCACCAGTACTAGAATTGGAGGCAACATTTAAACTCATTCCAGGAGAACCCCTTTAAATGCACAGTGCATTACATACTTACAGGCATTTAGAAAATGTCAGGAATTTCAGAAATAGTATTCCAATAAATATGGCTTACGTAGCCTGATTACTTACATGATTGTGAATTAAAACCGCCTGCTGTATATTCACTGAATAAAACCTATTCTGTGGGAGACTGATGTACGAATACTTGGATAGAAAGTACTTGTACACAGATTTATTCTTTTTAATGAGCCATAGCTTAGCTTTATTTTTTTAGTATGGGAAAGGAGGAGAAACCCCCTTTAATTAAAAGGGATAATAGGGGGGGGGGGGGGGGACACAGACACACACGAGCTGCATGACTAATAGTTTTGCATCCGTACCCTTTCTGTCAGCCGCTTGACAGTGTATAAAAGTGAGCTGTGATCCAGCAGACTGAGGCAAGTGATTGGCATGCGGTTTGAGTGATCGCTATCCCCAAGATCTGACCGCAATAACCACAGGGGCCATGACCCGACAGCCGAGCCTGCGACCACCACGAATCCATGCCATAAAAAAAATAAAAAATAACGTATAACAAAGAGATCGACTGTATGATTTTAGCTGTAGGAATGTGAACAATGCAAGAGAGTCTCCATACACAGGGGACATGACGAAACGCTCCTGCCGAGGACGGCCTGATATGAAGGTGGGAAAATGCAGGGGCAGCAAGCAACAATAACTGCAAAAAGGGTGAGCCATTTCTCAAATCTCTTAAAAAAAAAAAAAGGTACCTATCATCCCAGTTTGCCATATTCCACTATATAGCGCTGTAGATCATATCACACCAAAATTATTGGCGACTTTCAAAAATCTCTACTTTGTTGTTTTGATGCAATTACCCTTTGAAACTTTGCCTTTCCATATGTAAATGAGGAGTCATCAGGACGTCCCCTTTTCATAGGTTGAGACACTTCCACAAGCACACCCATCATCCCCTCGGGTCTGAAATCTCGCACATGCTCCAAACATCCCGTTCCCCTTCTGATGACAGGCGCAGCGGAGTACATGAAGCCAGGAGAAGGGAAAGGATGTACGGCACATGCGCTGGAATCATGAGATGGGCAGTGTTGTAGCGGGGACTCTGACTCGGCCAGTGAAAGGAGATGCCCCAATGACTCCAGGCCACTCATTACATATGACACATAGGATTTCCAAGTGGAACTACATCTAGGCGGCGTAGCGGGGAGTTGTGAAAGACATAGCACAATATTGCCATATGAGTAGTTGAAAATGGCAAACTATTCTGTAAGGTTCCCTACATTTTCTGTTACTGCCCCTCTGGCTTTGTTCACACAGAAATATGCTCGGGTGGCCTTCGGGGGGTAACAAAAGAAAAAAAATATGGCCATGTGATTTTTTATTTTTATTTTTTTTATGGTGCTTTTCAGTGGCATTTTTTGCTTGGAAGGAAGGAAGGAGAAAAAAAAAAAAAAAAAAAAAAAAAGTTCAACATGCTGCATTTTTTTTTAAAGAAGTACCAAAGACACAATATATGCCACCAGATTGAAAAATATGCCAATAGCAAAAAACAAAATAATTGTGTGTGCCATATGCTTTCAGGTAACATCTGAAACTAGTTTTTTTTTTTTTCAAGCAAAATAGAAAAATAAATTAAAAAGTGCAGAAAAACCTCACTAATAACCTGTGTGTGAATCCCTCCTGAACCAGAATCCACACAACATTATCAAAATGGCGGTCAGATTCGTGCACTCATTTCCATCTATGGTGAGTGCAACACACTGGATCTTACAAGGCCTCATGCACATGAACGTAGGCCATACTGCGGACCGCAGACGGCAATATACTGGCCGTGTGCACGCACTGCAAAAAACACAGAACATATCCTATTTTTTTGCGGCGTGGATTGCGGATTGAGGACCCATCCAAGTCAATGCGTCCGCATCTGCAAACGGCATGCACACAGATGGTCCCTGCGCATTGCAGTCCGCATTATGGGCATGGAAGGCCTACAAACAAACATTATTACAGTTGTCTTCAAGTAAAAAAAAATATATATATATATTAGATTATAATTTTTTTTTTTTATTAACCACCAACCTCAACATTCCCCTTGATATGATGTCTACCACCTACCAGGCCCTGTGTATTCCATAAGAGAGCTATAGCCCTACAAGAAGACGTGTACACTAGCATGGCTGACCGTGGGCTTCTTCTAAGTGGATTTTGGCACGGATTGATACCAGTGGGAAAACTGCATAGTTACACGCCGTGTTATTTTCACTTCGATGCAGTAAAAAAAAAAAAAAAAGCCGAAGCTTCCCATTGAAATGATCGGAATCAAAAACGTATGGATTTTTTGTTGAGTATTCCAATTTTTTTTCCAGCACTCCCTAGTGGCAAATGATCGAAAATTTTCGAGCGACTTCCCAACATTTTGCGTCTATGAAAGTTCTTAATGACTGAGAATATACCAATATAAGGGGAAATTATTCAAGACTTTAAAGCTGGTGCAAAAGGAAAACCGGTTTAGTCGTCCATAGCAACCGATCCGATTTCAGAGCTCCTTTGGAAAATGAAAGGATCAGTCTGATTGGTTGCTATGGGCTACTAAGCCAGCTTCCCAGGGCACATAGGATCTAAAAGAGGACCCCCACCCCATATGGAGACACTGTATTCAAACCTGTGTAACGGACAAACTAATCAAACTACCCCCATCATTGCATCCAGCATGGCACACAAGAGGATCTGGTGGTAGCTGTTCAGCTCTGCCAGGGCCTGATACATTGTTGCAGCAGGGACGTGTCCAGGGCTCTGTACATGCCTTTGTTTTGCCTACGTGCAGCAACCCAAGCAGCCTGGCCACCCGCAGGGCGCCCCCCCATCACATCTCTAAAGACCCCCCCCCCCCCCCCGTGCATCAGAGCACAACCCTCAACATCCGATCTATGAAAGTTTCTGAATAAGGGGGGGGGGTCACCGATTTCTAGATGAAAGCTCCAGACAAGGCAGAGATGACATCTGTTGCTTGCATCCTATTATTAGCACTGTCTAGTCATTGAGGGGTGCACCCCAAATCGTGCCCGCTGTGTGAAGCACCCACGTGGCGTTAGAATTCAACCTGCACTTCTGGGTGGCACCACATTCTGCGCCAACTGCAGCGATCAGGCGGAGACATGAGGCCCGTCCAGTGACACTGAACAATGGAGGAAACGTGCAGAGCAGGGATGCGAGGCTGACACATGGCACCGACACCGCACCGTCCCACAGCCACTTCGTGCCACTTCGGCCCAGTGCCACAATAGCAAAGCAGTAAATCTAAGCGCTGACAAGTGACAAGACAGGAGACACGCGATGCACGGGCTCAATGCACAAGGTGGCGAGCAGCGAACACACGCACCGCTGCACTAGCCAAAGCCTATCACACGGTATATCGCGACAGATCGCCGAGTAGTGCATGCACACAACGCAATACTCTTCTTACTTGAACTTCTCTTGCAGCGTCCAGGTCACAGTGTTGCAGAAATCAAACTCTTCAGGCCACCTTGAAAGATCCCGCTCCTACTGCGCCTGCGCGGTTCCCACGCTCAGATTCTCTTCAATCAAGCTCATTTGCATGCGTTCGGTGACGTCACTCTTCCCGCTTCTCCATTGTCCTTTTATGGGAGCGGGTCTGGGCGGGAAAATAGGAAAGGAGGGATGAGGGGGGGGGGATTGTCATTGCTACCAAACAAGGAGGAGGGCTCGCCTGATTCATAACAAAAGCAGTGGTTGGTCCAGGCTGGGGCTGGAGTATTAGAGTATTGACTGACAGAGTGGTCAATGGAGATTTACCTGTGTTAATAAATCATTAATAATCACTTCAATGTCTCCATAAACTAGGAGCTTAATTATAGGGGGGGATAAAATGCAAGTAATGCTGACGCGTTTTGGGCTACACTAGACCTTTCAGCTTTGACAAAGGGCGAGCCCAAAACGCGTGAGCATTACTTGTATTTTACACCGCTCAGCTATACTAAAGTTCCTTTATTTAATCGCTGGACTAATAATCTCCTGTGAAAAGGCACATCAGTCGGTTGTATGCGTTTCGGGAAAAGCTGAGTGAAAACCAATATGACTGCCATTATAAAGTAATTCCCTCATGGGTTGTGCCACACTCTGCTTCTCCAGGCTCCTAAATTGTATATCCATCTAGTCATGGAAAGATGGGGTTTCCGTAGAGTAGTTTTTGAGGAGGCAAATTGGCCAACTGAAAAGGGTAATGGCCTATCTCCTTAGGGCTTCCCAAGGCATTGCCATTATGTGGCAGTATTCGAGGAGAGTTGTCCCCCAACTTTCACATAAAAAGAAAACTCAGATAAAAATTACACCCCTCCTCCCACCAGGCACACCTTGACCTATATGTGCACAGTTTAACATAGGGTTGTTTTGATACCAAAATTTGGATTCGGTTTCAATACCATAAAAAAGTGAAAATGCGAAAAAAATAAAACACACAAAAAAGCTGCGTACATTCCGCATTTTATAGAACATCCGGCCCACAATCGAACAGTCCTATCCTATTTTTTGAGGGGACAAGGTGACTAAAAAAAATGGCCAATCGCGCAGTTTTTCTTTTCTTTTACGCCGTTCACTGCATAGCAGATATTTTTTAATATTTTAATAGTTTGGACTTTTTGGATGTGGCAATATGTAATATTTTATTTATTTATTGTTTATGTATTTTAGATGTCAAATTGGCAAAGGGGGTGATTTATACTTAATATTTTGGTGTGGTTTTTAAACTTTTTTTTTTTTTTTTTACAGTTTATTTAAAGGGAGTCTTTCACCTATACTGACCATTATAGAACACTAACACCATTATAGTCCCCATATTGGAATGCTACTTACTGTTTAGCTGTCCGTCGCTTATTTTCTTTTAAAAACACTTGTATTCAATATGCAAATTAGGTCTGAAGGTGCCCAGGCCCCTCGTCGCTATTCATATGAAACCCCTCCCCTTTCACCCCTCCGGCCCACCCTAGGTTCTTCAGAAATCCAGCGCCAACGCCGTTCACAAGATTCGCCGCGCCTGCGCACTTCATTCGCCATTCCGGCTCATGCGCATTAAACGCTCTTGTGCCTCTGCCCATAAAGGGGAATGAAGTTCGCAGGCGTGGTGAATCTTGTGAACGGCGCTGGCGCTGGATTTCTGAAGAATCTAGGGCGGGCCAGAGGGGTGAAAGGGGAGGGGTTTCATATGAATAGCGACGAGGGGCCTGGGCACCTTCAGACCTAATTTGCATATTGAATACAATAGTTTTTTAAAGAAAATAAGTGACGAACAGCTAAACAGTAAGTAGCATTCCAATATGGGGACTATAATGCAGATCATGGTGTTAGTGTTTTATAATGGTCAGTATAGGTGAAAGACTCCCTTTAATAACTACTTTAATAACCTGGGATCTTTTAATCCCTTGTCCTATTCACCCTAATAAAGCTCTATTAGGGTGAATAGGATCTCACACTGTTCCTGCTGCCCTGTGTACAGTGCACACAGCAGCAGGGAGGTTACCATGGCAGCCAGGGCTTCAGTAGCGTCCTGGCTGCCATGGTCACCGATCGGAGCCCCGCATTTACACAGCTGGGGCTCCGATCAGAAGCTGCCACTGCTCCACCAATGAGAGGAGGTGAGGGGACTCTGTGGCCACTGCCACCAATGATTTTAATACTGGGGAGGGGCGCACTGTGCCACCAATGTTTTTAATACTGTGGAGCCCCCGCACTGCGCCACCAATGTTTTTAATATTGTGGTGGGGGGGGCGCACTGCGCCACCAATAATAATTAACGTTTAATATACAAATACATATGGCGGCAGAAACACATTGCCGGCACCTAAGGGGTTAATTGCCGCGGATCGCAGCACCCTGTCAGAGGCAGGGTGCCGGCAATGTGTTTCTGCCGCCGCCTGCATTTGTAATGTATTAAACGTTAGTTATCATTGGTGGCGCAGTGGCCACAGCCCCTCCCCTCCTCCGCCCCTCTGCGCTCTCACCGGAGGCAGCGGCAGCAGCACAGGTGGAGGGAGAGACTGCTTCCTCCTTCTTACCTGTGCTGCTGAGAGAACATGGCACACAGCCTAGTATCGATAAAAGACAAATCCCGGTATCGTAGTGGGTATCGAAAGTTCGATACCCGAAACAACACTACACAGTTACAACATAAACTCCATATTTCATCCACCGACAATGACCAGAACTGGAGATAATGCCGATTCTGGTTGTTTACCTAAAAGATGCACGTGGTCAATAGTAACTGCGGCGTCTAAGTGGTTAGTTAGAGGGAGGGCTTCCGCTGTCACCCTTTTTACCCCCTGGACGGTCATCTTAGTGCTCCACAGTAAAATTGCAATACACTACCATACTTACCAACGTTCTTGATGGCAAATTTGGTGCATTTAAGACCCACCCTGGGAATACCATAACCACAGATGGGCAGAGCTTACACAGGCCCCCACCCATTTTGGAGCCTGGAACAGCCCACATTTGCTGGGATTGTCTCTGAAAATTAGGGACAAGCTTTGCAAATTCAGGACTGTTGGAAACTATGCACTGCAATGTGTTTTTTTTAAATGCCTTGTGTAAAAGTGGTAAAACGTAAAAAAAAAACTATATAAAATTGGTATCTCTGTAATAGTACTAACCAGCAGAATAAAGATAATGTGTCATTTTTCCTGTACAGTGTTTACCCCAAAAACAAATTACAAACAGCAAAGGCAGAGTCGATGCCTTATCTTTATCCTGCTTCCCAAAAAGCTAAATAAAAAGTGATCAAAAAGTACCCCAAAATAGAACCAATGATGATGACAACTCATCCTGCAAAAAAGGCCCTCACATAGCTCAGCTCAGCTGAGAGAAAAATAAAATGTATGGTTGTCAGAAAATGGTTGTAATGGTATACCAGAGGCTGCTCAATAGCAACATGGCGCCTTTAAACCAATCCATCAAAATCTGTGCTGCAAAAGCCAAAAGGTGGTTCCCTCTGAACCCTGCACTGTACCCAAACAGCACATCCATATTTATGGCATTTCAATACCCAGCAGGACCCACCTAACAATTAAAGGGTGTCGTGTGTCACAAGCTGGGCACAGCATATTGGGTACTGAAATGCCATATGTGTGGAAAAATTGCAATTTTTACTTTGCATGGCATCAAAATGTTCATTACACCCCTTGGTAATTTCTGTGAGGGGTGTGGTTTCCAAATGGGGTCACTTCTCATGGATTACATTTATTTTTTCACCCCAGAGCCTCTACAGCTCTCAGCACAAGATGCGTAAATTAGTGGCGTGCCTAGGGTGTCTGGCACCCCCCCCCCCCCCCCCCACCAATGCTTAAAAAAAATTGTACCCCCTCCCAGTAGTATTGCCCTCATTGTACAACCTTCACAGTAGTTTTGTACAGATGTGTGCCCCCTCACAGTAGTTATGCCCACATTGTGCCCTCTCACAGTAGTTATGCCGACATTGTGCCCCCTCACAGTAGTTATGACCTCTCTGTGCCCCTTTCACAGTTGTAATGCTCTCTTTGTGCCCCCTTCACAGTAATAATCCCCATTGCGCCCCCTTCACAGTAATAATCCCCATTATGCCCCCTTCATAGTAATTATCCCCATTGTGTCCCCTTCATAGTAATAATCCCCATTGTGCCCCTTTCATAGTAATAATGCCCATTGTGCCCCTTCACAGTAATAATGCCCATTGTGCCCCCTTAATAGTAGTAATGCCCACTGTGCTAGTAAGGCCCTCTGTGCCCCCTTCACAGTAATAATGCCCACTGTGCCCCTTCACAGCAATAATGCTCATTGTGTCCCCTTCACAGTAATAATGCCCACTGTGCCCCCTTCATAGTAATAATGCCCATTGTGCCCCCTTCCCAGTAATAATGCCCATTGTGCCCCCTTAATATTATTAATGCCCACTGTGCTAGTAATGACCTCTATGCCCCCTCCATAGTAGAAATCCTCATTGTGCCCCCTTCACAGTAATAATGCCCACTGTGCCCCCTTCACAGTAATAATGCCCTCTGTGTCCCCTTCATTGTATTTATGCCCTCTGGCTCTGTGCCCGTTCCATAGTAGAAATGCCCATTGTGCCCCCTTCACATTGGTAATGCCCCCTGTGCCCCCTCCATAGTAGTAATGCCGTCTGTGCCCCCTCTATAGTAATAAAGTCCTCTGAGCCCCCTCCATAGTAATAAAGTCCTCTGTCTGTGCCTCCTGCATAGTAATAAAGCCCTATGTGTCCTAATAAAGCCCTGTGCCCCCTCCATAGTAATAAAGCCCTCTGTGCCCCCTTTGTATAACCCCCCCCCCCCCCCCCAAAAAAAACAACAACAACACAGTAACTACTCACCTTGTCCCGCTCCTGAAGCTCACATACCTCACATCCCTGCAGGCACAGATCGCTCTGCAGCACTGTGTGGGCGGGGCTTATGCAGATTTCCAGGCTGCAGGCTCCTCCCACACGGGCTCGCAGCACAATCAGGCTGAATGGTGGAGCGAGGAGAAGTCTTCCTACTTTACCATTCTGTGCGCCGCCGGCCTCAAGGAGGGGAGGAGCGCTGGGAGCTGAGCAGTGAGTGACAGGACCGCAGCTCCCAGCACTCCAGCAATGAGCGCTTCCATCTGTATTGATGGAAGCGCTCATTGCTTCTGGCACCACCTGAGAGCTGGCACCCGGGGACGACCGTCACTTTTTGTGGGTTTCCACTCTATGGGTACCTCACTATGTTAATAGCAGTAGTCATCCTCCAATAGAATTGCTAGACTTTACCATATTAATAACAGTAGTCATCCTGCAATAGAATTGCTCGGCTTTACCATGTTAATAGCCGTAGCTATCCACCAATAGAATTGCTCGGTTTTAATTTGAATAAATAAAACAGTCGGTTGCATCCAGTCACTTGCAGGTCGGTGAGCAGTGAAGATGGCTGTCTCCCGACTCTGATCACTGTACAGATCATCGGCTCATATCGTAGATAAGTTATCTTTCTCTAAGTCACGATTGTTTATAATATTAATAAAAGGAGACGTGACCGTTCCCAGGATGTTATATGGACCAGTGATAGCACAAGATTCCCCACTCCCTCCAGTCTGTTATACTGGGAGTTACCCATTACGTTTATAGCTATTACATGTCAGGTTGTATTCACACCTGCAGAACAGAAACTGCAATGCATATCTGGATCCCTCACATGATGGATATAACAAGCACTTACCGATCCTCACTGACTTACAGTAAGGTAGGCCAGGATCCGCTGGATTGTCTGTTGTTGTGACAGGAATAATAGCGCTGTATGCAGTAATAGTTTTCTTATGAAATATTACAGAATATGTTATGGAGGCTCCACCGCAGGTGTGAACACAGCCTTAGGCCTCTTGCACACGGCCATTGTGCTCCTGTGGCCGTATGGCGGGCCGCATACGGCGGTTCTGCAATACACGGGGCACCGACCGTGTGCACTACGCATCACGGATGCTGACCCATTCACTTGAATGGTTCCGCAAATCCGGAGATGCGGTGCGGAACAGAAGCATGTAACCGAACCCAACATGCTTCCGTTCCGCAAAAAAATAGAACTTGTTCTATCTTTTTGTGGAACGGACGGATCACAGACCCATTCAAGTTGAGTGGATCTGGATCCATCCCGGCCGCCGCACGGACGTTGCCTGTGCATTGGGGACCGCAAATTGCGGTCACCAATGCACAGAACGGAACCACAACAGCAGTGTGCAAAAGACCTAACACAGTATCACACTGGAGGCACAAGTCTTGTATGTGTGTCCCTAAAGAAGTAAGAAGTGATACTCATAGATACAGATATAGCGGGGATACTGATAGATACAGATATAGCGGGGATACTGATAGATACAGATATAGCGGTGATACTGATAGATACAGATATAGCGGTGATACTGATAGATACAGATATAGTAGTGATGCTGATAGATACAGATATAGCGGTGATGCTGATAGATACAGATATAGCAGTGATGCTGATAGATACAGATATAGCGGTGATGCTGATAGATACAGATATAGCGGTGATGCTGATAGATACAGATATAGCGATGATGCTGAGAGATACAGATATAGCGGTGATGCTGAGAGATACAGATATAGCGGTGATGCTGATAGATACAGATATAGCAGTGATACTGATAGATACAGATATAGCAGTGATACTGATAGATACAGATATACTGTAGCAGTGATACTGATAGATACAGATATAGCAGTGATACTGATAGATACAGATATAGCAGTGATACTGATAGATACAGATATACAGTAGAGGTGATGCTGATAGATACAGATATAACGGTGATGCTGATAGTTCCAGATATAACGGTGATGCTGATAGATACAGATATAACGGTGATGCTGATAGATACAGATATAGCAGTGATGCTTATAGATACAGTTATAACGGTGATGCTGATAGATACATATATAGCGGTAATGCTGATATATACAGATATAGTAGTGATGCTGATAGATACAGAACTTAGTGTTAGGTTCCCATCTTACAGAGATCGCCTTGACGTGTGGCAGACGGGCTCAAATAATTTTGTACAATATGATTTGCCAAGCATCTCTAATATATAAGCATAGCATTAGCAATATAATACATTTTTGTACTTTATTTGGTTTGCAGAGTGCTGTTGCATTGTATGTTTTGTTCTATCATACAGACAGTATTATCACAGACATATACAGCATGATACATGGGGGCATACAGAGCAATGCCAGCCTCAAGGGGCTTCTGTACATCTAATAACATGGCATATTGCTGGGTGCGCCATTAATAGGTGGACCTTTTGGGCCCCACTGACAACAAGAATGAGGATCTGACGCGAGGCCCGGATTGACTTACCAGGGAAATGCCCAGTGAGCTGCCGGCATATCCTTTAATTGGTGATGCATGGCTTCCCCCAGCAGACTCCTACTGTAGCGTCCGTAGCCCTGCCTACTGTAATATTCACCCCAGCAGCCCTGGCCCCCTGTCACTCGGTCAGTGACAAGGTGATGCCTGCTCCTCCTCTACTGACCAGCTTCAGTAAGTTCTGTGCAGGTGGAGCTAACATAGCTCTACAGATTGCATCGATTCTTACCTGCTCTCTCTCAGCAGCCCTGGGTCTCAGATGCCCACTGGCACCTGTGGACGATCATTCAAGCGCCGTTCCGCTGCCCAGATCCGACCTCCAGCAGTCTCCTAAGCAGCTTGCGTGTGCTTCCCAGGACTGGACAGTGTGCGCCTTAGGATTTACAGCAGCTGCTGGTAAGTTATCACACGGGATAGAAAGGGGGGGGGGGGGGGGGTTTGAGAGTCGGGGCAGACCACCTGCAGTAGTTTGGGGAGCAGCTTACTAGCTGCAGTGCTGAAGCTTTTAGGAGTATAATCATATTTCTCATGGCAGCAGCCATACACCAGCACTTAGAGGCGTTGTCTCATCTTGCTGGCACATTGCTGGCATATGCCACCAATGCCAAATAAGTGCAGGGATAAGCATCTATCTCCAGAAAAGGACCCCAAAGTGAGAGGAGAGCAGCTGTGCATATGTGTCCGCCTTCTCTGAAGTGGGATCCATACCCGCCTGTCTTTAATTGTATATCCTAGTGATATACCATCAAAGTCTGAGATGACACAACCTCTTTAAGGATGGGGGGGGGGGGGGGGGGCAGACAGTGCAGGACTATGAGAAATAAGGCTGGGTTCACACCAGTGTTCATAATTTCCGTTGTTCTGAAGCAAAATAATGGATGTCGCGGGCTTGGCACATAATGGACATGACCACATTGACTATAGTGAGGTCTGTTTGGTTTCCCTTCTGTAGGACACTTTTTTTAATAGACATGCAGGACTTTTTTGTCTGGTCTTTTTAATGAAATATGAGATGGAGGGCCGGAATGGAGCCTCCAACACAGATGTGAATAAGCTTTTCCACCTGTGAGATTGTGAAACAGCTATTTCTGCATAATGTCTGTACTTGAACTGTCATTTGGCATTCCGGGCACTAGAGGCCACTGTTTTGCAGCTACAGCCAGCACACTCTGTGATTTGAATATGCAAAACAGATGATGACTCATGCTGATGACTCATGCGGCTGCCTGTGAGTGAACCAGGAAGTGTTGATCTGGCATGGTGGAAGGATTGTGCTGTGAGGGACTGAATCCGATTCCATCCTGGCTTGCAGATGTCCGGTAGTTAATGGACACTCAGAAGAAGGAGAGTAGCTGTTATACCCTGACTGAATCCAACTCTTTTGAAAGAGAGGTTGTCCCAGGAAGACCAGTTCCGTGTGTGGACAGAAGGCCTCATCATCAAGCAAGGCCGCACGGTTGCTAAGAGGTTGGTGGCCATCCCTGGTAGGCTGCATACTCGGGCCCAGAATGGACGCAGGTCAGTACACCTGGTTACTGATTGTTATATTGTGTGGCGCCTGAAGTTACAGAGACTAGCCTAGGCCTAGCATTAGTTAGTTAGGATTAGATCATTTTGCTAGGCTGTACTGTACTGGACTGCAGCGCAGTTATGGACTTGCAGGCTCTGCTGCGTTTGCCATCGGCTAGGGGTGTCCTCTGTATCGGCACAGCACGACTTGCAGGCTCTGCTGTGTCCGCCATCGGCTAGGCCTGTCCAGTGGGCAGGGACATTGACTGTAGGTCCAGGGATATAGCGTTTTCTATGCATGTTTGTATTGTTTTGGTGATGCTTATGTTATTACTCGTTGTCTAAGTAAAGTTTCTGTTCTTGCATAGTAAGCTGGTGTCAGTGTCGCTTTCCTTGTCTGTAACTTCGCTGTATTCTGGGCTGGCGTAGTCGGCAGGATACAGCGACCGTTATGGACGGGAACGCGGCGGGAGATCGTCCCCCGATGCCAGATCAGGTCCCAGCCCAGGGTGCACAGGCGAAAGTGCAGCTTGCCCCCAACAATATGGCTACCTCAGTAGGATACATCCCTGTAGGGGCACTGCTGCGTCATCTGCCAAAGTATGACGGTAACAACATGACATTGCAGGACTGGACTGACAGGGTGCGAAGTGCGGTTAAAATGTGTAACCTGACCCCCGAACTGCGGGCCGAGGTTGCATTGGGAGCCCTAGAGGGTGGCGTCAGGCGGACAGTGATGGTAAGGCCTGACTCTGAGAGAGATACCCTAGAGAAGATATTCTCCCTGCTAATGAGAGCCCAAGGGGGGCGGGCCAAAGTGGTACAGTTACGGAGTCACTTCTTTAACCGACCCCAGCGAGAGGGCGAGACCCTGATGCAATATTCCAGTGCTCTACAGGAGACACTGAATGAGATACAATGACGAAACCCTGAGGCTATGGGCGCCTTGCGGGAGGTGGACCGGCTTCTACGAGATCAGTTCATAGTGGGGCTCTCCAATAAATTCCTACAAGATAAATTACAAGAGATGACCCGAACAATGGCCGATATGACATTCTACAGCGTTTATTTAGCTGCCGTAGAGAGGGAGGAAGAGCCCATACCTGTGGCAGCGAGAGTGGTGAATAGCGCGCATGTTACAAGGGACCGGCTGGGATCTGAAGAATCGGAGTCCTTAAAGGATGTGGTCCAGGCCCTGCGGGCGGAATTGAAAGAGCTTCGGCTGGAAGTGTCCCAGATGAAGGTAGAACCGTCCCGGCCTCCGGAAACTGTCCCCGCACCTCGTGTCACTCCACCCGGAACAACCCCGTCGAGGGGGCCAGGCAGAAGAGGGACCCTCTGTTGGGTTTGCCGAAAGTACGGCCATATGGCCAGAGAGTGCCCAGAACAGGTAGCGTCAGGGACGACGTTAAACTTCCGACCGCTGCAGAAGCTGGGCGTCCTGCGGCAGTGCACCAGAAGTTAAGCCCTCTGCGTGAAGAACGTGATCTGTATGCCAGCAGCCCCGTATTAGAAGCCGAGCTGGAAGGCCGAAAGGTTTGCTGCCTAGTTGATACAGGGTCAGAGTGCACTCTAATGCCTTTGGAGTTCTTTGAGAGGCACTTTGGGCATATGATGGAGCCCGAAGATGGAAGCGTCATCAGGCTGACGGCTGCCAATAATAGAGAGATGGATGTTTGAGGGATAGTCTGGATGCGGGTCCGACTGTTTGGGCAAGACATCGGCAAGAAAGGGGTCGTGCTGGTGGACCATTCGTCCCGGAAAGGAATGGACGTGACCCTGGGCATGAATATACTGAGAGACCTAGATCATCAACTCTATGCCAAGGAAGGGCCGAAGTACTGGCAACGGGCCACCCCACACCGGCCTACCCAGAAGGTCTTACAGCAAATGGTGAGGAGCTGTAGCCTGCAAAAGAGTAACCTGTCCGGACGGGCCATTAGAGACATGAGGGTGCTACGGAGGACTCCGTTCAAGATCCCACCTTGACAGGAGCGAATATTGATGCTGCCAGTGGGGGCTGGACGACAACTGAATGGACTGGAGGTCCTGATCGAGCCCGCTTATCAAGAAGAAACGCAGATTTGCCCACTGGTAGCCCGGGCCCTTGCTGTTGTGAAAGAAGGATGTGTGCTTATACGCTGCTGTAATGTTGAGGACTGCGAGTTAACCGTCCCTGCAAACACCCTGCTGGTCAAAGTTTATGTGTCCGAAGGGGGTATTGCTCGACGAAGGGGCTTTACGCTGCAGCCGGATAGGAGATCAGCCTGGACCTATGCTGTGGAGGTCCATTCAAAGGAAACCCTGACAGCGGAGTGGAACGGTCGAGTGATCATGGCCCGTATGGGGGTGGACTGCAGAACCCTGACACCGGGGGAACAAAATCTGCTGGAAGACACCCTCTGGGAATTTCAGGAGGCCTTCTCAAGACATGATGAGGACTTTGGGTGTGCTACTGCCATCGAACATGAAATCCCAACCGGCGATGCTTCACCGATCAGGGAACGCTACCGGCAGATCCCACCTAAGATGTATCAGGAGGTGAAAGATATGGTGGCCAGTAGGGGTGGGCGGTATAGGCGATATAGGCGATATGCGATATAAATTTGGGCCACGATATGGATTTTCGCCATATCGCCGGACCGCGATATGATCGCGCTCTCTGCGCGCACCATTTTCTCCTGATGAGCCGGCCGGCACAGTGGAGGTAGAAGGAGGGAGTCCCTCCCTCCCCACTGTGCGCGGCTGCCGCTGAACACCAATGAGGACAGAGTAGGAGGAGGAGGGGAGGGACTATGGCCACTGCACCACCAATGAATGTGCCGCCAATGAATGTGCCGGCCATATCCCACAGGGTCCCCCTCCTCCCCCCCATCATTGGTGGCAGTGGGCAGTTCCGATCGGAGTCCCAGCAGTGTAATGCTGGGGCTCCGATCGGTTACCATGGCAGCCAGGAGTCACACTACTGAAGTCCTGGCTGCGATGGTATGTTAGTGAGCAGCATTATACTCACGTGCGCCGTGGCCGCCGGGCGCTCCTTCTTATGTCTGTGCGGCGGATTGCTAATGCTTATAGCATTAGCAATGCGCCGCACAGACCTATGAGAAGGAGCGCCCGGCGGCCACGGCACACGTGAATATAATGCTGCTCACTAGCATACCATCGCAGCCAGGACTTCAGTAGCGTCCTGGCTGCCATGGTAACCGATCGGAGCCCCAGCATTACACTGCTGGGACTCCGATTGGAACTGCCCACTGCCAACAATGATGGAGGGGGAGGGGGACCCTGTGGTCACTGCCACCAATGATTAATACTGGGGAGGGAGGGGGGTGGGGGGTGGGTTTGAGTTACCTGGGGGGGGGGGGGGCACATCAGAGGCTGGGGGGCACATCAGAGGCGGGGGGGGGCACATCATAGGCTGGGGGGGCACATCAGAGGCTGGGGGGGCACATCAGAGGCTGGGGGGGCACATCAGAGGCTGGCTGCCATGGTCAGCTCCCTGCTGCTGTGTGCACAAAGCACAGGGCAGCAGGGAGAGTGTAAAGTCCTATTCACCCTAATAGAGCTCTATTAGGGTGAATATGACAAGGGTTCTAGCCCTTAAGGAGGCTAATAGTTATTAAATAAAAAGTAAAAAAAAAAAAAGTTGAAACCCCCCCAATATAGAAAACTATATATCGCATATCTCACATGCTTAAAATTATATCGCAATATAGATTTTAGGCCATATCGCCCACCCCTAGTGGCCAGCATGTTGGAGAACCGGGTGATCCAGGAAAGTCAAAGTCCGTGGGCTGCTCCTGTAGTCTTGGTGCGGAAGAAAGACGGGAGTCTCCGGTTCTGTGTGGATTATCGGAAGCTGAATGCTCAGACTGTCCGGGATGCCTACCCCCTTCCGCGGATTGAAGAGTCATTATCAGCCCTAAGCCAAGCTAAGTTCTTCTCAACTCTTGACTTGGCTAGTGGTTACTGGCAGGTCCCGGTGGCCAAGAAGGACAAAGCCAAGACGGCCTTCATTCTTCCTATGGGACTCTACGAGTTCAACCGGATGCCCTTCGGCCTCTCCAAAGCTCCAGGTACATTCCAGCGATTGATGGAACACTGTCTGGTGGACCTCAACCTCGAATCAGTATTAATATACCTGGATGACATAGTAGTGTTCGGGACCTCCTTTGAAGATCACCTCCAGAAGCTGCGACAAGTCTTGGGATGGCTACGAGACCATGGGCTCAAGATCAAGCCAAAGAAATGCCAGCTGTTCCGACAGCAGATAGAGTACTTAGGACATGTGATCACCCAGGAGGGGGTAAAACCGGCCCTCAGCAAGGTGGAGGCCGTTCAGAAGTGGCCCCGGCCAAGTATGCTACGGGAGGTACGGGCGTTTGTGGGACTGGCCGGCTACTACAGGAGGCTTATACCCAAATTCGCTCATCTGGTGGGCCCGTTATATGAGTTGCTAAGAGGCACGGCTGGGGGCCCGAAGAAACGCCCCGTCAACTGGAGGCCCCGGCAACAAGAGGCCTTTGAAGCGGTAAAAGAGGCACTGACCAATGCCCCGATCCTGGCTTACGCACGGTTTGATACCCCATTCCTGCTGTATACTGATGGAAGCCTACATGGTCTGGGGGCCGTTTTGTCCCAAGTCCAGGATGGACGGGAGAGAGTCATCGCCTATGGGAGCCGGTCCCTAAGAGTCAGAACACAACCCTGATAACTATAGCTCCTTTAAACTGGAACTACTGGCACTGGTGTGGGCCATGACCGAAAGGTTTGCAGAATACCTGACTGGTGCAGAAGTGACCGTGATGACGGACAACAACCCGTTGGCACACCTGGAGAATGCCAAGCTCGGCGCACTCGAGCAAAGATGGTTGGCCCGCCTCTCTAAGTACCAATACCGCATCAAGTTCCAGTCCGGTAGGGAGAACGGCAACGCCGATGCACTCTCTCGAGTTCCAGTAGGACAGTCGACTCAGAGAGCCGATGAGGAGTTAGAGGATACTGAAACTCCTGACCTTGGTCGCTTACCTCTGTTCCCGGATGTGGCACATTCAAGTGGGGTGGCGTCTGGAATGACGCTGGTCCTGGGGAAAACGTTGACTGATTGGGAGAGAGTCCAGGATAGCTGCCGGGATTTGTGGAAGGTGAAAGAATGGGTTCGGAGCAAGATCTGGCCTCGGCCAGAAGAACGAGCCCTCCTGACCCCAGAGGGTCAGAAGTTGTTAAGGCAGTGAGACAAGCTGACAATTACTCAGGGCCTCCTGTGCCGGATCATATAGTTACAGTCAGAGCTGCAGTACCGGCAACAGATTGTCATTCCCATGTCGTTGGGACCGGAGGCCGCCAGAGAAGCTCATGGAAAGGGAGCTCATTTCGGGAGCGACAAAACGTTCAAGTGGCTCCAATGGCTGGTGTACTATCCATATCTGGCCGTCATGGTGGCCGCGGCATGTCTTAAGTGTCGATCCTGTGGATTGAGTAAGAGTACTGAACAGCGGGCTCCTGTGCAGACCATCCGCACCTCAGCACCCCTAGAACTTCTGATGATCGATTATGTACAGATCGGATATTCTACCTCGGGACACTCGTACTGTCTAGTTATGACAGATCACTTTACTTATGTTAAGACGTTGTCATTTTGATGAGCCGGTGTGCGTAGAGGGGGTGCCTCCTCATGCTCAGGGTATGGAGGAAAGTCCCTCAGACGAGGAAGAGGAGGAATGGTGGGTCGTCCCTGCTCAAGTGTCCACAGAGGTTCCGGCCGTGGCAGGTTTGCCACCCAGATGCAATGCTGAGCAATCAACAGCTCCTCTCTTGTCAAATATGCCTGATGTCCCCAGTATTTCTGAAACCCCCAATCTGAGAAGGTCAGCGAGGCCCAATGCTGGTGTGCCTCCACAGCGCTATGCTCAGGATGAGTTTGTATGGGGAGAGTTGCCGAGCACGACAACTGCTAGTGGGGTGGCATGTGAGATTGTGAAACAGCTATTTCTGCATAATGTCTGTACTTGAACTGTCATTTAACATTCCGGGCTCTAGAGGCCACTGTTTTGCAGCTACAGCCAGCACACTCTGAGATTTGAATATGCAAAACAGATGATGACTCATGCTGATGACTCATGCTGCTGCCTATGAGTGAACCAGGATATGTGTTGATCTGGCATGGTGGAAGGATTGTGCTGTGAGGGACTGAATCCGATTCCATCCTGGCTTGCAGCTGTCCGGTAGTTAATAGACACTCAGAAGAAGGAGAGTAGCTGTTATACCCTGACTGAATCCAGCTCTTTTGAAAGAGAGGTTGTCCCAGGAAGACCAGTTCAGTGTGTGGACAGAAGGCCTCATCATCAAGCAAGGCTGCACGGTTGCTAAGAGGTTGGTGGCCATCCCTGGTAGGCTGCATCCTCTGGCCCAGAACGGACGCAGGTCAGTACACCTGGTTACTGATTGTTATATTGTGTGGCGCCTGAAGTTACAGAGACTAGCCTAGGCCTAGCATTAGTTAGTTAGGATTAGATCATTTTGCTAGGCTGTACTGTGCTGGACTGCAGCGCAGTTATTGACTTGCAGGCTCTGCTGCGTTTGCCATCGGCTAGGGGTGTCCTCTGTAGCGGCACAGGACGACTTGCAGGCTCTGCTGTGTCCGCCATCGGCTAGGCCTGTCCAGTGGGCAGGGACATTGACTGTAGGTCCAGGGATATAGCGTTTTCTATGCATGTTTGTATTGTTTTGGTGATGCTTATGTTATTACTCGTTGTCTAAGTAAAGTTTCTGTTCTTGCATAGTAAGCTGGTGTCAGTGTCGCTTTCCTTGTCTGTGACTTCGCTGTATTCTGGGGAGCCCACCCCGGTACACGGCTTACACACCAACAGAACTTTTTATTCAGAGTTTTTCCCTAAGGTAAAATTCATGAAAATCAATGGCCTACATAATTATGATTTTCCAAAACTAATATTTGAAATCACTAAGGCTTCTGTGAAGTGGTTTTAGACAACTAAATAGCAGGCGAGTCGTATATTGTGCCCGACTTACATTAAAGCCTATGGTGTAAATGTTGTGTGCAACATGTGACTTGCGACACAAAATCAAGCATTGTTGGATTTTTTGTGACTGTTACATCGCAGCATGTCATATATTGCATTGCGACACCATTGACAATCATTACTTGAAATGTCACGCGAAATGTGTAGCCATACCCTAGAGAGTCTTCTCATCTCAGATCTGCTGCGGCGATCAGGTGATTGCTGTGCATCCATTCTTGTCTCCACAGGAAGCCGTTATGCACACAGAGGAAATTAAGGGGTTTTCTGTTTTTAGCATATTGATAGCCTGTACTCAGGAGAGGGCATCCATTCCAGATCATAAGACTGGAGAGGAGAGAGGCACATCGTGCACCTCTGAGTAGACGACGTGCAGATAGACGGCCCCATGTAAACAAGAGTCTGCAGTCCTTGCACAAGCGCCATGATCCCCCAAAACTCCTAATCCATGGAGGTGCAGAGAACCAGACCCCCACGATCTTATTGATCAACCTATCTTGAGGATAGGCCATCAATATACTGAATCTGGAAAACTCCTTTACATGCAGCTATTTGGCTGAGTAACCTTCTATGTAATACATGGAAGCTTGAATACTCCAGACTTAAACTTGCTGCTTGTCAGCATTTAACTACTCTGACTTGCAGAGAGGGTCCCAAGCAGGGGACTAGGATATGTGCAACATGTCGGTCCACAGGGGAGAACGCGTGAGGTTCACGGTGGGCGGAAGGGTACAATAGTTCATCGGGTACTCACGGTTAGCAGATGCCTCCCTGGGCCAGCAGTGCAGTGAAGGGGAGAGCAGCACTAGATTGTCCGGGTTACATTCTATTACAGGAGACACCGGCCAGGTGGTGATCGAGGTGCCCTTGATGGTGATTGAGTTTCTGAGCGCTTGTGCGGCTGGGCCCCTGACTTAAGTAATGTTGTGACGCCAGCACCTTGGTGGTGCAAAATTATGAGTGGTTGTAGTATGGAGTTGGAAGAATGAGGCAGGGTTGAATCCACCTATAAAACAGCCTCTTATGAACATGCAGGTTGAATGTGATAAATCCCAGTAACAGGCTATAGTAGGATATTATGTACTCACTGATATTCAGCTCTTTGCCTTGCTTCAGTCTCAGTAAAGGTAGTTCAAGTCTTTGTCTTCTACACACAAGTGATGTAACAGATGTCTTATCTGTCCTTGAAGTAACGGTGAGGCTGCCGGAAGCTAATAAACCCTTCACCTTGATACAAAGGCGCCTAGAGCCTAGAATAATGGCTATTATCCTTCCTTTGTCTTTCCACAATAAACTCAGTAAAATCCACTTGACACTCCGGAAGAGTAGATGGTAGAATACAGACTTCACCTCTGCCTATTTTCCTGGCTTGACACTGAGACCATAAATTGGCTCCTCTGGGCCGTGGAGCCCAAGAGAGAGCTGAGAGGAGGGGGTCCTCTCCTTCCCCCTTGCTCTTCACTCCATCTCCTTCAACTTCCACACTCTAAACTCCTCTAACTAGGCCTGAACTGTGCTATATATACTGTGGTGCTATCCCCATCTAGTGGTGGAATGTGTGTAGTTCACCTCACAGCCTGGTAACAGGGATTCTACATAAGAATGAAATACAGCATGATACAACATATGACATAACAAGCTTTTACAGTGCCCACGTACACTAGTGGGATGCTGCATATGCCCCTAATGTCTGATAGGTGGGGGTCTCACCTCTGGCACCCGAACCTACCTCTAGAACGAAGCCTGCAAAGTGAAGGAGGGCATACCACCCTCCATTCATTTCAATGGGAGTGCCGAAAATAGCTAAGCAGTGCTTTCGGCTATTTTCAGAAGTCCAATTGAAAGAGATGGGAAGTGCACTGCACAAGTGCACCCCCCACTCCATTCACTTCTATGGGCCTGATGGAAATAGCCAGCACTCGGCTATTTTCGGCAGTCCCATAGAAATGAATGCACGGGGCACCCTCCTTGAATTTGCATGCTCCGTTCTAAGGATAGGTGTGGGTCTCAGAGGTGGGACCTGCACCTATCAAACATTGGGGGCATATCGCTAGGTATGAGATGGGCCAACCCTTTAAGGGCATGAAAGCCTCTTGGAGATCATCCATAAGACAAGTGTGGCCAAAATAGTTTGATTACAGGACTGGGAAATCTGCTAAGGACAAACTATAGGACAAACCAAGGATACTGCATGGAACACCAGAATGCAGACCAGACAGATCTCCACAGGTAAGTGATAAACGAAAAGGCATGTACTTTTTACAGATCTAGATGTACATTTAAATGAAAACATACACACAGGAACATAGACAAGGGAATGCGTCACTATATAATAGTTGCAGGTAAGTGAACATTGTGGTTTGATCCTAACAGTAATTTCTATTTTTATCTAGGTGTCGTTAGATTTTGACCATAGACTTTTTATTAGTGGAACTTTGGCATAATTTTGGCAGGATCAGCCAAGAATATCATGTCTGTGATGACCAGGATATTAAAAGGGGACTGGGAAGTAGACAGGTTGGATTTCCACCTGTATGGTCTTACTATGTCCACCAAGATTTCTGGCATCAGAAATGTCTGATTGCCAAGTATTTGGCAAGAAAGGGGAAAGACTGGACAAAAATTCCCATAGGTCCTCTTTTTATAAGAAATGGAAGGTCCTATCTACTATCACACATATAGTTGTGTGATCCCATCTGCCAAACTTTATGACATCTTTCTTCAGATGGGTCCCTACACTAATAATTTTATAAGAGGAGATGTTATGTGGAACTGCTGTCGGCATCTTTTGACCACAGACTCCACAGAATCTGTAATAATGTAGTACTGGAATCAGGTGTGTAATATCTCTAGGTAATCTAGTTAAACAAAAAAGTCTTAGGGTAGGGACCCATCTGATTGAGGTCGCCGTGATGGGGCAGATGGGCTTACACAATTTCATTACATTGTGTGCTAAGAACCTCATGTTAAGTTTTGAAGGAGTAGGGAGAATTTGCACGTCTCAGTTTATATAAATATTGAGTATTAATTTTCTGCATGATAAGTCACTTAGGTTCTGTTGTGATTTCCACCAGAGGCACCCAACGGTCCACATTGACATATGATGGGATCCATTGGTGTCTGCTGTTTTTATGGGAAAATAGCGGATGTGTACATGGCCTCAGTAGATAAAGATGCAGTGTTGTATAAAGAAATTACATTGCGATGTAAGGTTATCGTGTACAAATTAATTAGCATGTGATCGTTTATTTGCTTAAATGAGGATCATTCATTATATAGTAGTGAAAGATAAACGCAACAATTTACATAAAACTTGCTTGTTTTAAAATTGTTTAAAACGCTTTAAGATCGCACAATGTAAGTGATGAATTATTTTTGTTCTTTTAAATTATTTTACATGGCCTTTTCAGTACAATAATTTAATCAAATTGTAATGATTATCTGCTCGCCTAAATGTGCCTAACAAATTTAGCCCACCTATACTGACAGATAGAGCAGCGTAACATCTGATAAGCGAAATGCCAAATTTGATGTTTCTTATATGTCCTAACCATGTCACAAAGCAATATGGTAGATCAGTTAGATTTCAGTGCGCTTTCTTTAATCTCTTTCTACACATCTCATGGGGTTGAACAGAGCAACAGCATGGATGGTCGGCCAAGACTTTGTACAGCCATGCTCCCCTGTAGATGTGCTAGTGGGCTTTAGAGGCCCAATTAACCTGTTAAAGGAATGATGTTCCGGGCTGCTGTTGTGATTTCACTGGTAGGGAAATGTCACATAACTAAAATTCAAATTACTGTCACGAGGGTGTCAAGAGCCACGCATGACTCCGTTATACCCAGGGTCAGGAAGTCGCAGCGGGTGGCTGCGCGCTCTATGTAGAAAGATTGTGCTGTTTCTTTATGGTAGCTTTCTGGGTTTGCCTTGCAACCCTTTTTGGCTCACTCAGGGATCCGTAGCTCCTTCTCCTCAGCTGTTTCTTGTCCAGCACTCCCAACCTCCTTATATTCCCATCTCCCACTTCTCTGGTTGCCAGATATAGAGTTTCCTGCCTGGACTTCTATACTGACCCACTGGAGCTGTGTAGCTGTGTTCCCTGGTTGTTGTTCCAGAACGTTACCCTCCGAATCCCTGTTGAGCCTTTGTGGTCTGCTGTTGTCGCCCACCTGGGATTATATGTTTGTCTGTATTGTCTGTCCTCTCCTTGGTGTTTTCCTCTTAGTGTCAGTGGTGCGGACTAGTGATCCCACCGCCCCGTTCACTACATAGGGCTCATCTTAGGGAAAGCCAGGGTTTAGGCACGTGATCGGCGTACGGGTGAGGAACCCGTCTAGGGACGTCAGGGCAGTCAGGTGCCAGCCGCAAGGTGAGTCAGGGGTCACCACCTTTCCCTCTCCCTTGGACAGGGCCTTCCCATTTCCCTCCCTTTGCGTGACGCCGGTCATTACAATTACATCTCTTATAAAGTCACATGATGTCAACATCCAGAAGGGATGTACCTTGTAAGTTGGATACATGATGTCACAAAGTCAGGAATGATGACTCGTGTAAGGACACATGTTGTTTGGTTTATTATCTAGGGGATTTATGGGGTAATTTATCAAACTGGTGTAAAGTAGAACTGGCCTAGTTGCCCAAAGCAACCAATCAGATTCCACTGATTGGTTGCTATGGGAAATGAAGCCAGTTCTACTTTATACCAGTTTGATAAATTACCCCATTAAAGGGGTTGTCCGGGTTCAGAGCTGAACCCGGACATACCCTTATTTTCACCCAGGCAGCCCCCCTGAGGCTACCATCGGAGCATCTCATGCTCCGATGCGCTCCCGTGCCCTGTGCTAAATCGCACAGGGCACGGGCTCTTTTGTTTTCAATAACACACTGCCGGGCGGTAACTTCTGCCCGGCAGTGTGTTCGGTGATGTCAAAGGCTCTGAGGGGCGGGCTTTAGCTCTGCCCTAGCCATTTTACTGGCTAGGGCAGAGCTAAATCCCACCCATCAGTGACGGTGACGTCACCGGGGTTCCTGTCAGCCCCATGGAGAGCCCCGGTACATCACCGGAACTCCTAAAAATGCCTTTGCTCTGCGCAATTTAGCGCAGGGCAAAGGAGAGCATCGGAGCATGAACTGCTCCGATGCTCATGTCAGTGGGCTGCCGGGGTGAAAATGGAGGGATGTCCGGGTTCAGCTCCGAACCCGGACAACCCCTTTAATCTTTACAGAAGCATGAGATAAGACAAAGGTGTAAACTGTCAGCCTTAAAGAGTAACTAAACCTTTATCTAAACTTTTAATATGTGCTCCCTAATGCCCTAATAAAACTAAGTCTAATATACTTTATTAAAGAGGAGCTTTCACCTGAAAATGAAAGTTAAACTAAAGATATAGCCTTACTTACATGCCCCCGGTGCTGACATTTAGTTCTCTTAGATTAGCGGAACAGGCACAGCTAATCCTGGCATAGTACACGAGTACAGGGTATCCATTTGCTATGCCGGGGGTTAGTAAATCTCCGGAGGGCACGGACAGGAGCAGCAATATGCGCTCCTGCCCATACTCGCAGCGCTGCTGCGGCCCCTTTGATAAAATGTACTCTGTACTCCGCTGACAGCTCAGCAGTGTACAGAGAACAGAGTTTTAACTGCACAGGGAATGGTGTGCTTTAGGTAGCAAAAAGTGTAGTAAAGATAGAAAATTCATTAAAGAGGACCTTTCACCTGAAAATGAAAGTTAAACTAAAGATATAGCCTTACTTACATGCCCCCGGTATTGCTTATTCAGTCATTCATTTTTCAATCAGTGCCCCCGTTTGTCCGCGCTGCCCCCCAGAATATTTGGCGTCTTACATGCTAATGAGCCATTCGGCTCAACTGGGCGAGCCTTCAAAAGTTCTCCCGGCCGTGTCATTCTTCTCCCTGGCATGGAGCGCATCCAATGAGCGCGCTCCGCTCTTAGCCAGGGAGAAGTCGCTCCAGTTCTCACGAGATTCGTGAGAACTGGAGCGATTTCATCCATCCGGAGCCGGCGCCATCTCGCGAGAACTGGAGCGTCTTCTCCCTGGCTAAGAGCGGAGCGCGCTGATTGGATGAGCTCCGTGCCAGGGAGAAGAATGACACGCCCGGAGGAACTTTTGAAGGCTCGCCCAGTTGAGTCGAATGGCTCATTAGCATACAAGGCGGCAAATATTCCAGGGGGCAGCGCAGACAAACAGGAGCACTGATTGAAAAATGCATGACTGAATAAGCAATACCGGGGGCATGTAAGTAAGGCTATATCTTTAGTTTAACTTTCATTTTCAGGTGAAAGGTCCTCTTTAATGAATTTTCTATCTTTACTACACTTTTTGCTACCTAAAGCACACCATTCCCTGTGCAGTTAAAACTCTGTTCTCTGTACACTGCTGAGCTGTCAGCGGAGTACAGAGTACATTTTATCAAAGGGGCCGCAGCAGCGCGGCGAGTATGGGCAGGAGCGCATATTGCTGCTCCTGTCCGTGCCCTCCGGAGATTTACTAACCCCCGGCATAGCAAATGGATACCCTGTACTCGTGTACTATGCCAGGATTAGCTGTGCCTGTTCCGCTAATCTAAGAGAACTAAATGTCAGCACTTAGCTTAGCGGAGCAGGCAATGTGCTCTCCTGCCCATACTCTCAGCCCTGCTGCGGCTCCATTGATAAAATGTACTCCATGTAACGAGCCGGACCGCAGGGGCGATATGTGAGTGTAATGGTGTGCGAGTGGGTGTAGTAGTTGTACTGATTTTTTTCCGTAGCTCCCTGGGTCAGCCTTGCAGTGGAGGGGAAGACAGCACGAAATCCTCCGGGGCACTCTCTGTTGCAGGGAACACCAGCCAGATGGAAGTTGAGGTGCCCTTGATGGTAATGGGTATGCTTAGGGTGCTTTGGTGGCTGGGCCCCTGTGTTCGTTTGTGACGCCAGAACCGTAAGGTGCAATTAGGAGGTAGAGTTGAATGATGAGAAAGGCAGTAGTTGAACAAAACAGGAACTTTACTTGTCTTGCAATAAGGATAGCAGCACTTTGTCATAAATACAGATGGTAAAGCTGTAAATCCAAATAACAGGCTCAGTGAGGTGGTGTATGTAGGTTCCAGCTCAACTGTATAGGAATGATGATCTTACTTGTACTTGGTTCCTGATCTTGCTCTTGTTACTCAGCCTTTCAATAATAGTTTGAATCCTCTGTAAGTTATATTCTGAAATTCAGCAATATTAAGTGATTCAGTAATTCAGCAACCCAAGGGCGGTCTCCCTCATGGCAGACGAACTCTCTGCCCCATTCTTTGAAAAGGTTGCACAAGATACAGCAATTATTTTCTTAAACCCCAGAAGGGTCCCTGGAAGGTTATTACAGAAAAGGATCAATAAGTCCTAGTCTTGGACTACGAAGGTTGAAGTAGCTTCACTCCCTGGGCTAGGCCCAGGAGGACAGAGACAAGTCTGTCTCCTCTCCTCCTAACTCCTTACTCCTAATCTCCCCCTATCTTCCATTGTGCTAACCTATATAAATGGTGTTACAGAGACACCTAGAGGTGGATATGTGTAGTGCATTGAGCTAGCCTGAAATGGGAATTTAACAGCATTGACAAAGGAAAATAAAATAAATAGTGCAAAATGACAAAAGATGGCACAGAAAATTTTGGAGTGTTCCCATCCACCTGCAGTGGGACACTACACATACAACGTACACCACTGAGCTGTCAGCGATGTACAGAGAATAGAGTTTTAAGCGCACAAGGAATGGTACGCTTTAGGTAGCAAAAAGTGTAGTCAAGATAGAAAATTCATTAATAAAGTATATGAGATTGTTTTATTAGGGCATTAGGGAGAACATATTAAAAGTTTAGATAAAGGTTTAGTTACTCTTTAAGGCACATTTACAATGTGACTACGAACAGACAGTTATCAGAAAGGAAGTGTTCCTTCCCAATAACTGCCTGGTCGTCATTGGGTATAAGAGCTGCATTTACATGTAACAATCACCTCCACTGTTTGAGCATGAGAGATGGGCCTGGCTACTGCTATTGCTGGTCCTCTTACAGATTCATTGTTTCTGGGCAGAAGATCACTGTTCACATATATTTATATTTTTTCTTTTCTCCTGCAGGCTGTTAGCTCCCCAACTCCCCCCTCGTCCTCCAGACTGAAGAGGGGAGGGCTGTTTTAAACTCCCATATCTCAGGAATGGTAGTAGCTAGAGACAGTGTCGGACTGGGGTGCCTAGGGCCCACCAGTAAAATTTATTTTGAGGGCCCCCCCATATGGATACATTCAAAGATTTCCTGCTCACCCAGCAGTAGACAGCAGCAAGATGCTACAAGATAATTGATTATGGGGGTCCCCACAGTGAATTTGAGAAGGTGAGTCCCTGGCAAAAGAGGATACTAGCTGGTGGCCTCTGTACCTAGAAGTCATCTTAGCTACCTGATTGCGTCAATAATAATAAAATAGGTAGTTTCTTAAATTATCTACCCAGTATCTTATATGAACATTTGCTATACGATGCCTATCTATATTTAGTGCAGTAACTATACTGTGTCATGTGCCACTTGTGCAGGGGTTTGGAGACTAGGGCCCACCTTGCTCAGGAGCCCACCGGGGGATTCACCTGTACCCCTGTCGGCCAGTCCGAGCCTGGCTAGAGATATGAGCATTCTAAGCCTTCAGACAAAACCAGCATTATCTCTACTACATTGGAAGATATAGCTGTTAGAAATCTGGTTGGCAGTGAATGCAGCTGAAAGTGAAAGTAAATGCAGGTTTCACTGCTTTAACTCCCAAACTGATTTTCTAAATCTCCTGGTGTAGCGGAGATAATGCTGGGGCTCTGTTCTGTATGAAACCTTAGAATGACAGTTTTCAAACAAGAACAGGCCCATATTTCTAGCTACTACAAATCCAGAGATATGAGCAGAAAAAGCAGCCTTCTGTTCCTCACCCTGCTGCCGGAGCTCTGGTCAGGCTGAACTGTTAAGTTAGGTGGTAACATGGACCTGGAAATAAAGTGGCCCCATTTGTGCATTGCCCAGATTGACCGAAGTTGGGCCAGCACCAGTAGGTGGGGTCAACTCAAGTAGGCAGAGCCAGCAATACCATATTGGGAAAATATATTGTGCTACACGTTGGAATTTGATTCTGTAGTATAACCAAATACCACAGTGCAGCACAATATATACAGGGAGTGCAGAATTATTAGGCAAGTTGTATTTTTGAGGATTAATTTTATTATTGAACAACAACCATGTTCTCAATGAACCCAAAAAACTTATTAATATCCAAGCTGAATATTTTTGGAAGTAGTTTTTAGTTTGTTTTTAGTTTTAGCTATTTTAGGGGGATATCTGTGTGTGCAGGTGACTATTACTGTGCATAATTATTAGGCAACTTAACAAAAAACAAATATATACCCATTTCAATTATTTATTTTTACCAGTGAAACCAATATAACATGTCAACATTCACAAATATACATTTCTGACATTCAAAAACAAAACAAAAACAAATCAGTGACCAATATAGCCACCTTTCTTTGCAAGGACACTCAAAAGCCTGCCATCCATGGATTCTGTCAGTGTTTTGATCTGTTCACCATCAACATTGCGTGCAGCAGCAACCACAGCCTCCCAGACACTGTTCAGAGAGGTGTACTGTTTTCCCTCCTTGTAAATCTCACATTTGATGATGGACCACAGGTTCTCAATGGGGTTCAGATCAGGTGAACAAGGAGGCCATGTCATTAGATTTTCTTCTTTTATACCCTTTCTTGCCAGCCACGCTGTGGAGTACTTGGACGCGTGTGATGGAGCATTGTCCTGCATGAAAATCATGTTTTTCTTGAAGGATGCAGACTTCTTCCTGTACCACTGCTTGAAGAAGGTGTCTTCCAGAAACTGGCAGTAGGACTGGGAGTTGAGCTTGACTCCATCCTCAACCCGAAAAGGCCCCACAAGCTCATCTTTGATGATACCAGCCCAAACCAGTACTCCACCTCCACCTTGCTGGCGTCTGAGTCGGACTGGAGCTCTCTGCCCTTTACCAATCCAGCCACGGGCCCATCCATCTGGCCCATCAAGACTCACTCTCATTTCATCAGTCCATAAAACCTTAGAAAAATCAGTCTTGAGATATTTCTTGGCCCAGTCTTGACGTTTCAGCTTGTGTGTCTTGTTCAGTGGTGGTCGTCTTTCAGCCTTTCTTACCTTGGCCATGTCTCTGAGTATTGCACACCTTGTGCTTTTGGGCACTCCAGTGATGTTGCAGCTCTGAAATATGGCCAAACTGGTGGCAAGTGGCATCTTGGCAGCTGCACGCTTGACTTTTCTCAGTTCATGGGCAGTTATTTTGCGCCTTGGTTTTTCCACACGCTTCTTGCGACCCTGTTGACTATTTTGAATGAAGCACTTGATTGTTCGATGATCACGCTTCAGAAGCTTTGCAATTTTAAGAGTGCTGCATCCCTCTGCAAGATATCTCACTATTTTTGACTTTTCTGAGCCTGTCAAGTCCTTCTTTTGACCCATTTTGCCAAAGGAAAGGAAGTTGCCTAATAATTATGCACACCTAATATAGGGTGTTGATGTCATTAGACCACACCCCTTCTCATTACAGAGATGCACATCACCTAATATGCTTAATTGGTAGTAGGCTTTCGAGCCTATACAGCTTGGAGTAAGACAACATGCATAAAGAGGATGATGTGGTCAAAATACTCATTTGCCTAATAATTCTGCACGCAGTGTATACCCAGCAAAACCAAATACAACAGCACAGCACAAAATACTGCTCCAGGAGATGCAAAAACTACTGTCTAGAACAATATACTGCCCCAGTAAAACCATATACCCCAGTGTCACACAATACTGCCCCATCATCACCAAATACTACAGTGCAGCACAATATACTGCCCCAGCAAAACCATATATCACAGTGTCACACAATACACTGCCCCATCAGAACCAAATACCACAGTGCAGCACAATATACTGCCCTAGCAAAACCATATACCACAGTGTCACATAATACACTGCTCCATCAGAACCAAATTCCAAAGTGCAGCACAATATACTGCCCCAGCGGTACAAAATAGATTGTGCTGTACTGTGTTATTTGGCTCCGTTGGGGTAGTATTTTGTTCTGCACTGTGGTATTTGGTTCTGCTAGGGCAGTATATTGTGCTGAAATGTGGTATTTGGTTCTGCAGTAGAAGTTAATGCCACAGTGCAGCACAATATACTGCTCCAGCAGAGCCAGATACCAGAATGGAGCTGTCACGGTACCCTCTGTGACAGAGGTTAGAAGATCAGAGAGACTGACTGCACGTGAGGGTAACTGACAGTCTCTTGATTCTCATTGTTGTTGTTTGGTAATGACCACACCTCTTGTCAGGTGCAGCTGGCGGTCATTATTGCTTCCCTATTAAGTTTAGTTTCACACTTCATACCATGCAGTTGATATTCTCTGCTTGGATTTGGAGGAGTTGGTGTGTGGACCTTGCTTGTGTTCCTGCTCATCCATTTTCTATAAGATAAGTTTTACTGCTCTTGTATTTGGTTGTTCCCTTGTGCTTGTTGTTACTAGGCCTCAGGGAAACGCTGGTTCATTCACCTGGGAAGGAACCAGTAGTCTCATGCCATTTCACTACCTTTAGGGCATCTCAGGGCTCCTAGGGTTTAGGTTCCGGCGTATGTATTTTCCCACCTTCAGGGTCTATACATACTGACAGGAGTCAGGGCCACATCTAGGGGTTTCCTAGGAGGTGACCTTTCCCTTCTCCCTAGCCTTGAGGCTTAGTTCTTTGTCCTCTACCTTCTGTTGTCTTTCTGGTATCCCTCCTCTCCCCATTATTCGTGATATTATCAACCGCCCAAATAACCGCCATTTTGTTTGTATCAATGCGGCAATGGATCCTATTTCTGCACTGGTCGAACAACTCCAGGGGTTGTCTCTGGAGGTAGCTGACCTCCGCACGACCGTCTCACAGATCCAGAGACCACAGGTGGCTGGTTCCTACAGCAGGAACCAGTCTGCCCCGAACCCAAGGTGGCTCTTCTGGGCGAAGTGACAATTTTAGTCGGTTCAGGGAATCGTGCAAATGATATTTTAAACTGCGTCCACGCTCTTCTGGGGACAAGAGTCAAAGAGTGGGTATAATCATTTCTTTGCTAAAAGGTGACGCTCAATATTGGGCTTTTTTGTTGCGGACAAGATCACAGCCCCTCCGGGCGGTAGATAAATTTTTCAAAGCTCTAGGGCTTATCTATTATGACCCAGATCGGATATCCCTGGCCGAGTCCAAGTTGCGTGGCTTACAGCAGGGAGGACGTTCTGCGGAGACCTATTGCTCTGAATTTAGGAGATGGGCTACGGATACGGAGTGGAATGATCCTGCTCTCCGTAGTCAATTCTGCCAAGGGCTATCCGAGGGCCTGAGGGACGCATTGGCATTTCACGAAAATCCCGAGTCATTGGAGGCGGCTATGTCCCTTGCTGTACGTATTGATAGACGGTTGAGGGAGAGATCTAAGGTTCCTCACACTCAGGACGTACTATCATATAAGGTGGTGGCCTCTTCCGACACTTTGGGTAAAGAGACACTTGAGCACATGTCTGGTGATGAGCCAATGCAGATGCGGGGAGCTACCCCTGGATCTGGTAATAAGAACTTTAGGCTTAAGATGAGACTCTGCTTTTTCTGTGGAAAAGGGGGACATTTTGTTAATGTCCTTATGTTAAACGTCAAGGTGAAAAAGAGAAAAAAAAAAGTGTTTAGCCCTCATCTCACTCTCGGTGGTGTGGGTGGGGAATCTGAGAAATTAGTTTTGTCTTTTGCCGGTAGTAGCCGCTTTCTCCTGCCTGCCAAGGTGGCGCTAGACTCCAAAACTGTGGGAATTAAAGTATTTATTGACAGTGGGGCAGGGGTTAACCTAGTTGATGGTCAGTTCGTTCGTATGCAGGGGTTGACAAGTGCATTGGACAAAAATATTTCAGTGTTTGCTATTGATTCTGCTCCTCTCACACAAAAATATTTATCATAAATGGTGCAGGACATTTGTTTAATGGTGGGTGATTTTCATCAAGAATATATTTCGTGTTTTGTGCTGGAGGGTCTGCCTGCACCCTTGGTGCTAGGTTTACCATGGTTAATCAAACATAATCCTACCATCAATTGGCAAGCGACCCAGATTCTTGATTGGAGTGATTATTGCATAGACAACTGTCTTAGCACATCGCTTTCTGTTGTAACCATTAAAGTTATACCTTCGTTTATTTTTGATTTTTCTGATGTATTCTCTGAAAGTAGAGATCAGGAGTTACCTCCACATCGGGAGTATGATTGCCCCGTCAACCTTATTCCTGGAGCTAGGTTGCCCAAGTCTCGGTTGTATAATCTTTCTGAACCCGAAAGAGTAGCCATGCGAGAATATATCACCGAGAGTTTGGCTAAAGGTCATATTAGACCATCCAAATCCCCAGTGGACGCAGGGATCCCCAGTTACCTCCACATCGGGAGTATGATTGCCCTGTCAACCTTATTCCCGGAGCTAGGTTGCCTAAGTCTCGGTTGTATAATCTTTCTGAACCCGAAAGAGTAGCCATGCAAGAATATATCACAGAGAGTTTGGCTAAAGGTCATATTAGACCATCCAAATCCCCAGTGGACGCAGGGTTCTTCTTTGTTAAGAAAAAGGACAGAACTCTTAGGCCATGTTTGGACTTCCGTGAGCTTAATCGCATTACTGTCCGTGATCTTAGCCCCTTCCTTTGATCCCGGATTTGTTCAATCAGATTGTCAGTGCCAAGGTGTTCTCTAAATTGGATTTGAGGGGGCATGTAATCTGGTAAGAATCAAGGAGGGGGATGAATGGAAGACGGCCTTTAATATCCCTGAAGTTCATTTAGAGAATTTGGTCATGCCTTTTGGGTTGACCAATGATCCTGCGGTTTTCCAACATTTCAGTAATGACATCTTTCATCTGCTGGGCAGGTTTGTTGTGCTGTATCTGGATGATATTGTAATTTATTCTCCAGACATGGAAACTCATCAGGATCATGTGAGACAAGTGTTACAGATCCTAAGAGAGAATAAATTGTATGCTAAGATGGAGAAGTGTGTATTTGCAGTTCTGGAAGAGAAATTCCTGGGTTACCTACTCTCATCTTCGGGTTTTTGTATGAATCCGGAGAAAGTCTGTACTGTGTTGGACTGGGATCGACCCGAAAATCCGAAAGCGCTCATGCAATTTTTGGGGTTCACCAACTACTACCGTAAATTTATCTTGAATTACTCGACTGTTCTTAAACCATTAACAGATAGGACTAGGAAAAGTGTGGATTTATCAGTCTGGTCTAAAGAGGCATTACATGCCTTTTCAGCGGTGAAGGAGTGTTTTGCTTCTGCTCTTATACTGGTGCAACCTGATGTGTCACAGCGATTCATTGTGGAAGTTGACGCATCTGAGGTAGGGGTTGGAGCAGTCTTGTCGCAAGGCCCTTCACCTAGTAAATGGCGCCCATGTGCATTCTTCTCTAAGAAACTTTCGGCTGCTGAAAGAAGTTATGACGTTGGCAATAGAGAATTGCTGGCCATTAAGTTGGCTTTTGAGGAATGGCGGCATTGGTTGGAAGGAGCGATGCACCCTATTACGGTAATTACTGATCACAAGAATCTGGCTTACCTGGAGTCGGCTAAAAGTCTGAACCCAAGGCAGGCAGATGGTCGTTGTTTTTTTTACCAGATTTAATTTCACTGTCACCTATCGCCCTGGGATTAAGAACATTAAGGCAGACGCCTTGTCGCGTAGCTTTCCTTGGGGGAATAGGGGGTGATTCGGAAGTTCCTGGTCCTATCTTGTCTGAAGGGGTAGTAATATCCGCTCTTTATCCCGATCTTGAGGCAGAGGTGTTGGAGGCCCAGGGAGATGCACCGGATTCTTGTCCTCTGGGAAAGTTGTTTGTTCCTTTGGAATTATGGCACAAGGTATTTGAGGAACATCACTGTACTGTTCTTACAGGACACCCTGGGAGCAGATCCACGGTCGATCTCCTCTCTTGTAGATTCTGGTGGCCGGGGTTGCGTAAATGTGTGGAGGGCTATGTGTCAGCCTGTAGTACTTGTGCACGTGCTAAGGCGACACATACTCTGCCTTCAAGATCTCTACTTCTGTTGTCCATCCCATCCAGACCTTGGACTTATTTGTCCATGGACTTTATCACAGATTTGCCGAATTCCTCAAGAAAAACTGGGATTCTGGTGGTTTTTGATCACTTCAGTAAAATGTTGCACTTTATAGCATTACCAGGGCTACCTAATGCTAAAACTCTGCACAAGTGTTTGTTGACAACATCATGAAGCTATATGGTATTTCCTCTGATGTGATGTCTGATACAGGGAGTTTGTTTCCAGAATCTGGAAGGCGTTATGCTCTCGCTTGGAGGTACAATTGTCTTTCTCTTCTGCCTTTCACCCTCAGTCGAATGGACAGACTGAGCGCACTAATCAGAATCTGGAGACTTATCCGAGATGTTTTGTCTCAGAGAATCAGGAGGAGTGGTCTTCTTTTTTGTCTTTGGCTGAGTTCGCCATAAATAACCGTAGGCAGGAGTCCACTGATAAGTGCTGCATCCCTCTGCAAGATATCTCACTATTTTTGACTTTTCTGAGCCTGTCAAGTCCTTCTTTTGACCCATTTTGCCAAAGGAAAGGAAGTTGCCTAATAATTATGCACACCTAATATAGGGTGTTGATGTCATTAGACCACACCCCTTCTCATTACAGAGATGCACATCACCTAATATGCTTAATTGGTAGTAGGCTTTCGAGCCTATACAGCTTGGAGTAAGACAACATGCATAAAGAGGATGATGTGGTCAAAATACTCATTTGCCTAATAATTCTGCACGCAGTGTATACCCAGCAAAACCAAATACAACAGCACAGCACAAAATACTGCTCCAGGAGATGCAAAAACTACTGTCTAGAACAATATACTGCCCCAGTAAAACCATATACCCCAGTGTCACACAATACTGCCCCATCATCACCAAATACTACAGTGCAGCACAATATACTGCCCCAGCAAAACCATATATCACAGTGTCACACAATACACTGCCCCATCAGAACCAAATACCACAGTGCAGCACAATATACTGCCCTAGCAAAACCATATACCACAGTGTCACATAATACACTGCTCCATCAGAACCAAATTCCAAAGTGCAGCACAATATACTGCCCCAGCGGTACAAAATAGATTGTGCTGTACTGTGTTATTTGGCTCCGTTGGGGTAGTATTTTGTTCTGCACTGTGGTATTTGGTTCTGCTAGGGCAGTATATTGTGCTGAAATGTGGTATTTGGTTCTGCAGTAGAAGTTAATGCCACAGTGCAGCACAATATACTGCTCCAGCAGAGCCAGATACCAGAATGGAGCTGTCACGGTACCCTCTGTGACAGAGGTTAGAAGATCAGAGAGACTGACTGCACGTGAGGGTAACTGACAGTCTCTTGATTCTCATTGTTGTTGTTTGGTAATGACCACACCTCTTGTCAGGTGCAGCTGGCGGTCATTATTGCTTCCCTATTAAGTTTAGTTTCACACTTCATACCATGCAGTTGATATTCTCTGCTTGGATTTGGAGGAGTTGGTGTGTGGACCTTGCTTGTGTTCCTGCTCATCCATTTTCTATAAGATAAGTTTTACTGCTCTTGTATTTGGTTGTTCCCTTGTGCTTGTTGTTACTAGGCCTCAGGGAAACGCTGGTTCATTCACCTGGGAAGGAACCAGTAGTCTCATGCCATTTCACTACCTTTAGGGCATCTCAGGGCTCCTAGGGTTTAGGTTAGAGTGGGTATAATCATTTCTTTGCTAAAAGGTGACGCTCAATATTGGGCTTTTTTGTTGCGGACAAGATCACAGCCCCTCCGGGCGGTAGATAAATTTTTCAAAGCTCTAGGGCTTATCTATTATGACCCAGATCGGATATCCCTGGCCGAGTCCAAGTTGCGTGGCTTACAGCAGGGAGGACGTTCTGCGGAGACCTATTGCTCTGAATTTAGGAGATGGGCTACGGATACGGAGTGGAATGATCCTGCTCTCCGTAGTCAATTCTGCCAAGGGCTATCCGAGGGCCTGAGGGACGCATTGGCATTTCACGAAAATCCCGAGTCATTGGAGGCGGCTATGTCCCTTGCTGTACGTATTGATAGACGGTTGAGGGAGAGATCTAAGGTTCCTCACACTCAGGACGTACTATCATATAAGGTGGTGGCCTCTTCCGACACTTTGGGTAAAGAGACACTTGAGCACATGTCTGGTGATGAGCCAATGCAGATGCGGGGAGCTACCCCTGGATCTGGTAATAAGAACTTTAGGCTTAAGATGAGACTCTGCTTTTTCTGTGGAAAAGGGGGACATTTTGTTAATGTCCTTATGTTAAACGTCAAGGTGAAAAAGAGAAAAAAAAAAGTGTTTAGCCCTCATCTCACTCTCGGTGGTGTGGGTGGGGAATCTGAGAAATTAGTTTTGTCTTTTGCCGGTAGTAGCCGCTTTCTCCTGCCTGCCAAGGTGGCGCTAGACTCCAAAACTGTGGGAATTAAAGTATTTATTGACAGTGGGGCAGGGGTTAACCTAGTTGATGGTCAGTTCGTTCGTATGCAGGGGTTGACAAGTGCATTGGACAAAAATATTTCAGTGTTTGCTATTGATTCTGCTCCTCTCACACAAAAATATTTATCATAAATGGTGCAGGACATTTGTTTAATGGTGGGTGATTTTCATCAAGAATATATTTCGTGTTTTGTGCTGGAGGGTCTGCCTGCACCCTTGGTGCTAGGTTTACCATGGTTAATCAAACATAATCCTACCATCAATTGGCAAGCGACCCAGATTCTTGATTGGAGTGATTATTGCATAGACAACTGTCTTAGCACATCGCTTTCTGTTGTAACCATTAAAGTTATACCTTCGTTTATTTTTGATTTTTCTGATGTATTCTCTGAAAGTAGAGATCAGGAGTTACCTCCACATCGGGAGTATGATTGCCCCGTCAACCTTATTCCTGGAGCTAGGTTGCCCAAGTCTCGGTTGTATAATCTTTCTGAACCCGAAAGAGTAGCCATGCGAGAATATATCACCGAGAGTTTGGCTAAAGGTCATATTAGACCATCCAAATCCCCAGTGGACGCAGGGATCCCCAGTTACCTCCACATCGGGAGTATGATTGCCCTGTCAACCTTATTCCCGGAGCTAGGTTGCCTAAGTCTCGGTTGTATAATCTTTCTGAACCCGAAAGAGTAGCCATGCAAGAATATATCACAGAGAGTTTGGCTAAAGGTCATATTAGACCATCCAAATCCCCAGTGGACGCAGGGTTCTTCTTTGTTAAGAAAAAGGACAGAACTCTTAGGCCATGTTTGGACTTCCGTGAGCTTAATCGCATTACTGTCCGTGATCTTAGCCCCTTCCTTTGATCCCGGATTTGTTCAATCAGATTGTCAGTGCCAAGGTGTTCTCTAAATTGGATTTGAGGGGGCATGTAATCTGGTAAGAATCAAGGAGGGGGATGAATGGAAGACGGCCTTTAATATCCCTGAAGTTCATTTAGAGAATTTGGTCATGCCTTTTGGGTTGACCAATGATCCTGCGGTTTTCCAACATTTCAGTAATGACATCTTTCATCTGCTGGGCAGGTTTGTTGTGCTGTATCTGGATGATATTGTAATTTATTCTCCAGACATGGAAACTCATCAGGATCATGTGAGACAAGTGTTACAGATCCTAAGAGAGAATAAATTGTATGCTAAGATGGAGAAGTGTGTATTTGCAGTTCTGGAAGAGAAATTCCTGGGTTACCTACTCTCATCTTCGGGTTTTTGTATGAATCCGGAGAAAGTCTGTACTGTGTTGGACTGGGATCGACCCGAAAATCCGAAAGCGCTCATGCAATTTTTGGGGTTCACCAACTACTACCGTAAATTTATCTTGAATTACTCGACTGTTCTTAAACCATTAACAGATAGGACTAGGAAAAGTGTGGATTTATCAGTCTGGTCTAAAGAGGCATTACATGCCTTTTCAGCGGTGAAGGAGTGTTTTGCTTCTGCTCTTATACTGGTGCAACCTGATGTGTCACAGCGATTCATTGTGGAAGTTGACGCATCTGAGGTAGGGGTTGGAGCAGTCTTGTCGCAAGGCCCTTCACCTAGTAAATGGCGCCCATGTGCATTCTTCTCTAAGAAACTTTCGGCTGCTGAAAGAAGTTATGACGTTGGCAATAGAGAATTGCTGGCCATTAAGTTGGCTTTTGAGGAATGGCGGCATTGGTTGGAAGGAGCGATGCACCCTATTACGGTAATTACTGATCACAAGAATCTGGCTTACCTGGAGTCGGCTAAAAGTCTGAACCCAAGGCAGGCAGATGGTCGTTGTTTTTTTTACCAGATTTAATTTCACTGTCACCTATCGCCCTGGGATTAAGAACATTAAGGCAGACGCCTTGTCGCGTAGCTTTCCTTGGGGGAATAGGGGGTGATTCGGAAGTTCCTGGTCCTATCTTGTCTGAAGGGGTAGTAATATCCGCTCTTTATCCCGATCTTGAGGCAGAGGTGTTGGAGGCCCAGGGAGATGCACCGGATTCTTGTCCTCTGGGAAAGTTGTTTGTTCCTTTGGAATTATGGCACAAGGTATTTGAGGAACATCACTGTACTGTTCTTACAGGACACCCTGGGAGCAGATCCACGGTCGATCTCCTCTCTTGTAGATTCTGGTGGCCGGGGTTGCGTAAATGTGTGGAGGGCTATGTGTCAGCCTGTAGTACTTGTGCACGTGCTAAGGCGACACATACTCTGCCTTCAAGATCTCTACTTCTGTTGTCCATCCCATCCAGACCTTGGACTTATTTGTCCATGGACTTTATCACAGATTTGCCGAATTCCTCAAGAAAAACTGGGATTCTGGTGGTTTTTGATCACTTCAGTAAAATGTTGCACTTTATAGCATTACCAGGGCTACCTAATGCTAAAACTCTGCACAAGTGTTTGTTGACAACATCATGAAGCTATATGGTATTTCCTCTGATGTGATGTCTGATACAGGGAGTTTGTTTCCAGAATCTGGAAGGCGTTATGCTCTCGCTTGGAGGTACAATTGTCTTTCTCTTCTGCCTTTCACCCTCAGTCGAATGGACAGACTGAGCGCACTAATCAGAATCTGGAGACTTATCCGAGATGTTTTGTCTCAGAGAATCAGGAGGAGTGGTCTTCTTTTTTGTCTTTGGCTGAGTTCGCCATAAATAACCGTAGGCAGGAGTCCACTGATAAGTCGCAGTTTTTTGGGGCATATGGGTTCCATCCGCAGTTTGGCACATTTTCTGGTACTGAGACTTCTGGTATACCTGAAGAGGAAAGATTTTCCTCTTCTTTGTCATCTATTTGCCGAACAATTCAAAATAATAAAAAAAAAAAAATGGGCAAGTAGTATAAACGTATGGCTGACAAGAGACGTATGAATGGTCTGGACCTGAGAGTGGGTGATTCTGTGTGGCTGTCCACAAGAAATATTAAGTTGAAAGTACCTTCTTGGAAGTTGGGCCCAAGATATATTGGTCCATATAAGATCTCTGCTATTATTAACTCGGTAGCCTTTCGTCTTAAACTTCCGCAGACTTTAAAGACTCATAATGTGTTCCACAAATCATTACTGAAGAGATATGTCGAACCTACTGAACCGTCCTCCCTGCCCCCCCCGCCTGTCATGGTGGACGGTAATCTCGAATTTCAGATCACTAGGATAGTGGACTCCCGAATTCTCTGTAGATCCCTCCAGTATCTCGCTTACTGGAAGGGTTATGGTCCAGAGGAAAGAATGTGGTTTCCAGCAGCCGACGTTAATGCCAGTCGCCTTGTTAAAGCCCTTCACAGGGCAAATCAGGATAAGGTCGGTCATGGGTGTTCAGAGGTCACCAGTAGAAGGAAGGGAGGGTACTGTCACGGTACTTTCTGTGACAGAGGTTAGAAGATCAGTGAGACTGACTGCACGTGAGGTTAACTGACAGTCTCTTGATTCTCAGTGTTGTTTGGTAATGACCACACCTCTTGTCAGGTGCAGCTAGCGGTCATTACTGCTTCCCTATTTAGTTTGGTTTCACACTTCATACCATGCGGTTGATATTCTCTGCTTGGATTTGGAGGAGTTAGTGTGTGGACCTTGCTTGTGTTCCTGCTCATCCATTTTCTATAAGATAAGTTGTACTGCTCTTGTATTTGGTTGTTCCCTTGTGCTTGTTGTTACTAGGCCTCAGGGAGACGCTGGTTCGTTCACCTGGGAAGGAACCAGTAGTCTCATGCTCTTTCACTACCTTTAGGACATCTCAGGGCAACTAGGGATTAGGTTCCGGGGTATGTATTTTCCCACCTTCAGGGTCTATACATACTGACAGGAGTCAGGGCTAGATCTAGGGGCTTCCTAGGAGGTGACCTTTCCCTTCTCCCTAGCCTTGAGGCTTAGTTCTTTGTCCTCTCCCTTCTGTTGTCTTTCTGGTGTCCCTCCTCTCCCCATCATTCGTGACAGGAGCACAAAATATCACCTCAGAAGAACCAAATACCACAGTCCACAACAAAATAGTACTGCAGCAGAAGCAAATACCACATCCCGGCAACAAGAATACTGTACCCCCAGAAGCTGTCCCTCTTTGGTGGCCAGCACCATCTTCCATGTTCTGTCCTCTAGTTGTCTCAAAGTAAATGGGATATCTGGTAAAATAAAATGATGACCTATCCTCTGGGTAGGTCATATCAGATAGACTGTTAGAAGAGGCTGGCGCACTGTGAGCACCGCGGCCTCTTCCTAGGTCATGTGACGTCACTGTACCTCGGTCACATGGCCTAGTTGCTGATCAGCCCTATCCTGAGGATAGGTCATCATTATATTTACCAGGATAACCCCTTTAGATATAGAGGAGGTGAGACATGGGCCACAGCACCAGGCAAGCCCTACTGTTAGCATGCTGCCTAGTCATACAGCAGAAAACAGCAATAAATAGACCTTGCATTCAGTGTTTTCTCCTCTAATGTAAACATTCTCCTTTCCTCATCTTTTCTATTCAGTCAAGACCACCAAGATGACTTCTTTTAGCTCTTGTCTCGTCTCTGCAGAGTTTTTTTTTTTTTTACACAGACATCTTAGATTCCTCACTTTTCAATTATCCTCCCCAACTTCTCAACACAAATTTCCCACCCTTCTGCCACCCCCAATACTCTGCCTGCTGTGCTCCCAAATGGGGATGAGCGAATCGACTTCAGATGAAACATCCGAAGTCGATTGGCATAAAACTTAATTTCAATACTGTACGCAGTGAGCGCTCTGTACAGTATTAGAATGTATTGGCTCCTATGAACCGAAGTTATTACTTCATAAATTGATTTCTGCTGTAAAAAACTATTTCACGAACTCGGGTACAGTTCCAACTTGGAACAGTAGAAATCAATTTATGAAGTTATTACATGAAGTCTCACGAGACTTCGCAAAGTAATAACTGAGGCTACTTTCACACTAGCGTTCGGAGCGGATCCGTCTGATGTTTCATTAGACGGATCCGCTCCGATAATGCAGACGTTCGCATCCGTTCAGAACGGATGCGTCTGCATTAAAACGTAGAAAATTTTCTAAGTGTGAAAGTTGTCTGAGCGGATCCGTTCAGACTTTACATTGTAAGTCAATGGGGAACTGATCCGCTTGAAGATTGAGCCATATGATGTCATCTTCAAGCGGATCCGCCCCCATTGACTTACATTGTAAGTCTGGACGGATCCGCTCGCCTCCGCACGGCCAGGCGGACACCCGAACGCTGCAAGCAGCGTTCAGGTGTCCGCTCACTGAGCGGAGCGGAGGCTGAGCGCTGGCAGGCGGATGCATTCTCAATGGATCCGCCTCCACTGAGAATGCATTGGGGCCAGACGGATGCGTTCGGGACCGCTCGTGAGCCCCTTCAAACGGAGCGCACGAGCGGACACCCGAACGCTAGTGTGAAAGTAGCCTTAGCTCATCGGACCAATACATTCTAATACTGTACAGAGCGCTCACTGCGTACAGTATTGAAACAAAGTTTTATGCGAATCGACTTGGGATATTTCATCGGAAGTCGTTTCGCTTATCCCTAGCCCCAAATACTGTATTGCAGTAAAAATAAATCTAATAAAAATAGTTCTCCCACTAAAAATGCCCCTATAGTGCCCACCATGATTAATAATGCTCCTTATAGTGCCTTAAAGGGGTATTCCGGTTACCAAAAATATAACATGCTTTAGACTAATTCATCATCAATAATTACCTAATATTAGTAGTTATAAAAGTAGTTTTTTCCTATGCTACCCACTGTGTTTCCTCATAAATTACCATGCATCGACCTGTAGTTCTGAGCCTCTGTTAGGTCGAGCATGTTCAGTGTGTTGCTATCAATTCTCTAGCTAAATGTCTTGTGAAACAAGGGCTACAAGCACACGACAAAATCGCAGATCCTCAAAAAACGGAATCCGCCCGTGTGCCTTCCGCAATTTGCAGAACGGAACGGGCGGCCCATTGTAGACATGCCTATTCTTGTCTGCAAAACGGACAAGAATAGGACATGCTATATTTTTTTTGCGGGGCCACGGAACGGTGCATCTTTTGAAAATCAGGAGCCATGATACTCTGTCAGTGGCGTGCCTAGGGTGTTTGGCACCCAGGGCGGGTTCTTTCTCTGGCAACCCTCCCAAAAAAAACGTAAAGAATATTTTTTTTTACCCCCTCACAGTAGTATTGCCCTCATTGTACAACCATTACAGTAGTTGTGTACAGATGTGTGCTCCCTCACAGTAGTTATGCCCACATTGTGCCCCCTCACAATAGTTATGCCCTCTTTGCCCCTTTCACAGTTGTAATGCCCTCTTTGTGCTCCTTTTACAGTAATAATGCCCATTGTACCCCCTTAATAGTAATAATGCCCTCTGTGCCCCTTCATTGTAGTAATGCCCTCTGTCTCTGTGCCCCTCCATAGTATAAATGCCCATTGTGCCTCCTCCATAGTAATAAAGTCCACTGTGCCCCTCTATAGTAATAAAGTCCTCTGTGCCCCTCCATAGTAATAAAGTCCTCTGTGCCCCTCCATAGTAATAAAGTCCTCTGTATTAACCCCCCTCCCCCCCCAAAAAAAACAAAAAACAAAAAACTCTGTAACTACTCACCTTGTCCCATTCATTAAGCTCACATACCTCTCTTCCCTGCAGGCACAGATCGCTATGCAGCACTGTGTTGGTGGAACTTATGCAGATTTCGGGCTGCAGGCTCCGCCCACACAGGCTGGCAGCGCGATCTGTGTCTGCAGGCTGAATGGTGGAGCGGGGAGAAGTCTTCCTGCTTCACCATTCTGTGCGCTGCAAGCCTGAAGGAGGGGAGGAGCGCTGGGACCTGAGCAGTGAGTGACAGGACCGCAGCTCCCAGCGCTCCATCAATGAGCGCTTCCATCTGTATTGATGGAAGCGCTCAATGCTTCTGGTACCACCTGAGAGCTGGCACCTGGGGCGGACTGCACCCCACGCTCCCCTCCCTTAGTACGCCAAAAATGGATTGTGAGGTAAATTGAAACTCTGGTTATATGTATAGGTTCTGTTTGGGTCACAACTTGAAGCCTTAATGCAGTTTTTCAAAAATTAAGTTGGTTTACTGGAATACCCCTTTAAGGAATAATACCTTCCAATTGTGCTTCCAGTAAAAATAATTTCCCCTAAAATGCCCCTGGTAAAAAAAAAAAATACCCCCCATAGTGCCTCTAGTATTACAAAATGCCCCATACAGTGTTCTTGTTATTAAAATTCCCCCCATAATTCCCACAGTGAGTAATGCCTCCTATAGTGCCCCAGTATTAAAAGTTCCCTCATTGAAAAATTACCCCATGGTGCTGCCAGTAAGGCCCCTATAGGGTCCTAGTAATGTCTACTATAGTGCTACCACTAATGCTGATGTTAAAAAAACCACTAATACTCACCTGAGTCTCATTCCCTGCCACCTTCTGCGATGCAGGACCTCTTCCAGCCTGTGGCCTGACAGCAGCAGTCACGTGTCAGGCTTCGGTGTGGGAGGGAAACACCACACCGAGCATAGGAGATCTCCTGCCACTCACTGTCGCTGGGACGTCCGTATGTCTCGGTACGTCCATGACATCACGATGACATCATTGCGCCAATTGTGTCACAATGATGTCATCCCTTTGCGAATGCCTGTGCCATTTTACTGCCACATAAGCTTCAGTTTTCTGAAACCCATGAGGGTGAATAGTGGGGCAGAGAACCATCGTCTCAGATTCTCCACTGAAGTATTGAACTGTATTGCCATCTTCAGGACAGCGATACAATTAAATACAGTTGGCATTAATTAAAGAATTAAAGATGGGAGTGTCAGAGCATTATGCACCTGGCTGGCTGTTCAGGAGGCTGGGGGGGGGGGGGGGGGGGGGGTCGGAGGATGTAGTGGGCATCAGAGGGGCTGGGGGTGTTACATTATGTACTATGTGGGGCTGGGGGTGTTACAGTATGTACTATGAGGGGCTGGGGGTGTTACATTATGTACTATGAGGGGCTGGGGGTGTTACATTATGTACTATGTGGGGCTGGGGGTGTTACAGTATGTACTATGTGGGGCTGGGGGGTGTTACATTATGTACTATGTGGGTCTGGGGGTGTTACATTATGTACTATGAGTGGCTGGGGGTGTTACATTATGTACTATGAGGGGCTGGGGGTGTTACATTATGTACTATGAGGGGCTGGGGGTGTTACATTATGTACTATGAGGGGCTGGGGGTGTTACATTATGTACTATGTGGGGCTGGGGGTGTTACATTATGTACTATGAGGGGCTGATATTCATTGCAATTGCATTTTCATACATAAACGTATACAGATGGCGGGTTGTGAATTTTTTTTATTTCTTTTTCTTCATGGGTGATTATTGAAGGCGGATGATTTATATTGTTTTCTTTTAACTTAAACTTTGTTTCTTTGGGCTAGGTTCAATAGACAAAATAGCATAGTAGGGTAACCTGGTTTGTCAAGTAAAAAGCAGACAACATGGCGGAACCCTGAAGGAAAATCAATGAGGTCCATCGGGTGCTGCTGGTGTCTTGTCCTATAATGCTGTCATTTCCGTTGTTTTGCTCCTATGACTGAGCAGAACAATGGAAATAACCGCCGGTATGAAATAAGCTTTATATATTGATTACCACCATTTACCTCTAGGGCGGTGCACTCTGCAAACAAATAAATACGGCTCATAGAACTTTAAGGGATTTTCCGTGATTACTATGGTTTTTAACAAATATACTCAAGGAATTGTAGTTGCTTGGACACATTTCTGATTTGATATTACATGTATGGATAGTCAGAGGTGATAAACCAGTAGATGAAGCTGGAGGCATGCTCCGAGAAACTGCAGCGCCATTGTGCAGGCCTACACACTGAATCACTTCATGTGCGGGTGGTAAATTGGGAAAAGTCATTTTAATGTATTCTAATGGAATTATTGCTGTCAGTACAACAGTTCTCAGGCCCTTTATGTCAAAAAGACTGATCCACTGTTTAATTCTAGTTTTTATCAGGAAACAGAAGGTTTCACCAAGTTTCCTGAAGAGCTGACAGTCCACATTTAGAATAACTGTAGAACTGTAAGGCTACCTGCATCTTTCCGAACAGATGTACAGTAGTGGCCAAAAGTTTTTAGAATGATATTATAATAAAATATAAAATATTAGTTTTCACAAAGTTTCCTGCTAAACTGCTTTTAGATCTTTGTTTCAGTTGTTTCTGTGATGTAGTGAAATATAATTACACGCACTTCATACGTTTCAAAGGCTTTTATCGACAATTACATGACATTTATGCAAAGAGTCAGTATTTGCAGTGTTGGCCCTTCTTTTTCAGGACCTCTGCAATTCGACTGGGCATGCTCTCAATCAACTTCTAAGCCAATTCCTGACTGATAGCAACCCATTCTTTCATAATCACTTCTTGGAGTTTGTCAGAATTAGTGGGTTTTTGTTTGTCCACCCGCCTCTTGAGGTTTGACCACAAGTTCTCAATGGGATTAAGATCTGGGGAGTTTCCAGGCCATGGACCCAAAATGTCAATGGTTTGGTCCCCGAGCCACTTAGTTATCACTTTTGCCTTATGGCACGGGGCTCCATCGTGCTGGAAAATGCATTGTTCTTCACCAAACGGTTGTTGGAAGAAGTTGCTGTTGGAGGGTGTTTTGGTACCATTCTTTATTCATGGCTGTGTTTTTGGGCAAAATTGAGAGTGAGCCCACTCCCTTGGATGAGAAGCGACCCCACACATGAATGGTCTCAGAATGCTTTACTGTTGGCATGACACAGGACTGATGGTAGCGCTCACCTTGTCTTCTCCGGACAAGCCTTTTTCCAGATGCCCCAAACAATCGGAAAGAGGCTTCATCGGAGAATATGACTTTGCCCCAGTCCTCAGCAGTCCATTCACCATTCTTTCTGCAGAAGATCAATCTGTCCCTGATGTTTTTTTTGGCGAGAAGTGGCTTCTTTGCTGCCCTTCTTGACACCAGGCCATCTTCCAAAAGCCTTCGCCTCACTGTGTGTGCAGATGCGCTCACACCTGCCTGCTGCCATTCCTGAGCAAGCTCTGCACTGGTGGCACTCCGATCCCGCAGCTGAATCCTCTTTAGGAGATGATCCTGGCGCTTGCTGGACTTTCTTGGACGCCCTGAAGCCTTCTTAACAAGAATTGAACCTCTTTCCTTGAAGTTCTTGATGATCCTATAAATTGTTGATTGAGGTGCAATCTTAGTAGCCACAATATCCTTGCCTGTGAAGCCATTTTTATGCAACACAATGATGGCTGCAGGTCACCATGGTTAGCAATGGAAGAACAATGATTTCAAGCATCACCCTCCTTTTAACATGTCAAGTCTGCCATTTTAACCCAATCAGCCTGACATAATGATCTCCAGCCTTGTGCTCGTCAACATTCTCACCGGAGTTAACAAGACGATAACTGAAATGATCTCAGCAGGTCCTTTAATGACAGCAATGAAATGCAGTGGAAAGTTTTTTTTGGGATTAAGTTAATTTTCAAGGCAAAGGAGGACTATGCAATTCATCTGATCACTCTTCATAACATTCTGGAGTATATGCAAATTGCTATTATAAAAACTTAAGCAGCAACTTTTCCAATTTCCAATATTTATGTAATTCTCAAAACTTTTGGCCACGACTGTACATGAGATCAGTTTTTCTTCTTCTTCTGAGGGATCAAAAGAATGGAACGTTAAATGGTGATTTGAACTTGGCCTAACTGGAGCTTTACTTTGGTCACTATTAGGGATGAGCAAATCGACTTCGGATAAAACATCCGAAGTCGATCCGCATAAAACTTCGTTCCAATACTATACGGAGTAGGAGCTCCGTACAGTATTAGAATGTATTGGCTCCGATGAGCCGAAGTTATTGCTTCTCGAAGTCTCACTTGGAACCGAATCCGAGTTCGGGAAATGTTTTTTTACAGTACAAATTATTTTTTCCGGAAGTTATTATGCAAAGTCTTGCAAGACTTCACGAAGCAATAACTTCGGCTCATCTGAGCCAATACATTCTAATACTGTACGGAGCTCCTGCTCCATACAGTATTGGAACGAAGTGTTATGCGAATCGACTTCCGATGTTTTATCCGAAGTTGATTCGCTCATCCCTAGTCACTATGAATGATGAGAAGCAATGCTGATTAAAACCTGGCTGCTGTAGGAGGAATCCCAATCACTTTATACAGCGAATGCTTCTCTTCTCACCTGAGTCACTCACCATTCTCAGCCAAGAATGTGAAGAATGCGGCCTCTCATGTTACTTGGTTCTCAGGGAGCTGAGGTGCTCCATGCGGATATTTCAGGATAAGCAATCAAATACAAGTACAGCAGACAAAGGAAAAGCAGCTAAAATGAAACTTGCTATGGAAGGTCCGTGTGCAGTGCATGCCTAAAATTCCAGATAATTTAGACCTCATAGTAACTGCCATTTAATAGATTTGCAATGATTGTGTATTTGCTGTAATGAATGTACAAATGCTTTTTTACTTATCAAGAATGGAGATCAAAATCTATCGGGATTTAATCTTATAGCATAGTAAAACATTAGAAAGTCTCCAGGGCTGTGAATACTTTTTATTTGGATTGTATCACTAAGCTTATGCAGAGATGTATCTGTCTGTGCTATAGTTAGTAGGTTCTCCTATTATGAACGGAGCAGATTTTGACTTAAGGGTACAACCACCACTGTGCTCTGTATGGCCATGTCGCAAACACACCATGTGGCCATACCCTAAAATAGGTATGAGTGGCGCCCGTTTCCTTGCCTCCTGTATCCGAAGATCTGCCAGGTCTTCCCCTGCAGTATGTCGACTTTGCAGAAGTCATCAGCAAGAGGGTGAGACGCTACCTCCACACCGATCCTATGATTGTGATAGACCTCCTTCCCAATGTCACTCCTCCTCATGGTCAGGTATACCCTCTCTTGCTCCCCGAGACCCAAGCAAGGTCAGAATACATCAAGGAGAGAATCTCGAGGGGGTTTATCCAGAAATCTGCATCACCAGCTGGTGCTGGGTTCTTCTTTGTTCGAAAGAAATATGGTTCCTTATGACCCAGTATTGACTATTGAGGGCTGAATAAAGTCACAGTCAAAAACTATTACCCTCTACTGCTGATTTCTGAACTTTGAATAGATCCGGGGAGCTAAGATCTTTATGAAATTGGACTTGCGGTGGTGCATACAACCCGATTCTCATTTGTGAGGGCGATGAGTGGAAGACCACTTTCAACACCTGTGACTGTCACTACAAGTATCTAGTCATGCCCTTTGGTCTATACATTGCTCCCGCTGTATTTCAGGGGTTCATTAATCACATTTTCTGGGATTCGCAAGACTTCAGAGCCCTTATTATGGCACTACTGGTGGCAGACACTTCGGAGTGATGTGCACGACTACGTATCTGCCTGTACAGTCTGTGCTCAAAATAAGGTTGCTAGGACCAAACCTTCTAGGCTGTTACGACCCCTTCCTGTTGACCCATGGCAACACATTGCCATGGATTTTTATCACTGAGCTTCCACCTTCTGCCAGATGTACTGGTATCTGGGTGGTTGTAGACTGGTTCTTCAAAATTGCTCGCTTTGTCAGATTTACCCTCTGCCACAAAACTTGCCAAATTGTTCATTGAGCATATATTCTGCTTACATGGACTACCTTTGCACATAGGGGGACATGTATTAACCCCTTGGCTACTGAAGTTTTTTTCGTTTTCATTTTTCTTCCCTATTTTCCGTGAGCCATAACCTTTCTATATTTCCAGTCACATAGCTGTATGAGGACTTATTTTTTGCGGGACAAGTTGTACTTTCTAATGCCACCATTAATTATGGCATAAAATGTAGTGGGGAAAAATTCCAAATGGGGTGAAGTTGGGGAAAGAAACGCAATCCCTCCACCATTTTACGGGTTTTGTTCCCATGGCGTTTTGTTTACTGCAAAACCGACCCATGCCCTTAATTTTCTGGTTCAGTACGATTACAATGATACCCCATATGTATAGGGTTTTTATGTCTAAATAGTGTAAAAATAAATTTAAACTGGGAACTTATTTTTTTTACATCACCATATTCTGACCCCCATAACTTTGTTTATACTTAGGTCTACTGAGCTGTTTAGGGGCTCATTTTTTTTGCGGGACAATCCGTAGTTTTTATTAATACCATTTTGGAGTGTATGTGACTTTTTGATCACATTTTATTACTTTTTTTATATTTTTTGGGGTAAGAGAAGCAATGAAAAAATGGCAAATCGGACATTTTGACCTTTTATTCTGTTACGCCATTCACCGTATTGGAATTCTTTTTCTATTTTAATAGTATGGGCGTTTTCAGTCACGGTGATAGCCATGATGATATATATATATATTGTTATTTAGGTATTATTATTATAATACGGAAAGTGGGGCGATTTAAACTTTTATAGATTTTTTTAGATATTTTAAAAATTTGTGATAATTTTGTGCATCATATGAGTTTATTAATTATAATTTTTAATTTTGGTTTATCAGGGATTTTATATTTGCAATTTACAGTCAAATTTGCTCATTTCTTATCCTGGCCTGCCAACTGGTAGCCAAAATAAGAATTGCAGCATGAACACTTTCAGCCTTATCAGCAAGGATGAGTGTTCAGCCCAACCACAGATGGCATTTATGTGCTGTGATCTCACTCGATCACGTCATCTAAAGCATTTAATTACCGCGATTACGGTGCTGGTAGCAAAAGGGTTAAGACCGGCATTTTCAGCCGCCGGAATTAATAAGCCCTATAGCTGGCGATGGATCCACCAGTTATGTAGAGACGCTGGCCTCTCCATAACTTCAGTGCATCCAGTGCCAGTTCTAAATGTAAGACAGCTCAGAAGCATTTAGACCTTTTTTCTACACCTAAAACAGGCACTTTGTCTCTGCCCAACATGACCTCTGGGTTCAACTTCTTCCTTGGGCAGAGTTGTTCTACAACCAGTCTAGTGAGTCTACTGGATCCTCACTATTCTTTGTTGTTTATCGACAACATCCTCGAATTTGATAGAGGTTCTTGTCTTGTTTTTGACTCAAGTTGAGGGGGCATAAGGAAAGGAGTACTGTAACAGTGGTTGCTGACTGCAGATGTTCCCATACTCACCACCGCGGTCCCAGGCTCCATGTTCTGGTAAACATTGTCCACCATGGCCGCCTCCACAACATTGTCTGTGTCCAGTCGCATTGCAAGGTCAGCTGCTGGTGTCTCCCTATTCACTGGCGCAGTCCTGGGCTCTGTCCTTGCAGGCACCATCTTCCCCGGACACTGCCACCGCGGTTTCTTTCCAGCCCTGAGTGCAGCATGCTTTCCAGCCTATTTCCTGTAGCACATTTGTTTATGGGCCAGCACGATTCACTTCCTGTGACCTGTGCTGACCTTCTGACCAATCCCAACCCTCCTGCACCTAAGGGGTCCAGCCCTCTTCCCCGATGCCTGAGCGTCAAAGGTCCTTGTGTCCTGCTGTTGCTTTCGTACGCGTTTGTGTTTCTGAACTCCTGACCTGTGCCTGTCTTCTGGATTTCGCTACCCGTCTGATCCTTGCCTGCTCCATATCCACTCTCCTGTTGCTAACCCAGATTGCCTGGCCTGACTTCGCCTCTACCTGATCCTTGCACTGTCGCTCATTCTTACGACTCAGCCTGTACTACATCTGTACCTCTGGTACTTTTCACTGGTAACCCTTGGTCCGCCTGGGCCAGCTGTTTTGTGTGCCAACCCACCTCAAGAGGTAGCGACCTGGTGTTCTCAGAAAAGTCTTTCCCCACCATCAGGGGTACTGTGAAGCACGAGGGGTTCACTTAGACAACACTCTTAGAGGAGGTTGGTCAAGTGGTTTGTGACACGAGACATGGTTTGCCCATGGGTCCAGGTGTGTGCGGTTGGGATGTTTACATCTATTATATAGGAGGGTCAACCCTAAATTCTCTTTTCAAATTGTCAGGGACAGGCTATCCATTTCAAAGTACCATATAACCTTTAAATAACTCCAGGTGTTACCTGGGGGCAGCAGTTTTACAAAATGTTCTGCTAGAGAACGGCTATTTTCTTGATCTCTACAATGTAACATTAGGGCTAGTTCACACAGCTGCATTTTTTTCAGTTTGAAGGCCATGGACCTACTTGCAATTTAGCTCTATTAAATGCAGCTAAACTGCGAGCGGACTCCCACTGTGGTTTCCAGTACCATTAGTACAGTGCAGCCTTGACCTCCCATTGAAAAAAATGGTAGGCAGAATTAGGGTGCTTTCAATGTGGAGTCTGTGTCAAATAACCCTGTGTGAATGCGGCCCTAGACCATTGCAGGAAAAGGATCACATTAGATCAAACCATTTAAAAAAAATAAGCACAAAAAAATAAATACATGCTTAAATATGCCATAACAAGTGAGGTGAGAATAGAGTTGTTACTAATAGACAACTTGGAAGAGGAAGAAAATCTAAGGCTAGTTTCACACCGGTCTCCGGCAGATGACAACCTGCTGGAGCTCTTTGGATCCAGCACAGACGGATGTTACCGCAATGCCCACTGGCCTCTGACTATAATGGGATCCGCCCGTGTGAAACGTTTTTTGGCTGAATCCTGGTATATTTGCCGGGTACCGGCCGGATCTCCGCTGGATCCCATTATAGTCACTGGGGCTGGCGGGCATTGCAGTAACATCCTGCTATGCTGGATCCAGAGAGCTCGGGCAGGCTGTTCTTTGCTGGAGACTGGTAACGCTAATGTTAAAGAACCATTATACATTACAAAAAAAAAAATCTAAGTACAAGACAGAAAAACTAAAAATAATTCAGACGCAGTTATATAAAACTGTAAAACCGTTTGGAGATATAACACATTTTAATACTGAAAAAAGTGACAGTGATGTAATAAAATCATACAGTACAGGGAAGTTAATACTGATGAGGAAACAAAAGCAGCATTGCCCAAAGCAACTTTCACTGGTTACAGAGAAGACAGTTAAATCAACGGTTCCATTATACTGATACATTTACTAGATAAAAAGAAAAAAAATAACACAAAAACACTCTTTCCTGGGTCCTGAAGTACATGTAATGCACTAAAACTGAATACTGACTAGTCTTAAAGTACAGCATATGCATTATTGTATTGCTCAACATTTTTTGTTGTCTCAAGTCCAAGTGGTTTGACAGTGAAGGATTCCTTTAAGGGGATGGAAAATGCCGCTGCTTCATGAGAGTATCCCGCCACGTGTCGTGGCTCTGAGGTGCTACTGAACTACTACTCCCAGCGATCCTTACCAGCCTTTAAAAGTATCCCAATATAAAATTAAAGTTTTCACAATACAACAGTGTTACAAAAACCAGGCATTGTGGAGAGAACACTGTAGCCCAAGTCTAACTAGTCTTCTGCGTGAACAGGCTGATCTTAGGCCCCTTTCAGACGAGCGAGTTTTCCGCGCGGGTCCAATGCGTGATGTGAACGCATAGCACCTGCACTGAATCCTGACCCATTCATTTCAATGGGTCTGTGTACATGAGCGTTGTTTTTCACGCAACACTTCTGCGTTGCGTGAAAAATCGCAGCATGTTCTATATTCTGCGTTTTTCACGCAGCACCATAGAAGTGAATGGGGCTTCAGTGAAAGCACGTCTGAAAGAGGCCTTAAAGAGCACCTAAACCTTTACTGAAAGTACGGAAAGTGCAGCACCGCCTCTCAGAGCACTGTGCATGTGGAATACAGATCCATAAAAAGTATATACAGTCTGTACTCTGCATGCTGAAGAAGCGCTGCTGCATCTGCTGTGCTTTCAGTAGATGTGTAGGCCCCCTTTAAACATGACAACGCATTTCAGGTTCTCTGCAGATGACAAGAAAAAGAAAACACACAACTGAAAGTGGAACAACATATACAGTTAATGGAAGTTTTACTTTCACACAGTACAACCCCCTTATCAAATGTAACAAGTAGTGCAAAATATCTCTTAGTCAACCCCTGACCCCCAAAATCCCAGTGTATGCGAATAAATAGGTAGATTTACACTAAAATGATTACAGGAAAAAAAAAACTCTAGTATCATTTGACTGACATAGATATTCCCATTAAATGGAACAACAATCACACCATGATGAGACTTAGAAAAATAGGAGTAGTTGCTATAGAATAAGTAATCTATGCAATAAATGCATAATATCACAGCTTCTTGATTCTCCCAATGTCAAAATTGGAAAATTCTGGCCAGTCTTCCCCCATTACATGTTTACTGAGATGTAAAACAGTTTTCAGTCATAAAATGAAATCCATGAGTCAGGACAAGGGAAACGGAAATGTTTTAGGTCCTACAGGTAGGAGGTACATGAACAATATAAAAGACCAACATGAGAGATGGCCACGTCTTAATACTCGCAGTGGTTTCTTGCAATATAACTTAGGAAAATAGTTGCTTTAGGATTATCAAGGTATTTACAACTTGCATCATTTCTTTAAGCATGCTTATGGTTTATCAAATTTGGAATATATCTGAAACCTGTACGCGGTGGTTGTGCCCATTTTTGGGATAATGATATACCGTAATTGCGAAAATATATTTGTGATATGTTAAAGCAACCAGTTTGAGAATCAAACCCATACCTATGCAACACTAGGTCTTGTTTCCAGTGAAAACGGAACGCTCTTTGATGTCACTGTTTCTAGTATGGAATAAGCTGCATGCTCGGTGACATCACCGATTGGCAGCTTGCACAATGAGGTCACTAAATCTAGGGAAGGACAGGCTTCATGCTCAATGATGTCATCAGTTTTAGTGAAGGCAGAAATAGCGTGTTCAGTTAGGTCATTGGTGCTAGTCAAGCGACACGCTGCAAGCTTAGTGAAGGTGTAAACTGCATGTTCAGTGGCATCACTGACTCTAGTGAAAGATTAGGCTGCATCCTCAGTGATGTCCCGGCTCTAGCGAAGGCATACGCTGCATGCGCAGTAATGTCACTGGTTCTAGTAAAGGGATAGGCTGTATTGCGCAGCAATGTCACTAGCTTTAGTGAAATTGGAAACTGCATCTCAGTAACATAGGTTCCAGTGAAAGGATATTCTGCATGCAGAGTGCATAAGAGGCAAACGCCATGATCTCACTGGTTCCTAGTAAAAAAAAATAAAAAATTTCCTGATCGGCAGCTCAAAAAGAAAAGAAAAAAAAGTTGCCGCATTTACTGTATTCAAGTGCCAATTTTCTATGGCTCAGAAGAACGGTCTATGTAACGGAAACAAATGAGAATCTGCTGAACAAATGATCTGAGCACCATTTTAGGGAGAAGAAATTCTTGCAATCGTCCTACCATCCAGGAAGAACTTCAGAATTAGAAATAAGTAGAAGGTAAATCCACCTGTAATATAGTCTCGCTCTTTAAAAAACTACAGCAGTATGTACAGACACAACAGGAAAAATACTCTATTGTACTAAATATCTGATTCAAATTTACTAAGCAACAGTGTCGAGACGCCTCGCGGCAAGGCTACCATTCAGAGTCCTGCCGGCTTGACGCTGAAGCGCTTTGCAGCAGCTGCCAGTGACTTGCTACTATTCAGTGTATTGCACCACAGAACTCTGTAGAACATTATAAAGGTTCAGACACCGCTCTGAAATAAAAAATAAATCCAGAAAAAGTGAAAGCTATTTTTGAGTTCCCAAACAAAGTACTAAACATCTACTCCTTTAGTAAGTGACCCTTCCAGGACAATGTTGAAATCTTGTAGAGTCTGCAGGACCCGGACAAGAGAATTCACCATCATGGTGTCCCTTAGCAGAGCAGTCTCTTCATACATCCGAGTGATGGCCGGACACTCAGCCAAAAGGGAAATCCACTGGGCAAGTAAGTGATCCCTGACAAATATGAAGATGAAAGTAAAGGGTTACAGAAGTTTAGGCTCCAAAGGCAAATATGAATATCAAGGTTGAACTGCACTGCATCCATCTAGCCCCCCCCCCTCCTCCAGACTACAGTGTGTGTTTGTAGTCTGTGGCTATGGAGACACATAAATCTAAGACAGTTTTGCAATATTATTAGGAAAAGTATATACAGGCTGTAATTGACTGCAAAGGATTTGCAACCAAGTATTAAAAAGTGAAAGTTTGATTTATGATTATTATTCTGTCCCATTACTTTTAGCCCCTTAACAAGTGGGAGGCACATATACAAACTGTTGTAATTCCTACACCGTTCACCTGATTTGGATGTAAATACCCTCAAATTAAAGCTGACAGTCTGCAGTTAAGGCCTCCTGCACACTACTGTTTTTTTTTGCGGTCCGTTCCGTTTTTCCGTGATCCTTGACCGTTTTTTCGTCCGTGGGTCTTCCTTGATTTTTGGAGGATCCACGGAAATGAAAAAAAGAGTTGTTTTGGTGTCCGCCTGGCTGTGCGGAGCCAAACGGATCCGTCCTGACTTACAATGCAAGTCAATGGGGACGGATCCGTTTGACGTTGACACAATATGGTGCAATTGCAAACGGATCCGTCCCCCATTGGCTTTCAATGTAAAGTCAGGAGTTAACCATCACCATGGGAACGCCTCTATGTTAGAATATACCATCGGATTTGAGTTACATCGTGAAACTCATATCCGACAGTATATTCTAACAAAGGCGTTCCCATGGTGATGGGGACGCTTCAAGTTAGAATATCCTACGAACTGTGTACATGACTGCCCCCTGCTGCCTGGCAGCACCCGATCTCTTACAGGGGGCTGTGATCAGCACAATTAACCCCTCAGGTGCCGCACCTGAAGGGGTTAATTGTGCGTATCATAGCCCCCTGTAAGAGATCAGGGGCTGCCAGGCAGCAGGGGGCAGACCCCCCTCCCTCCCCAGTTTGAATATCATTGGTGGCCAGTGTGCGCCCCCCCCTCCCTCTATTGTATTATCATTGGTGGCCAGTGTGCGCCCCCCCCTCTATTGTATTATCATTGGTGGCCAGTGTGCGCCCCACCCCCCTCTATTGTGTTAATATCATTGGTGGACAGTGTGCGGCCTCCCCTCTCCCCCCCCGATCATTGGTGGCAGCGGAGAGTTCCGATCGGAGTCACAGACAGCGCAGCAGGTAAGTATGATGCTTCTAATATTGTAATATTGCTAAGTAACCATGGCAACCAGGCCTGCAGTAGCGTCCTGGTTGCCATGGTTACCGATCGGAGCCCCAGCGATTAAACTGGGACTCCGATCGGAACTCTCCGCTGCCACCAGTGATCGGGGGGAAGATGCACACTGGCCACCAATGATAATACAATAGAGGGAGGGAAGGGGGGCCGTACACTGGCCACCAATGATATTACAATAGAGGGGGGCCCGGGGGGGCCGCACACTGGCCACCAATGATAATACAATAGAGGGGGGGCGCGCACACTGGCCACCAATGATATCACAATAGAGGGAGGGGGGGCCGGGGGAGGCCGCACACTGGCCACCAATGATATTACAATAGAGGGAGGGAAGGGGGGCCGCACACTGGCCACCAATGATATTACAATAGAGGGAGGGAAGGGGGGCCGGGGGAGGCCGCACATTGGCCACCAATGATATTACAATAGAGGGAGGGAAGGGGGGCCGCACACTGGCCACCAATGATATTACAATAGAGGGAGGGAGGGGGGGCCGGGGGGAGGCTGCACACTGGCCACCAATGATATTACAATAGAGGGGGGGCCGGGGGGGCGCACACTGGCCACCAATGATATTACAATAGAGGGAGGGAAGGGGGGCCGGGGGAGGCCGCACATTGGCCACCAATGAAATTAAAACTGGGGAGGGAGGGGGGGGGTCTGCCCCCTCCTGCCTGGCAGCAACTGATCTCTTACAGGGGGCTAAGATACACACAATTAACCCCTCAGGTGTGTAACCTGAGGGGTTAATTGTGCGGATCACAGCCCCCTGTAAGAGATCGGGTGCTGCCAGGCAGCAGGGGGCAGTCATGTACCCAGTTCGTAGTATATTCTAACTAGAAGCGTCCCCGTCACTATGGGAACGCCTCTGTGTTAGAATATACTGTCGGATTTGAGTTTTCACAAAGTGAAAACTCAGCTCTGAAAAAGCTTTTATGCAGACGGATCTTCGGATCCGTCTGCATGAGAGTAGCCTACAGGCCACAGACACGGATGCCAATCTTGTGTGCATCCGTGTTTTTTCACGGACCCATTGACTTGAATGGGTCCGTGAACCGTTGGCCGTGAAAAAAATAGGACAGGTCTTATTTTTTTTCACGGCCAGGAAACACGGATCACGGATGCGGCTGCCAAACGGTGCATTTTCCGATTTTTCCACGGACCCATTGAAAGTCAATGGGTCTGCAAAAAAAAAAAAAACACGGAACACGGCACAACGGCCACGGGTGCACACAACGGTCATGTGCAGGAGGCCTAAAGCACATCTTGTTCATTTGTTTGTTTCATTTCAAATCCATTGTGGTGGTGAATAGAGCCAAAAATGTTAGAATGGTGTCGATATCCCAATATTCATGGACCTGGCTGTATACCCTTTAAGTGGTCTGTAACTTACTCCCTGTAATGAAACTTAGTTGGAGTTTTGCCTCAACTTCTCCCTGCTCAATCCACTATGGTCCCATGTCTAATATCCAAAAATGTATTTTCCCTTCATATGACCTAACCGGTCATTCCTCCCCCAAATTCAATGGTCATGAACCCCCTTGTTAGGCATAGTTCACGCTTTAGTTATTTGGTCACTTATTGTGATCCAAAACCAGTAGGGAAGACTACTCAGAGATAAGGTAGAATGGAAGGTTTTCCTGCTGGTTCTGTGTTTTTGACCCGCACCTGGTTTTGGCTCACAATAACTGATGGAAATAACTGACCAGATAACTAAAGTGTGAACTCAGCCTTATCAGAATTTTGCCCAGAATGTTTCTTGGCAATATATTGGTTGTCACCAGCTTACTTACATACAGAATGTTAGAAGCACTAAAGACATAGCTCACCTTGCTCCGAGGCACACGAGCAGCTGGAACTTCCCATCCTTGCCAATGTTTCTGGGAGCCGCTACTATGCGGTTCACATAGTGGCAGAAAGTTTTGCAGGATGATCTCTGCAGAAGCTGGTCTTCCTCACAGTCTCCAACTTGATCAGTAGTTTCAAAGAAAATCACAGCCTTTTCTGCAAAGGAGCACAACACATTGGTCACATTTTCTGAACAGACCTGTTACTTAAAAGGGCATCTGTCAGCAGATTTCTACCTATGACATCCCTGTGTTGGTCCCATGTTCATATGTGCCCGCATTGCTGAGGAAAATGATGTTTTCATATATGCAAATGAGCCTCTAGGAGCAACAAGGGCGTTGCCATTACTCCTTGGAGCTCTGCTCTCTCAACTGCTGCACCCCCTGCACTTTGATTGACAGAACCAGGCAGTGTAAATATCATCACGCCTGGCCCTGTCAAAGTGCAGAGGGCACGGCAGTTGCAGAGAGAGCAGAGCCTCTAGGTGTATTGGCAACGCCCCCATTGCTCCTAGAGGCCTATTTGCATATATTAAAACATTTTTCTCAGCAAGGTGGGCACATATGAACATGGGACCAACACAGATGCCTTCAGCTGCCAAGTGCACATGTAACAGGTCAGCCAGTTACATAGGTACAAATCTGCTGACAGATGCCCTTTAAAGATTAAAGAGGAACTTTTATAGGTCTAGACATTATGAAATAAGTAGGGGGTTGTGTAGGGCATGATTCATTGATGTAATATCCATGAATTATGCCCTACACAACCCCCTACTTATTTCACAATGTCTGGACCCATGAAAGGTCCTATTGAACTGCACTTTGTGAAAACTTTTGACGTTATAGGGACATAGCAAAGATTTTGATTGGTGGAGGTCAAATGCTGAGACCCCGGCAATTGCTAAGTGAGGACTTTTAAAACTTAGTTGGGCTCACAGACTTTCTATTGAGGCCGTTTACAACTCAGTTCAATTTACATTAATATAAAATTATGATGTGAATGCAGCTCTGGCTGTGAATAGAGTAAAGCCACTCAAGTAAAGTTACTCTGCATTATATTTAGAATGAAGTTCTGAAAGTGCGGTTACACTACAAAAGTGATATTTAACATTTTTAAGGAGACCTTAAAAACAGATAAAGGCCATCTGCCACTTTTATCTCACAACAGCAGGTCTATAAAGCTGTCTACAAAGGCCCATTTCATTACCCAAACATACAAAGGTTGTGTGCATTCCCTGCATGGACTTTCTTACAGTATCAGGATGCAATAGAACAGAACGCTTTCAATCCATATTGGGGAATGTGACATTTAATAAAATGTCAAGCTGGAACTTGGCATTAGTCATCAGCAATAACCGCACAATGTGACATATCTGGCATTTTAGCTACTGAAGGGTGGATTCTAGGTAGTGTAATGATCAGAGGATGCCTGCAGGTGGCAGCACATAGTCACAAGTCTCGCAAAAGCTAATTAATTAGCTGGAATTTAGCAAATGCCCCTTGTTCTAGGTATCCAGAATCCCCTCACTTATGATGGTTTAATAGCACTGCTACCATGCTGTGGGGAAGGTACCTTAAAACTAGGTCACATGGTGTTCATTTTTCTTAAAGTGAAAGTCCTTGAAAAATCAATCTGTCTAAAATGTTGTGCTGAACAATTTCCTAATATACAATGCATTTGGAAAGACCCTGTCACCCTTTTCCCCCACGTTTTCCTATATTGCAGCCTTGTGCTAAAATGTAAAAAAAAATAAAAATCCCCCCCCCCCCCCCCCCCATAATGACAAAGTGAAAACAGAATGTTAGAAATCTGTGCTAATTTATTAAAAGGGAAAAACTAAAATCTTGCATTGACATAAGTATTCAGACCCTTTACTCAGGACTTAGTTGATGCCCCATTAGTAGAGATTACAGCCTCCAGTCTTCTTGGGTATGATGCCACAATATTTGCACTCCTGGATTTGGGGATTTTTTTTTTGCAATTTTTCTCTGTAGATCCTCTAAAGCTCTGTCCGATTGGATGGGGACCGTCGGTGGAAAGCAATTTTCAGCTCTCTCTAGAGATGTTTGATTGGGTTCAAGTCAAGACTGGGCCAGTCAAGACATTCACAGAGTTGTCCCTAGCCACTCCTGTGTTGTCTTGGCTGTGTGCTTAGGGTCACTGTCTTGTTGGAAGGTGGACCTTCGGCACAGTGTGAGGTCCAGAGCACTCTAGATCAGGTTTTTATTAAGAATATATCTCTGTACTTTGCTCCATTCAGCTTTTTCTCTACCCTGACCAGTCTCGCTCTGTCCCACCCGCTGAAAAACACCCCCCACAGCAGGATGATGCCACCACCATGCTTCACTGGAGGTATGGTACTTGGCAAGCGATGCCTGGTTTCCTCCAAACAGGACGCTTAGAATTGAGGCCAAAAAGGTCACTCTTTGTTTAATCAGACCAGAGAATCCTGAAAGCCTTGCTTGGTTGTGCAGCGTCCCACTAGCTTATGTGGGAACTGCAAAAGCTTTTTGTTATCATCTGTAATATCATGCTGTATTGTGTTATCCTGTGATATTACTATTTACCAGGCTGTCAGGTGCACTACATACATCCACCACTAGATGGGAGTAGCACCACAGTATAAATAGTGCAGTTCAGGCCTAGTTAGGGGAGTGAGTCTCTCTAAGGAGATGGAGTGAGGAGCTATAGGGGGAAGGAGAGGTCCCCTCTCCTCTCAGCTCTCTCTCTGGAGCTCCACGGCCCAGAGAAGCCATCATACACCTCAGTATCTAAGCCAGGAAGACAGACGGAGGGAAGTCTACATTTATTCTTCAGGAGTGACAAGTGAATTTCTTGTATTTATTGGATCAAGACAAAGGAAGGACAAGGCCATTATTATAGGCTCTAGGCGCCTTTGTAATTTGGTGAAGGACATAATAGCTTCTGGCAGCCTCATCGTTATTCTTAAGACAGATAAGGATTCTGTCATATCACTTGTGTAGAAGCTCCGGATTGGGACTACCTCAACTAAGACTGAAGCAAGGAAAGAGCTGTTTTTCAAGTGAGTACATAACTTATCACCCTGGCCTGACACAGTACCACCAGCACAGCCTGTTACTGGGATTAATCACATCCTACTTGCATGTGTCTCAGAGACTGTTTTATTGCTGGATGTAAACTTATCAAGAACCTGGTTATAGTAAAGTTTACTGTTGGATTTAAACCTGCCTCATTCTTCTAACTCCACACCACTATTACTCTCAACATTTTGCACCACCAAGGTGCTGGCACCACGAGAAAACCTAAACAAGGGGCCCAGCCGCACAAGCACTCAGCAACCATGCACCATCAAGGGCACCTCAATGACCACCTGGCCGTTGTCCCCTGTAACCGAGTGTGCCCCGGAGAATCCAGTGCTAGTTCTCCCCTTCACTGCACTGCTGTCCCAGGGAGGTGACTGCTAAACCGTGAGTAACCGATGAACTGTATGTACATTCCGGCCCACTGTGAACCTCACATGTTCTACCCCTGCGGACTGGCACGTTGCAGTTGCTTTTTTGAAAACTTTCATGTGTCTTTTACGGAGCACAAGCTTCTTTCTGGCCACTGTACCATAAAGCCTAGATTGGTGGAATATTGCAGTGATGGTTGACCTTCTGGAAGTATCTCCCATCTGCACACAGGATCTTTGGAGCTAAGCTAGTGTGACCAATGGATTCTTGGTCACCTCTCTTACCAAGGTCCTTCTCCCCTGATTACTTAGTTTGGTGGGGTGGCCAGCTCTAGGAAGGGTCCTGGTTGTTTCAAACTTCTTCCATTTAAGAATTATGGAGGCCACCTGTGCTCTTGGGAACGTTTAGCGCAGCAGGAATTTTTTTTTGCACCTTTATCTGTTTCTTCACATCTGTGCCTCCACACAATCCTGAGCTCTACAGGCAGTTCTTTCCTTCTCATGGCTTGGTTATGCATTGTCAACTGAGACCTTATGTAGACAAGGGTATGTCTTTCCAAGTCATGCCCAATCTAATGAATTTACCACAGGTGGACTCCAATCAAGGTATGGAAACATCTCAAAGATGATCAAGAGAAATGGGAGGCCCCTGAGCTAAATTTCAAGTGTCATCACAAAGGGTCTAAATACTTATGTCCATGTGAAATTCTGGTTTTTCCTTTTTAAAAATTTGCAAAACTTTCTAAAATTAAGTTTTCACTTTCTCATCATGGGGTATTAAAGGGTTTCTATCACTTTGTTTCACCTATTTAGCTTTCAGACACTAGCGATCCGCTAGTGTCTGCTTTATCTAACCATCCTAATATAAGAGCTTATTGTCCTGCCGTTTAGCTAAAAAAATAACTTATATAGATATGCAAATGAGCCTCTAGGTGCTATGGGGGCGTGATTAGCACCTAGAGGCTCCGTCTACCTTAACAAACTGCCGCCGCCCAGCGCGTCCCTCCAGCCCGCCCATCTCCAGCTGAAGCGATCCTCTCCGTGCGCGTCTCTGTTCTGCGCATGCGCAGTGAATGTCTGATCGCTTCCCTGCTCAGACATCTCCACTGCGCCTGTTCCTCGGAGCACTATGACGTCATCGGCGCAGGCGCAGTGGAGATGTCTGAGCTGGGAAGCGATCAGACATTCACTGCGCATGCGCCGAATACGAGGACCATCGCATTCCGGAGGAGATGGGCGGGCTGGAGGGACGCGCTGGGCGGCGGCAGTTTGTTAAGGTAGACGGAGCCTCTAGGTGCTAATCACGCCCCCATAGCACCTAGAGGCTCATTTGCATATCTATATAAGTTATTTTTTTAGCTAAACGGCAGGACAATAAGCTCTTATATTAGGATGGTTAGATAAAGCAGACACTAGCGGATCGCTAGTGTCTGAAAGCTAAATAGGTGAAACGAAGTGATAGAAACCCTTTAAGTACAGATTGATGGGGGAAACTTTATTTTATTTTTTTAAATCTTGACACAAGGCCGCAACATAAAATGTAAAAAATAAATAAAATTAAAGGGTCTGAAGACATTCCCAATACATTGTATCTTTAAAAGGGTCAAAACTCTTTCCCAAATACAGATCTTCAAATCCCTTGCATAGAGTTAAAGGGGTTATTCCACAAAGAACATTTATTACCTATTCACAGGATTGGTTATACATGTATGATTGATGGGTGCTTCATCGTAAAAAAAACAGGGGTCCCAAGACCCCTTGGCCCTAAGGAGCACATGCACCGACTGAGAAAGCTTCCTGTAGTGGCGATTGTAAGCAGCGTTTTATCATTTAGGTATATGCATCTGATATTAATTATGCAAATCCTTTTATACTATTTTTCTGAAGGAATCGACCTTTATATTTTAGCTCCTGAGGTGTCAGGTGAAGCGGCAGTGAGATTATGGACGAAAATCCTGCACCCCATTCACTTAGAATGTGTCTGTCTTTGCAAGGTTACAATAAAATTCTGCTCCAAATCACACATCTGGACCAAAATAGCAGCGACAGCATTGTCCCCGTGCAGGGGACAATATAGACACCAGACTCTTAATTTTACCTATGAAATCCCAGATGAAGATACTCTTGTGGAAAATACGGGCAGATTTAAACCCGTGATGAAACACTTGCTCCAAAGCTGAGACGAGGCCGTTTTCTCCGCAGAGCAGGATGGTTAAACTGCCTCTCTGCAGGGAAACAAATCGTGTAAGAGGCTTTAAGGAGACGCCACTAATGTGGATTAGTGTTGAAAACCTGCACTGCATACTAACAGCTGAAGGGGAAGTTCACCAGCTCAGCAATGACATAGTAAAGACATTGGAGGATGGGGGAGTCTTTACCCCCATGAGAGGTGCTTGTCGCTCGCACTCATGTTCTCATTACTTCCCTTCATAACAGGTGGACATATATCTAATGATCATCATGGAAGGTGGGAAGCTTTGCCAACCTTGCATGCCCTAATTGGTCTAATTATGGGCACAGGGAATATATATCAGGTCATTACTGCAGTGTGCAATATCTAGGGCTTTCTATTATGTGAAGCATAGGCTCTAAAAGCATGCTGGGATTTATAGTTTTGCAGCAGCTTAGAGTCACAGGTTAATAAAGGGCGACTATACATACAAATCTATATAATCTGCATAGCCAGTGCTGCTGAAAACAATCAACTGGGCCTTATAATCGGCCATTTCAGACCGGGGAGAGATGAACAGTGCTGTATGATGTGCAGTGATTAAGAACATGTACAGTTACAGCAATAAAGGATCAGGAGGAAAGTAGGTTAATCCTTCTGGAGTAAGGTGGCGTTTTCATGTCAGAGAGAAAACTGTTCTGTGATCTGGGAATCGCTGCAGTCCGTGTTTCCTCCTCTTCTTCATATCAATACAGAATAAAGATAGCTCACATTAGTCTCACCTCTTTTTCCGGCTTGTGAAAATGTTTTACAATATTGTTCACAGCTTCCCCAATTCCTTCCTGAATCTGGCCGGCATTTGGTTCTGTAAAAGAAGACAGAAGTCCATGGAGTCTTGAGATGGCAGGAGATGCATACGGTATGTAACACACCCAATCTGCACATGGAAACACAAATCGGCTCACATTCGAAGTCCATAAACATAATAAAAAGCAACTAATATGGCAAGTTAAAGAAAAAAAGGGCCCTACAAACAAAAATTTGAAAAAAGGGAAAGAAAACCAAGGGCTTTTGTAGGTTATAATGGCTAAAGGGTATAGCAGAGGTACATCAGGGAGGGAATATATTGCCCTAACTACCTCTGACTACAGGGAATCACCCTGATGGTGGGTGAACACTGTACCAGAACCTACCTCTGGAATGCCCTAACACACCCCACACACTGTACCAACGCGTTTCAGCGGTAGGACCCCACTGATCACGAGAATGGGGGCTCCGCACTCCCTGCAGCCCCCTGAAATGAATGGAGAAGCCAGTCGGGCATGCGTGCGGCCACTCCGTTCATTTCTATTGGAAATCCGGGGATAGCCGAGAGCTGTATTTGGCTATCTCCGGAACTCCCATAGAAAAGAATGCAGCGGCCACACGCATGTGCGAATGGCCGCTACGTTCATTTCAGGGGGACGGCAGGGGGTATGGGGTGACCATTCTCATGTTCAGTGGGGGTCCCAGTGGTAGGACCCCAACTGATCTAATAGTTACTCCGTATCTTGTGGATAAGGGATAACTTTATCTAACCGGAATACCCCTTTAAAATCCCAGCGTTATTATTTTCCAATGTAAAATCAGGCAGGGGAGAGGTGCAGGGTGCAGATTCACGCTTCCTTGGGCCTCTGTGTGTAGCACGACTTGGCAGTTGGCACACTGCACCTCTAGCCTCCCTAATTTCATATTGCGAAATAAAATGGCAGAATATTAAAAGGGGTTGTGCCACTAATAACACATTGCTGGGGGGGGTCCGACCTCTGGGATCACGAGAATGGGGGTCCACAAAGCAACACTGAACTGACCTATGAGAATGGAGAGGGGCTGTGCATGTGCATCTTCTGCGTGTACTGTACTCGGCAGTCCCATAGAAGTGAAAGGAGTGTAGGGCGCACCACTGCTACATTCTCATGGGGCAGTTTGCTGTCACTTGCAAACCCTTGTTCTTGTGATCGCGGGGGGCCCATAGGTCCGACCCCCAGTGATCAAACACTTATCCCCCCCCTATCCTGTGGATAGGGGACAAGTGTTATTAGTGGCCCAACCTTTAAGTTTGTCGAGTGCTGCATTTTTGTTACTATTGACAGAAGAATTACTGTAGACTTTATATGCCTGGCATCACCAGAAGTCACAAGTCTTATGTTCTACTCCCAAAATTGGTTTGATCATTAAGGGGTTAAAGTAAGGTCTATAGGCTTGGAAAGTATAGTTTGTAATTGGATTAGAAACTGGCTGAAGGACCGTGTCTAGAGAGTTGTGGTCAATGATTCCTATTCAGAATGGTCCCGGGTTATAAGTGGTGTACCCCAAGGTTCAGTGCTGGGCCCTTTATTATTTAAATTTATTTATTAATAATATTGAGGATGGGATTAATAGCACCATTTCTATTTTTGCAGATGACACTAAGCTGTGTAGAACTGTACGGTCTATGGAAGATGTCCATATACTACAAGCTGACTTTAACACAGTGATTGGGCATCAACTTGGCAAATGAGGTTCAATGTGGATAAATGTAAAGTTATGCATCTTGGTAGTAATCTCTGTGCTTCATATGTCCTAGGTGATGTAACACTGGGAGAGTCACTTATGGATAAGGATTTGGGTGTCCTTGTAGATGGTAGATTAAATTACAGCATTCAATGTCAATCAGCTGCTTCTAAGGCCACCAGGATATTGTCATGCATTAAACGAGGCATGGACTCGCGGGGCAGGGATTTAATACTACCACTTTACAAAGCGCTGGTGCGACCTCATCTGCAATATGCAGTCCAGTTCTGGGCACCAGTCCATAGAACGGATGCACTGGAGCTGGAAAAAGTACAGAGGAGAGCGACTAAAATGATAAGGGGCCTGGAGGGTGTTAGTTATTAAGAAAGATTAAAAGAATTGAATTTATTTAGTCTTGAGAAGAGATGTCTAAGGGGGGACATGATTAACCTATACAAGTATAAATGGGCCATGTAAAAAACGGTTTAATGTAAAATGCCCTCAAAAGACAAGGGGGCACTGCCTCCGACTGAAGAAGAAAAAGTTTAGTCTCCAGAAGCATCAAAGCTTCTTTACTGTAAGAACTGTGAATCTGTGGAACAGACGTCCTCAGGACAGTTTCAAAAAGGGTTTAGATGAATTCAAAGTAAAAAACATTAATGCTTATGAAAACGTGTAGAAATCTGAGTCTCACTTCCTTCTGGGATTCGCGTCCCCACCTATTGCTTGTTTGAACTTGATGGACGTATGTCTTTTTACAACCGTATTAACTATGTAATGTTTATGTCCAGCACCAGCTGATAAAGACTTACTGGAATTCTTCCCTGTTAGGGTGGTAATGCTCAGCCTGCGGGCCATAGTGGGGGATTTCTGTAGAGGTGGGGTCCGACTTTGCTTTACAAGATCATCGTCAGACACAGGGGTTATAAGCTCTCCAATCAGGATCCTTTCCAGACTTCCATCATCTACTCCCTTTCCCAACCAACGTCCACATGGGAATCTAGAACCAAATATAAAAGGTTTCTCCAATCTGACAGAATTCAAGCATAGCTCATGAAATGAAGATCTAATGTTATGTTGCATTTTCAGTATTTACGCCCCCAACATTTCAAGTATTGGAATACTTTACAATGACCATGTGGTTAAAAAAAAAAGAAAAAAAAAGAAAAAAATAAATAAAAATCACAGTGGGAGTGAACAAAACACTTACAGGGTGACCCCACTCAACTTCTCAGCTACAGATCCGCAGATTCCTAGGCTGCTCTGCCATCCACACTGGTTCTAAAACTGCTTTATGCACACTCCAGTAACGCAAGATACTTCTTGCATGTCCAGCCCTGCCAAATCACATGCCACATATAATAATTCTAGGGCATTTACTGACTAACTATGTTGTACCATTCTTTCTAGAAAGCATGAATGAATTGATAGCAGTTTATAATTAAGGTCCAGATGTGTGTGATCAGTTGGGCGTGTGTCCATGCACAGACTGAAACTATCCAATTGGTGCTGTCAGTGTCAGACTGCAGGGACACACCCAAACTAGTAACACCCATCTGGACCTTTATTGCAAACTACCACCAATTCACTTCTATCAGGAATAATAAAGGAATGGCACAACATGGTGCCATAACAGATTCTCCAGAATAGTTATTACATGTAAGTAGTTACTAAAAAAAACACATCTCAGGAGAGGTTACAGGTCATCTTTAAACCCTTTCCAGATTTTACACAGTAGCGATAACGCAGATCACAGACATTTAATCCCCTAAAATGCCATGGTTAATTGTGGCCACAGCATAAAAGATAGGAGCACTCAGGGCCTAAATGGCTCTACATGCAGTGATCGGCAGAGCTGTAGGCTTGCTGTGGTAGCGCCTCAGAAGGATCCGAGGCTACCACAGCGATAGTTCCTATATAAAAATTCAAATCACTTCCTTTCCCCATATAAAAAAAAAATGAATAAAGATCATTTGCACTGCAGTGTCCCAAAACACCCAAACTATACAAATGTATTTATCCTATATGGCGAACGCTGTAATAGAATGAAATCAAAATGGCAGATTCATCAGTTCATCTCTCCAAAAAATTTGAACCAAAATGATCAAAAAGTCACACACACACTCCAAAATGTTAGCAACAAAAAGTACACATCACCCTGCTCTGTAGGCGCAAGTTATGGGGGTCAGAATACGGCGATGCAAAGGAAAACTTTTCCCCAAGATTTAATTTTTTTTCAGTATTAAAACACAAGAAACACTATATAAATGTAGCATTGCTGTAATTCTACTGACCCAGGGAGAATAAAAAGGTAACAGATAAGTTCTAGCTCCTAAGGAACGCCGTAAAAATCATAAAACCATAAAACTATGGCAGAAATTGAATTTTTTCCCGCTTCATAGCATGCATTATTAAGTGGTGCCATTAGAAGGTACAACTCGTCCCACAAAAACAAGCTGTCCTATGGCTATGTGAACAGGAAAATAAAGTTATGTTAAGAAGTGAAAAATGAAAACGCGAAAACAAAAAATCCGCAGGTCAGGTATGGGTTAAGGTGCCTGGCGTAAACACTGCATCTTCCTCAATGCGCACATCACAGTATGGTCTTTAGGACCAGCAGGGAGCTCCTGTGGCCGGACATATCTAGAGAAATTTAAACAGATGAGAAGGACTATGGGCTCTACAGACAGCTACATCAGGGAAGCTGGAGCACATGACCCCGATCTAAGCTGCCTCAAAGCGACTCCAATATGAACTTATTTCCAATTTCTCTGCATTACACTGATATGTCAGATCAAATCCATGAGCCAATTACTGGACAAGGGCATGTTCATGCTTCAAGGACCCAGATTTACAATGAATAAGGTGCTTTTCTCTCGGTATTAGGCTCATGCCTTCTATAGAATGTTCCTTACTTCCTCCTTCCTGCACCCTTGCCACCAAATGGAGCATGGGGAAAGTGTCTGCAGGTCCGACAGAGGCAGAGCCGTGATTTACCCAGTAGATCAGGAATCGGTAACCTGCGGCACTCCAGCTGTGGTGAAACTACGACTCCCAGGATGCTTGGCTATTCTCAGAGCTCCGACACAAGTGAATGGAGCATGCTGGGAGTTGTAGGCTCACCACAGCTGGAGCGCTGGAGGTTGCCGACCCCTGCAGTAGACACATTATAAACCTGCCTTCTAAAAGCTAGTCCGTGAGGAAAAAGATCTGCATGTTATATTACAATAACATCTTGAAGAACATTATCTCATTCCTAGAATTCTAGAACTACCGTACACATTAAATAAAAAAATCCCACTTAAATTGCTTACTTGTACGTGTGCCCAGTTATTTCGTTTCTGACCATGACGCAG